>NW_026123755.1:0-300000 GCF_025177605.1 Cucumis melo
AGGGAGCATGCCAGGAGTGTGGGTTGAAGTCCTCGGAGCACGAGACCCGAAGATCGAAAGACTTATGACCAATACGGAGCAAAGGGAAGAAACCGTCGGGGGACCGCTTTTTACCCCAGGACGAGAAAACTGAGTCCGGGGCATTCCCGCTCGCGTTTTCTTGGGACGAGCACCGGAAGTCCTCGAGCTCAGCCCGTTTCCTTCGCTGCAAGTGCATTTCCAGTGGTTTCTGACACCGGGACGAGCGTTCGCCACTCGTTGGAAGCTTCGGCCATCTTTTGGACCGTTTTGGGTCGCACCACAGTTCTCCCTCCAACGAGCTCGCTTCCCGACCTATACCTCCGGAAAACGTGTCAGGGAGCATGCCAGGAGTGTGGGTTGAAGTCCTCGGAGCACGAGACCCGAAGATCGAAAGACTTATGACCAATACGGAGCAAAGGGAAGAAACCGTCGGGGGACCGCTTTTTACCCCAGGACGAGAAAACTGAGTCCGGGGCATTCCCGCTCGCGTTTTCTTGGGACGAGCACCGGAAGTCCTCGAGCTCAGCCCGTTTCCTTCGCTGCAAGTGCATTTCCAGTGGTTTCTGACACCGGACGAGCGTTCGCCACTCGTTGGAAGCTTCGGCCATCTTTTGGACCGTTTTGGGTCGCACCACAGTTCTCCCTCCAACGAGCTCGCTTCCCGACCTATACCTCCGGAAAAACGTGTCAGGGAGCATGCCAGGAGTGTGGGTTGAAGTCCTCGGAGCACGAGACCCGAAGATCGAAAGACTTATGACCAATACGGAGCAAAGGGAAGAAACCGTCGGGGGACCGCTTTTTACCCCAGGACGAGAAAACTGAGTCCGGGGCATTCCCGCTCGCGTTTTCTTGGGACGAGCACCGGAAGTCCTCGAGCTCAGCCCGTTTCCTTCGCTGCAAGTGCATTTCCAGTGGTTTCTGACACCGGACGAGCGTTCGCCACTCGTTGGAAGCTTCGGCCATCTTTTGGACCGTTTTGGGTCGCACCACAGTTCTCCCTCCAACGAGCTCGCTTCCCGACCTATACCTCCGGAAAACGTGTCAGGGAGCATGCCAGGAGTGTGGGTTGAAGTCCTCGGAGCACGAGACCCGAAGATCGAAAGACTTATGACCAATACGGAGCAAAGGGAAGAAACCGTCGGGGGGACCGCTTTTTACCCCAGGACGAGAAAACTGAGTCCGGGGCATTCCCGCTCGCGTTTTCTTGGGACGAGCACCGGAAGTCCTCGAGCTCAGCCCGTTTCCTTCGCCGCAAGTGCATTTCCAGTGGTTTCTGACACCGGACGAGCGTTCGCCACTCGTTGGAAGCTTCGGCCATCTTTTGGACCGTTTTGGGTCGCACCACAGTTCTCCCTCCAACGAGCTCGCTTCCCGACCTATACCTCCGGAAAACGTGTCAGGGAGCATGCCAGGAGTGTGGGTTGAAGTCCTCGGAGCACGAGACCCGAAGATCGAAAGACTTATGACCAATACGGAGCAAAGGGAAGAAACCGTCGGGGGACCGCTTTTTACCCCAGGACGAGAAAACTGAGTCCGGGGCATTCCCGCTCGCGTTTTCTTGGGACGAGCACCGGAAGTCCTCGAGCTCAGCCCGTTTCCTTCGCTGCAAGTGCATTTCCAGTGGTTTCTGACACCGGACGAGCGTTCGCCACTCGTTGGAAGCTTCGGCCATCTTTTGGACCGTTTTGGGTCGCACCACAGTTCTCCCTCCAACGAGCTCGCTTCCGACCTATACCTCCGGAAAACGTGTCAGGGAGCATGCCAGGAGTGTGGGTTGAAGTCCTCGGAGCACGAGACCCGAAGATCGAAAGACTTATGACCAATACGGAGCAAAGGGAAGAAACCGTCGGGGGACCGCTTTTTACCCCAGGACGAGAAAACTGAGTCCGGGGCATTCCCGCTCGCGTTTTCTTGGGACGAGCACCGGAAGTCCTCGAGCTCAGCCCGTTTCCTTCGCTGCAAGTGCATTTCCAGTGGTTTCTGACACCGGACGAGCGTTCGCCACTCGTTGGAAGCTTCGGCCATCTTTTGGACCGTTTTGGGTCGCACCACAGTTCTCCCTCCAACGAGCTCGCTTCCCGACCTATACCTCCGGGAAAACGTGTCAGGGAGCATGCCAGGAGTGTGGGTTGAAGTCCTCGGAGCACGAGACCCGAAGATCGAAAGACTTATGACCAATACGGAGCAAAGGGAAGAAACCGTCGGGGGACCGCTTTTTACCCCAGGACGAGAAAACTGAGTCCGGGGCATTCCCGCTCGCGTTTTCTTGGGGACGAGCACCGGAAGTCCTCGAGCTCAGCCCGTTTCCTTCGCTGCAAGTGCATTTCCAGTGGTTTCTGACACCGGACGAGCGTTCGCCACTCGTTGGAAGCTTCGGCCATCTTTTGGACCGTTTTGGGTCGCACCACAGTTCTCCCTCCAACGAGCTCGCTTCCCGACCTATACCTCCGGAAAACGTGTCAGGGAGCATGCCAGGAGTGTGGGTTGAAGTCCTCGGAGCACGAGACCCGAAGATCGAAAGACTTATGACCAATACGGAGCAAAGGGAAGAAACCGTCGGGGGGACCGCTTTTTACCCCAGGACGAGAAAACTGAGTCCGGGGCATTCCCGCTCGCGTTTTCTTGGGACGAGCACCGGAAGTCCTCGAGCTCAGCCCGTTTCCTTCGCTGCAAGTGCATTTCCAGTGGTTTCTGACACCGGACGAGCGTTCGCCACTCGTTGGAAGCTTCGGCCATCTTTTGGACCGTTTTGGGTCGCACCACAGTTCTCCCTCCAACGAGCTCGCTTCCCGACCTATACCTCCGGAAAACGTGTCAGGGAGCATGCCAGGAGTGTGGGTTGAAGTCCTCGGAGCACGAGACCCGAAGATCGAAAGACTTATGACCAATACGGAGCAAAGGGAAGAAACCGTCGGGGGACCGCTTTTTACCCCAGGACGAGAAAACTGAGTCCGGGGCATTCCCGCTCGCGTTTTCTTGGGACGAGCACCGGAAGTCCTCGAGCTCAGCCCGTTTCCTTCGCTGCAAGTGCATTTCCAGTGGTTTCTGACACCGGACGAGCGTTCGCCACTCGTTGGAAGCTTCGGCCATCTTTTGGACCGTTTTGGGTCGCACCACAGTTCTCCCTCCAACGAGCTCGCTTCCCGACCTATACCTCCGGAAAACGTGTCAGGGAGCATGCCAGGAGTGTGGGTTGAAGTCCTCGGAGCACGAGACCCGAAGATCGAAAGACTTATGACCAATACGGAGCAAAGGGAAGAAACCGTCGGGGGACCGCTTTTTACCCCAGGACGAGAAAACTGAGTCCGGGGCATTCCCGCTCGCGTTTTCTTGGGACGAGCACCGGAAGTCCTCGAGCTCAGCCCGTTTCCTTCGCTGCAAGTGCATTTCCAGTGGTTTCTGACACCGGACGAGCGTTCGCCACTCGTTGGAAGCTTCGGCCATCTTTTGGACCGTTTTGGGTCGCACCACAGTTCTCCCTCCAACGAGCTCGCTTCCCGACCTATACCTCCGGAAAACGTGTCAGGGAGCATGCCAGGAGTGTGGGTTGAAGTCCTCGGAGCACGAGACCCGAAGATCGAAAGACTTATGACCAATACGGAGCAAAGGGAAGAAACCGTCGGGGGACCGCTTTTTACCCCAGGACGAGAAAACTGAGTCCGGGGCATTCCCGCTCGCGTTTTCTTGGGACGAGCACCGGAAGTCCTCGAGCTCAGCCCGTTTCCTTCGCTGCAAGTGCATTTCCAGTGGTTTCTGACACCGGACGAGCGTTCGCCACTCGTTGGAAGCTTCGGCCATCTTTTGGACCGTTTTGGGTCGCACCACAGTTCTCCCTCCAACGAGCTCGCTTCCCGACCTATACCTCCGGAAAACGTGTCAGGGAGCATGCCAGGAGTGTGGGTTGAAGTCCTCGGAGCACGAGACCCGAAGATCGAAAGACTTATGACCAATACGGAGCAAAGGGAAGAAACCGTCGGGGGACCGCTTTTTACCCCAGGACGAGAAAACTGAGTCCGGGGCATTCCCGCTCGCGTTTTCTTGGGACGAGCACCGGAAGTCCTCGAGCTCAGCCCGTTTCCTTCGCTGCAAGTGCATTTCCAGTGGTTTCTGACACCGGACGAGCGTTCGCCACTCGTTGGAAGCTTCGGCCATCTTTTGGACCGTTTTGGGTCGCACCACAGTTCTCCCTCCAACGAGCTCGCTTCCCGACCTATACCTCCGGAAAACGTGTCAGGGAGCATGCCAGGAGTGTGGGTTGAAGTCCTCGGAGCACGAGACCCGAAGATCGAAAGACTTATGACCAATACGGAGCAAAGGGAAGAAACCGTCGGGGGACCGCTTTTTACCCCAGGACGAGAAAACTGAGTCCGGGGCATTCCCGCTCGCGTTTTCTTGGGACGAGCACCGGAAGTCCTCGAGCTCAGCCCGTTTCCTTCGCTGCAAGTGCATTTCCAGTGGTTTCTGACACCGGACGAGCGTTCGCCACTCGTTGGAAGCTTCGGCCATCTTTTGGACCGTTTTGGGTCGCACCACAGTTCTCCCTCCAACGAGCTCGCTTCCCGACCTATACCTCCGGAAAACGTGTCAGGGAGCATGCCAGGAGTGTGGGTTGAAGTCCTCGGAGCACGAGACCCGAAGATCGAAAGACTTATGACCAATACGGAGCAAAGGGAAGAAACCGTCGGGGGACCGCTTTTTACCCCAGGACGAGAAAACTGAGTCCGGGGCATTCCCGCTCGCGTTTTCTTGGGACGAGCACCGGAAGTCCTCGAGCTCAGCCCGTTTCCTTCGCTGCAAGTGCATTTCCAGTGGTTTCTGACACCGGACGAGCGTTCGCCACTCGTTGGAAGCTTCGGCCATCTTTTGGACCGTTTTGGGTCGCACCACAGTTCTCCCTCCAACGAGCTCGCTTCCCGACCTATACCTCCGGAAAACGTGTCAGGGAGCATGCCAGGAGTGTGGGTTGAAGTCCTCGGAGCACGAGACCCGAAGATCGAAAGACTTATGACCAATACGGAGCAAAGGGAAGAAACCGTCGGGGGACCGCTTTTTACCCCAGGACGAGAAAACTGAGTCCGGGGCATTCCCGCTCGCGTTTTCTTGGGACGAGCACCGGAAGTCCTCGAGCTCAGCCCGTTTCCTTCGCTGCAAGTGCATTTCCAGTGGTTTCTGACACCGGACGAGCGTTCGCCACTCGTTGGAAGCTTCGGCCATCTTTTGGACCGTTTTGGGTCACACCACAGTTCTCCCTCCAACGAGCTCGCTTCCCGACCTATACCTCCGGAAAACGTGTCAGGGAGCATGCCAGGAGTGTGGGTTGAAGTCCTCGGAGCACGAGACCCGAAGATCGAAAGACTTATGACCAATACGGAGCAAAGGGAAGAAACCGTCGGGGGACCGCTTTTTACCCCAGGACGAGAAAACTGAGTCCGGGGCATTCCCGCTCGCGTTTTCTTGGGACGAGCACCGGAAGTCCTCGAGCTCAGCCCGTTTCCTTCGCTGCAAGTGCATTTCCAGTGGTTTCTGACACCGGACGAGCGTTCGCCACTCGTTGGAAGCTTCGGCCATCTTTTGGACCGTTTTGGGTCGCACCACAGTTCTCCCTCCAACGAGCTCGCTTCCCGACCTATACCTCCGGAAAACGTGTCAGGGAGCATGCCAGGAGTGTGGGTTGAAGTCCTCGGAGCACGAGACCCGAAGATCGAAAGACTTATGACCAATACGGAGCAAAGGGAAGAAACCGTCGGGGGACCGCTTTTTACCCCAGGACGAGAAAACTGAGTCCGGGGCATTCCCGCTCGCGTTTTCTTGGGACGAGCACCGGAAGTCCTCGAGCTCAGCCCGTTTCCTTCGCTGCAAGTGCATTTCCAGTGGTTTCTGACACCGGACGAGCGTTCGCCACTCGTTGGAAGCTTCGGCCATCTTTTGGACCGTTTTGGGTCGCACCACAGTTCTCCCTCCAACGAGCTCGCTTCCCGACCTATACCTCCGGAAAACGTGTCAGGGAGCATGCCAGGAGTGTGGGTTGAAGTCCTCGGAGCACGAGACCCGAAGATCGAAAGACTTATGACCAATACGGAGCAAAGGGAAGAAACCGTCGGGGGACCGCTTTTTACCCCAGGACGAGAAAACTGAGTCCGGGGCATTCCCGCTCGCGTTTTCTTGGGACGAGCACCGGAAGTCCTCGAGCTCAGCCCGTTTCCTTCGCCGCAAGTGCATTTCCAGTGGTTTCTGACACCGGACGAGCGTTCGCCACTCGTTGGAAGCTTCGGCCATCTTTTGGACCGTTTTGGGTCGCACCACAGTTCTCCCTCCAACGAGCTCGCTTCCCGACCTATACCTCCGAAAAACGTGTCAGGGAGCATGCCAGGAGTGTGGGTTGAAGTCCTCGGAGCACGAGACCCGAAGATCGAAAGACTTATGACCAATACGGAGCAAAGGGAAGAAACCGTCGGGGGACCGCTTTTTACCCCAGGACGAGAAAACTGAGTCCGGGGCATTCCCGCTCGCGTTTTCTTGGGACGAGCACCGGAAGTCCTCGAGCTCAGCCCGTTTCCTTCGCTGCAAGTGCATTTCCAGTGGTTTCTGACACCGGACGAGCGTTCGCCACTCGTTGGAAGCTTCGGCCATCTTTTGGACCGTTTTGGGTCGCACCACAGTTCTCCCTCCAACGAGCTCGCTTCCCGACCTATACCTCCGGAAAACGTGTCAGGGAGCATGCCAGGAGTGTGGGTTGAAGTCCTCGGAGCACGAGACCCGAAGATCGAAAGACTTATGACCAATACGGAGCAAAGGGAAGAAACCGTCGGGGGACCGCTTTTTACCCCAGGACGAGAAAACTGAGTCCGGGGCATTCCCGCTCGCGTTTTCTTGGGACGAGCACCGGAAGTCCTCGAGCTCAGCCCGTTTCCTTCGCTGCAAGTGCATTTCCAGTGGTTTCTGACACCGGACGAGCGTTCGCCACTCGTTGGAAGCTTCGGCCATCTTTTGGACCGTTTTGGGTCGCACCACAGTTCTCCCTCCAACGAGCTCGCTTCCCGACCTATACCTCCGGAAAACGTGTCAGGGAGCATGCCAGGAGTGTGGGTTGAAGTCCTCGGAGCACGAGACCCGAAGATCGAAAGACTTATGACCAATACGGAGCAAAGGGAAGAAACCGTCGGGGGACCGCTTTTTACCCCAGGACGAGAAAACTGAGTCCGGGGCATTCCCGCTCGCGTTTTCTTGGGACGAGCACCGGAAGTCCTCGAGCTCAGCCCGTTTCCTTCGCTGCAAGTGCATTTCCAGTGGTTTCTGACACCGGACGAGCGTTCGCCACTCGTTGGAAGCTTCGGCAATCTTTTGGACCGTTTTGGGTCGCACCACAGTTCTCCCTCCAACGAGCTCGCTTCCCGACCTATACCTCCGGAAAACGTGTCAGGGAGCATGCCAGGAGTGTGGGTTGAAGTCCTCGGAGCACGAGACCCGAAGATCGAAAGACTTATGACCAATACGGAGCAAAGGGAAGAAACCGTCGGGGGACCGCTTTTTACCCCAGGACGAGAAAACTGAGTCCGGGGCATTCCCGCTCGCGTTTTCTTGGGACGAGCACCGGAAGTCCTCGAGCTCAGCCCGTTTCCTTCGCTGCAAGTGCATTTCCAGTGGTTTCTGACACCGGACGAGCGTTCGCCACTCGTTGGAAGCTTCGGCCATCTTTTGGACCGTTTTGGGTCGCACCACAGTTCTCCCTCCAACGAGCTCGCTTCCCGACCTATACCTCCGGAAAACGTGTCAGGCAGCATGCCAGGAGTGTGGGTTGAAGTCCTCGGAGCACGAGACCCGAAGATCGAAAGACTTATGACCAATACGGAGCAAAGGGAAGAAACCGTCGGGGGACCGCTTTTTACCCCAGGACGAGAAAACTGAGTCCGGGGCATTCCCGCTCGCGTTTTCTTGGGACGAGCACCGGAAGTCCTCGAGCTCAGCCCGTTTCCTTCGCTGCAAGTGCATTTCCAGTGGTTTCTGACACCGGACGAGCGTTCGCCACTCGTTGGAAGCTTCGGTCATCTTTTGGACCGTTTTGGGTCGCACCACAGTTCTCTCTCCAACGAGCTCGCTTCCCGACCTATACCTCCGGAAAACGTGTCAGGGAGCATGCCAGGAGTGTGGGTTGAAGTCCTCGGAGCACGAGACCCGAAGATCGAAAGACTTATGACCAATACGGAGCAAAGGGAAGAAACCGTCGGGGGACCGCTTTTTACCCCAGGACGAGAAAACTGAGTCCGGGGCATTCCCGCTCGCGTTTTCTTGGGACGAGCACCGGAAGTCCTCGAGCTCAGCCCGTTTCCTTCGCTGCAAGTGCATTTCCAGTGGTTTCTGACACCGGACGAGCGTTCGCCGCTCGTTGGAAGCTTCGGCCATCTTTTGGACCGTTTTGGGTCGCACCACAGTTCTCCCTCCAACGAGCTCGCTTCCCGACCTATACCTCCGGAAAACGTGTCAGGGAGCATGCCAGGAGTGTGGGTTGAAGTCCTCGGAGCACGAGACCCGAAGATCGAAAGACTTATGACCAATACGGAGCAAAGGGAAGAAACCGTCGGGGGACCGCTTTTTACCCCAGGACGAGAAAACTGAGTCCGGGGCATTCCCGCTCGCGTTTTCTTGGGACGAGCACCGGAAGTCCTCGAGCTCAGCCCGTTTCCTTCGCTGCAAGTGCATTTCCAGTGGTTTCTGACACCGGACGAGCGTTCGCCACTCGTTGGAAGCTTCGGCCATCTTTTGGACCGTTTTGGGTCGCACCACAGTTCTCCCTCCAACGAGCTCGCTTCCCGACCTATACCTCCGGAAAACGTGTCAGGGAGCATGCCAGGAGTGTGGGTTGAAGTCCTCGGAGCACGAGACCCGAAGATCGAAAGACTTATGAACAATACGGAGCAAAGGGAAGAAACCGTCGGGGGACCGCTTTTTACCCCAGGACGAGAAAACTGAGTCCGGGGCATTCCCGCTCGCGTTTTCTTGGGACGAGCACCGGAAGTCCTCGAGCTCAGCCCGTTTCCTTCGCTGCAAGTGCATTTCCAGTGGTTTCTAACACCGGACGAGCGTTCGCCACTCGTTGGAAGCTTCGGCCATCTTTTGGACCGTTTTGGGTCGCACCACAGTTCTCCCTCCAACGAGCTCGCTTCCCGACCTATACCTCCGGAAAACGTGTCAGGGAGCATGCCAGGAGTGTGGGTTGAAGTCCTCGGAGCACGAGACCCGAAGATCGAAAGACTTATGACCAATACGGAGCAAAGGGAAGAAACCGTCGGGGGACCGCTTTTTACCCCAGGACGAGAAAACTGAGTCCATGGCATTCCTGCTCGCGTTTTCTTGGGACGAGCACCGGAAGTCCTCGAGCTCAGCCCGTTTCCTTCGCTGCAAGTGCATTTCCAGTGGTTTCTGACACCGGACGAGCGTTCGCCACTCGTTGGAAGCTTCGGCCATCTTTTGGACCGTTTTGGGTCGCACCACAGTTCTCCCTCCAACGAGCTCGCTTCCCGACCTATACCTCCGGAAAAAGTGTCAGGGAGCATGCCAGGAGTGTGGGTTGAAGTCCTCGGAGCACGAGACCCGAAGATCGAAAGACTTATGACCAATACGGAGCAAAGGGAAGAAACCGTCGGGGGACCGCTTTTTACCCCAGGACGAGAAAACTGAGTCCGGGGCATTCCCGCTCGCGTTTTCTTGGGACGAGCACCGGAAGTCCTCGAGCTCAGCCCGTTTCCTTCGCTGCAAGTGCATTTCCAGTGGTTTCTGACACCGGACGAGCGTTCGCCACTCGTTGGAAGCTTCGGCCATCTTTTGGACCGTTTTGGGTCGCACCACAGTTCTCCCTCCAACGAGCTCGCTTCCCGACCTATACCTCCGGAAAACGTGTCAGGGAGCATGCCAGGAGTGTGGGTTGAAGTCATCGGAGCACGAGACCCGAAGATCGAAAGACTTATGAACAATACGGAGCAAAGGGAAGAAACCGTCGGGGGACCGCTTTTTACCCCAGGACGAGAAAACTGAGTCCGGGGCATTCCCGCTCGCGTTTTCTTGGGACGAGCACCGGAAGTCCTCGAGCTCAGCCCGTTTCCTTCGCTGCAAGTGCATTTCCAGTGGTTTCTGACACCGGACGAGCGTTCGCCACTCGTTGGAAGCTTCGGCCATCTTTTGGACCGTTTTGGGTCGCACCACAGTTCTCCCTCCAACGAGCTCGCTTCCCGACCTATACCTCCGGAAAACGTGTCAGGGAGCATGCCAGGAGTGTGGGTTGAAGTCCTCGGAGCACGAGACCCGAAGATCGAAAGACTTATGACCAATACGGAGCAAAGGGAAGAAACCGTCGGGGGACCGCTTTTTACCCCAGGACGAGAAAACTGAGTCCGGGGCATTCCCGCTCGCGTTTTCTTGGGACGAGCACCGGAAGTCCTCGAGCTCAGCCCGTTTCCTTCGCTGCAAGTGCATTTCCAGTGGTTTCTGACACCGGACGAGCGTTCGCCACTCGTTGGAAGCTTCGGCCATCTTTTGGACCGTTTTGGGTCGCACCACAGTTCTCCCTCCAACGAGCTCGCTTCCCGACCTATACCTCTGGAAAACGTGTCAGGGAGCATGCCAGGAGTGTGGGTTGAAGTCCTCGGAGCACGAGACCCGAAGATCGAAAGACTTATGACCAATACGGAGCAAAGGGAAGAAACTGTCGGGGGACCGCTTTTTACCCCAGGACGAGAAAACTGAGTCCGGGGCATTCCCGCTCGCGTTTTCTTGGGACGAGCACCGGAAGTCCTCGAGCTCAGCCCGTTTCCTTCGCTGCAAGTGCATTTCCAGTGGTTTCTGACACCGGACGAGCGTTCGCCACTCGTTGGAAGCTTCGGCCATCTTTTGGACCGTTTTGGGTCGCACCACAGTTCTCCCTCCAACGAGCTCGCTTCCCGACCTATACCTCCGGAAAACGTGTCAGGGAGCATGCCAGGAGTGTGGGTTGAAGTCCTCGGAGCACGAGACCCGAAGATCGAAAGACTTATGACCAATACGGAGCAAAGGGAAGAAACCGTCGGGGGACCGCTTTTTACCCCAGGACGAGAAAACTGAGTCCGGGGCATTCCCGCTCGCGTTTTCTTGGGACGAGCACCGGAAGTCCTCGAGCTCAGCCCGTTTCCTTCGCTGCAAGTGCATTTCCAGTGGTTTCTGACACCGGACGAGCGTTCGCCACTCGTTGGAAGCTTCGGCCATCTTTTGGACCGTTTTGGGTCGCACCACAAATCTCCCTCCAACGAGCTCGCTTCCCGACCTATACCTCCGGAAAACGTGTCAGGGAGCATGCCAGGAGTGTGGGTTGAAGTCCTCGGAGCACGAGACCCGAAGATCGAAAGACTTATGACCAATACGGAGCAAAGGGAAGAAACCGTCGGGGGACCGCTTTTTACCCCAGGACGAGAAAACTGAGTCCGGGGCATTCCCGCTCGCGTTTTCTTGGGACGAGCACCGGAAGTCCTCGAGCTCAGCCCGTTTCCTTCGCTGCAAGTGCATTTCCAGTGGTTTCTGACACCGGACGAGCGTTCGCCACTCGTTGGAAGCTTCGGCCATCTTTTGGACCGTTTTGGGTCGCACCACAGTTCTCCCTCCAACGAGCTCGCTTCCCGACCTATACCTCCGGAAAACGTGTCAGGGAGCATGCCAGGAGTGTGGGTTGAAGTCCTCGGAGCACGAGACCCGAAGATCGAAAGACTTATGACCAATACGGAGCAAAGGGAAGAAACCGTCGGGGGACCGCTTTTTACCCCAGGACGAGAAAACTGAGTCCGGGGCATTCCCGCTCGCGTTTTCTTGGGACGAGCACCGGAAGTCCTCGAGCTCAGCCCGTTTCCTTCGCTGCAAGTGCATTTCCAGTGGTTTCTGACACCGGACGAGCGTTCGCCACTCGTTGGAAGCTTCGGCCATCTTTTGGACCGTTTTGGGTCGCACCACAGTTCTCCCTCCAACGAGCTCGCTTCCCGACCTATACCTCCGGAAAACGTGTCAGGGAGCATGCCAGGAGTGTGGGTTGAAGTCCTCGGAGCACGAGACCCGAAGATCGAAAGACTTATGACCAATATGGAGCAAAGGGAAGAAACCGTCGGGGGACCGCTTTTTACCCCAGGACGAGAAAACTGAGTCCGGGGCATTCCCGCTCGCGTTTTCTTGGGACGGGCACCGGAAGTCCTCGAGCTCAGCCCGTTTCCTTCGCTGCAAGTGCATTTCCAGTGGTTTCTGACACCGGACGAGCGTTCGCCACTCGTTGGAAGCTTCGGCCATCTTTTGGACCGTTTTGGGTCGCACCACAGTTCTCCCTCCAACGAGCTCGCTTCCCGACCTATACCTCCGGAAAACGTGTCAGGGAGCATGCCAGGAGTGTGGGTTGAAGTCCTCGGAGCACGAGACCCGAAGATCGAAAGACTTATGACCAATACGGAGCAAAGGGAAGAAACCGTCGGGGGACCGCTTTTTACCCCAGGACGAGAAAACTGAGTCCGGGGCATTCCCGCTCGCGTTTTCTTGGGACGAGCACCGGAAGTCCTCGAGCTCAGCCCGTTTCCTTCGCTGCAAGTGCATTTCCAGTGGTTTCTGACACCGGACGAGCGTTCGCCACTCGTTGGAAGCTTCGGCCATCTTTTGGACCATTTTGGGTCGCACCACAGTTCTCCCTCCAACGAGCTCGCTTCCCGACCTATACCTCCGGAAAACGTGTCAGGGAGCATGCCAGGAGTGTGGGTTGAAGTCCTCGGAGCACGAGACCCGAAGATCGAAAGACTTATGACCAATACGGAGCAAAAAGAAGAAACCGTCGGGGGACCGCTTTTTACCCCAGGACGAGAAAACTGAGTCCGGGGCATTCCCGCTCGCGTTTTCTTGGGACGAGCACCGGAAGTCCTCGAGCTCAGCCCGTTTCCTTCGCTGCAAGTGCATTTCCAGTGGTTTCTGACACCGGACGAGCGTTCGCCACTCGTTGGAAGCTTCGGCCATCTTTTGGACCGTTTTGGGTCGCACCACAGTTCTCCCTCCAACGAGCTCGCTTCCCGACCTATACCTCTGGAAAACGTGTCAGGGAGCATGCCAGGAGTGTGGGTTGAAGTCCTCGGAGCACGAGACCCGAAGATCGAAAGACTTATGATCAATACGGAGCAAAGGGAAGAAACCGTCGGGGGACCGCTTTTTACCCCAGGACGAGAAAACTGAGTCCGGGGCATTCCCGCTCGCGTTTTCTTGGGACGAGCACCGGAAGTCCTCGAGCTCAGCCCGTTTCCTTCGCTGCAAGTGCATTTCCAGTGGTTTCTGACACCGGACGAGCGTTCGCCACTCGTTGGAAGCTTCGGCCATCTTTTGGACCGTTTTGGGTCGCACCACAGTTCTCCCTCCAACGAGCTCGCTTCCCGACCTATACCTCCGGAAAACGTGTCAGGGAGCATGCCAGGAGTGTGGGTTGAAGTCCTCGGAGCACGAGACCCGAAGATCGAAAGACTTATGACCAATACGGAGCAAAGGGAAGAAACCGTCGGGGGACCGCTTTTTACCCCAGGACGAGAAAACTGAGTCCGGGGCATTCCCGCTCGCGTTTTCTTGGGACGAGCACCGGAAGTCCTCGAGCTCAGCCCGTTTCCTTCGCTGCAAGTGCATTTCCAGTGGTTTCTGACACCGGACGAGCGTTCGCCACTCGTTGGAAGCTTCGGCCATCTTTTGGACCGTTTTGGGTCGCACCACAGTTCTCCCTCCAACGAGCTCACTTCCCGACCTATACCTCCGGAAAACGTGTCAGGGAGCATGCCAGGAGTGTGGGTTGAAGTCCTCGGAGCACGAGACCCGAAGATCGAAAGACTTATGACCAATACGGAGCAAAGGGAAGAAACCGTCGGGGGACCGCTTTTTACCCCAGGACGAGAAAACTGAGTCCGGGGCATTCCCGCTCGCGTTTTCTTGGGACGAGCACCGGAAGTCCTCGAGCTCAGCCCGTTTCCTTCGCTGCAAGTGCATTTCCAGTGGTTTCTGACACCGGACGAGCGTTCGCCACTCGTTGGAAGCTTCGGCCATCTTTTGGACCGTTTTGGGTCGCACCACAGTTCTCCCTCCAACGAGCTCGCTTCCCGACCTATACCTCCGGAAAACGTGTCAGGGAGCATGCCAGGAGTGTGGGTTGAAGTCCTCGGAGCACGAGACCCGAAGATCGAAAGACTTATGACCAATACGGAGCAAAGGGAAGAAACCGTCGGGGGACCGCTTTTTACCCCAGGACGAGAAAACTGAGTCCGGGGCATTCCCGCTCGCGTTTTCTTGGGACGAGCACCGGAAGTCCTCGAGCTCAGCCCGTTTCCTTCGCTGCAAGTGCATTTCCAGTGGTTTCTGACACCGGACGAGCGTTCGCCACTCGTTGGAAGCTTCGGCCATCTTTTGGATCGTTTTGGGTCGCACCACAGTTCTCCCTCCAACGAGCTCGCTTCCCGACCTATACCTCCGGAAAACGTGTCAGGGAGCATGCCAGGAGTGTGGGTTGAAGTCCTCGGAGCACGAGACCCGAAGATCGAAAGACTTATGACCAATACGGAGCAAAGGGAAGAAACCGTCGGGGGACCGCTTTTTACCCCAGGACGAGAAAACTGAGTCCGGGGCATTCCCGCTCGCGTTTTCTTGGGACGAGCACCGGAAGTCCTCGAGCTCAGCCCGTTTCCTTCGCTGCAAGTGCATTTCCAGTGGTTTCTGACACCGGACGAGCGTTCGCCACTCGTTGGAAGCTTCGGCCATCTTTTGGACCGTTTTGGGTCGCACCACAGTTCTCCCTCCAACGAGCTCACTTCCCGACCTATACCTCCGGAAAACGTGTCAGGGAGCATGCCAGGAGTGTGGGTTGAAGTCCTCGGAGCACGAGACCCGAAGATCGAAAGACTTATGACCAATACGGAGCAAAGGGAAGAAACCGTCGGGGGACCGCTTTTTACCCCAGGACGAGAAAACTGAGTCCGGGGCATTCCCGCTCGCGTTTTCTTGGGACGAGCACCGGAAGTCCTCGAGCTCAGCCCGTTTCCTTCGCTGCAAGTGCATTTCCAGTGGTTTCTGACACCGGACGAGCGTTCGCCACTCGTTGGAAGCTTCGGCCATCTTTTGGACCGTTTTGGGTCGCACCACAGTGCTCCCTCCAACGAGCTCGCTTCCCGACCTATACCTCCGGAAAACGTGTCAGGGAGCATGCCAGGAGTGTGGGTTGAAGTCCTCGGAGCACGAGACCCGAAGATCGAAAGACTTATGACCAATACGGAGCAAAGGGAAGAAACCGTCGGGGGACCGCTTTTTACCCCAGGACGAGAAAACTGAGTCCGGGGCATTCCCGCTCGCGTTTTCTTGGGACGAGCACCAGAAGTCCTCGAGCTCAGCCCGTTTCCTTCGCTGCAAGTGCATTTCCAGTGGTTTCTGACACCGGACGAGCGTTCGCCACTCGTTGGAAGCTTCGGCCATCTTTTGGACCGTTTTGGGTCGCACCACAGTTCTCCCTCCAACGAGCTCGCTTCCCGACCTATACCTCCGGAAAACGTGTCAGGGAGCATGCCAGGAGTGTGGGTTGAAGTCCTCGGAGCACGAGACCCGAAGATCGAAAGACTTATGACCAATACGGAGCAAAGGGAAGAAACCGTCGGGGGACCGCTTTTTACCCCAGGACGAGAAAAATGAGTCCGGGGCATTCCCGCTCGCGTTTTCTTGGGACGAGCACCGGAAGTCCTCGAGCTCAGCCCGTTTCCTTCGCTGCAAGTGCATTTCCAGTGGTTTCTGACACCGGACGAGCGTTCGCCACTCGTTGGAAGCTTCGGCCATCTTTTGGACCGTTTTGGGTCGCACCACAGTTCTCCCTCCAACGAGCTCGCTTCCCGACCTATACCTCCGGAAAACGTGTCAGGGAGCATGCCAGGAGTGTGGGTTGAAGTCCTCGGAGCACGAGACCCGAAGATCGAAAGACTTATGACCAATACGGAGCAAAGGGAAGAAACCGTCGGGGGACCGCTTTTTACCCCAGGACGAGAAAACTGAGTCCGGGGCATTCCCGCTCGCGTTTTCTTGGGACGAGCACCGGAAGTCCTCGAGCTCAGCCCGTTTCCTTCGCTGCAAGTGCATTTCCAGTGGTTTCTGACACCGGACGAGCGTTCGCCACTCGTTGGAAGCTTCGGCCATCTTTTGGACCGTTTTGGGTCGCACCACAGTTCTCCCTCCAACGAGCTCGCTTCCCGACCTATACCTCCGGAAAACGTGTCAGGGAGCATGCCAGGAGTGTGGGTTGAAGTCCTCGGAGCACGAGACCCGAAGATCGAAAGACTTATGACCAATACGGAGCAAAGGGAAGAAACCGTCGGGGGACCGCTTTTTACCCCAGGACGAGAAAACTGAGTCCGGGGCATTCCCGCTCGCGTTTTCTTGGGACGAGCACCGGAAGTCCTCGAGCTCAGCCTGTTTCCTTCGCTGCAAGTGCATTTCCAGTGGTTTCTGACACCGGACGAGCGTTCGCCACTCGTTGGAAGCTTCGGCCATCTTTTGGACCGTTTTGGGTCGCACCACAGTTCTCCCTCCAACGAGCTCGCTTCCCGACCTATACCTCCGGAAAACGTGTCAGGGAGCATGCCAGGAGTGTGGGTTGAAGTCCTCGGAGCACGAGACCCGAAGATCGAAAGACTTATGACCAATACGGAGCAAAGGGAAGAAACAGTCGGGGGACCGCTTTTTACCCCAGGACGAGAAAACTGAGTCCGGGGCATTCCCGCTCGCGTTTTCTTGGGACGAGCACCGGAAGTCCTCGAGCTCAGCCCGTTTCCTTCGCTGCAAGTGCATTTCCAGTGGTTTCTGACACCGGACGAGCGTTCGCCACTCGTTGGAAGCTTCGGCCATCTTTTGGACCGTTTTGGGTCGCACCACAGTTCTCCCTCCAACGAGCTCGCTTCCCGACCTATACCTCCGGAAAACGTGCCAGGGAGCATGCCAGGAGTGTGGGTTGAAGTCCTCGGAGCACGAGACCCGAAGATCGAAAGACTTATGACCAATACGGAGCAAAGGGAAGAAACCGTCGGGGGACCGCTTTTTACCCCAGGACGAGAAAACTGAGTCCGGGGCATTCCCGCTCGCGTTTTCTTGGGACGAGCACCGGAAGTCCTCGAGCTCAGCCCGTTTCCTTCGCTGCAAGTGCATTTCCAGTGGTTTCTGACACCGGACGAGCGTTCGCCACTCGTTGGAAGCTTCGGCCATCTTTTGGACCGTTTTGGGTCGCACCACAGTTCTCCCTCCAACGAGCTCGCTTCCCGACCTATACCTCCGGAAAACGTGTCAGGGAGCATGCCAGGAGTGTGGGTTGAAGTCCTCGGAGCACGAGACCCGAAGATCGAAACACTTATGACCAATACGGAGCAAAGGGAAGAAACCGTCGGGGGACCGCTTTTTACCCCAGGACGAGAAAAATGAGTCCGGGGCATTCCCGCTCGCGTTTTCTTGGGACGAGCACCGGAAGTCCTCGAGCTCAGCCCGTTTCCTTCGCTGCAAGTGCATTTCCAGTGGTTTCTGACATCGGACGAGCGTTCGCCACTCGTTGGAAGCTTCGGCCATCTTTTGGACCGTTTTGGGTCGCACCACAGTTCTCCCTCCAACGAGCTCGCTTCCCGACCTATACCTCCAGAAAACGTGTCAGGGAGCATGCCAGGAGTGTGGGTTGAAGTCCTCGGAGCACGAGACCCGAAGATCGAAAGACTTATGACCAATACGGAGCAAAGGGAAGAAATTGTCGGGGGACCGCTTTTTACCCCAGGACGAGAAAACTGAGTCCGTGGCATTCCCGCTCGCGTTTTCTTGGGACGAGCACCGGAAGTCCTCGAGCTCAGCCCGTTTCCTTCGCTGCAAGTGCATTTCCAATGGTTTCTGACACCGGACGAGCGTTCGCCACTCGTTGGAAGCTTCGGCCATCTTTTGGACCGTTTTGGGTCGCACCACAGTTCTACCTCCAACGAGCTCGCTTCCCGACCTATACCTCCGGAAAACGTGTTAGGGAGCATGCCAGGAGTGTGGGTCGAAGTCCTCGGAGCACGAGACCCGAAGATCGAAAGACTTATGACCAATACGGAGCAAAGGGAAGAAACCGTCGGGGGACCGCTTTTTACCCCAGGACGAGAAAATTGAGTCCGGGCATTCCCGCTCGCGTTTTCTTGGGACGAGCACCGGAAGTCCTCGAGCTCAGCCCGTTTCCTTCGCTGCAAGTGCATTTCCAGTGGTTTCTGACACCGGACGAGCGTTCGCCACTCGTTGGAAGCTTCGTCCATCTTTTGGACCGTTTTGGGTCGCACCACAGTTCTCCCTCCAACGAGCTCGCTTCCCGACCTATACCTCCGGAAAACGTGTCAGTGAGCATGCCAGGAGTGTGGGTCGAAGTCCTCGGAGCACGAGACCCGAAGATCGAAAGACTTATGACCAATACGGAGAAAAGGGAAGAAACCGTCGGGGGACCGCTTTTTACCCAGGACGAGAAAACTGAGTCCGGGGCATTCCCGCTCGCGTTTTCTTGGGACGAGCACCGGAAGTCCTCGAGCTCAGCCCGTTTCCTTCGCTGCAAGTCCATTTCCAGTGGTTTCTGACACCGGACGAGCGTTCGCCACTCGTTGGAATCATCGTCTATCTTACGGACCGTTTTGGGTCGCACCACAGTTCTCCCTTTAACGAGCTCGCTTCCCGACCTATACCTCCGGAAAACGTGTCAGGGAGCATGCCAGGAGTGTGGGTCGAAGTCCTCAGAGCACGAGACCCGAAGAATGAAAGACTTATGACCAATACGGAGCAAAGGGAAGAAACCGTCGGCGGACCACTTTTTACCCCAGGACGAGAAAACTGAGTCCGGGGCATTCCCGCTCGCGTTTTCTTGGGACGAGCACCGGAAGTCCTCGAGCTCAGCTCGTTTCCTTCGCTGCAAGTGCATTTCCTGTGGTTTCTGACACCGGACGAGCGTTCGCCACTCGTTGGAAGCTTCGGGCATCTTTTGGACCGTTTTGGGTCGCACCACAGTTCTCCCTCCAACGAGCTCGCTTCCCGACCTATACCTCCGGAAAACGTGTCAAGGAGCATGCCAGGAGTGTGGGTCGAAGTCCTCGGAGCACGAGACCCGAAGATCGAAAGACTTATGACCAATACGGAGCAAAGGGAAGAAACCGTCGGGGGCCGCTTTTTACCCCAGGACGAGAAAACTGAGTCCGGGGCATTCCCGCTCGCGTTTTCTTGGGACGAGCACCGGAAGTCCTCGAGCTCAGCCCGTTTCCTTCGCTGCAAGTGCATTTCCAGTGGTTTCTGACACCGGACGAGCGTTCGCCACTCGTTGGAAGCTTCGGCCATCTTTTGGACCGTTTTGGGTCGCACCACAGTTCTCCCTCCAACGAGCTCGCTTCACGACCTATACCTCCGGAAAACGTGTCAGGGAGCATGCCAGGAGTGTGGGTCGAAGTCCTCGGAGCACGAGACCCGAAGATCGAAAGACTTATGACCAATACGGAGCAAAGGGAAGAAACCGTCGGGGGACCGCTTTTTACCCCAGGACGAGAAAACTGAGTCCGGGGCATTCCCGCTCGCGTTTTCTTGGGACGAGCACCGGAAGTCCTCGAGCTCAGCCCGTTTCCTTCGCTGCAAGTGCATTTCCAGTGGTTTCTGACACCGGACGAGCGTTCGCCACTCGTTGGAAGCTTCGGCCATCTTTTGGACCGTTTTGGGTCGCACCACAGTTCTCCCTCCAACGAGCTCGCTTCCCGACCTATACCTCCGGAAAACGTGTCAGGGAGCATGCCAGGAGTGTGGGTCGAAGTCCTCGGAGCACGAGACCCGAAGATCGAAAGACTTATGACCAATACGGAGCAAAGGGAAGAAACCGTCGGGGGACCGCTTTTTACCCCAGGACGAGAAAACTGAGTCCGTGGCATTCCCGCTCGCGTTTTCTTGGGACGAGCACCGGAAGTCCTCGAGCTCAGCCCGTTTCCTTCGCTGCAAGTGCATTTCCAGTGGTTTCTGACACCGGACGAGCGTTCGCCACTCGTTGGAAGCTTCGGCCATCTTTTGGACCGTTTTGGGTCGCACCACAGTTCTCCCTCCAACGAGCTCGCTTCCCGACCTATACCTCCGGAAAACGTGTCAGGGAGCATGCCAGGAGTGTGGGTTGAAGTCCTCGGAGCACGAGACCCGAAGATCGAAAGACTTATGACCAATACGGAGCAAAGGGAAGAAACCGTCGGGGGACCGCTTTTTACCCCAGGACGAGAAAACTGAGTCCGTGGCATTCCCGCTCGCGTTTTCTTGGGACGAGCACCGGAAGTCCTCGAGCTCAGCCCGTTTCCTTCGCTGCAAGTGCATTTCCAGTGGTTTCTGACACCGGACCAGCGTTCGCCACTCGTTGGAAGCTTCGGCCATCTTTTGGACCGTTTTGGGTCGCACCACAGTTCTCCCTCCAACGAGCTCGCTTCCCGACCTATACCTCCGGAAAACGTGTTAGGGAGCATGCCAGGAGTGTGGGTCGAACTCCTCAGAGCACGAGACCCGAAGAACGAAAGACTTATGATCAATACGGAGCAAAGGGAAGAAACCGTCGGGGGACCGCTTTTTACCCCAGGACGAGAAAACTGAGTCCGGGGCATTCCCGCTCGCGTTTTCTTGGGACGAGCACTGGAAGTCCTCGAGCTCAGCCCGTTTCCTTCGCTGCAAGTGCATTTCCAGTGGTTTCTGACACCGGACGAGCGTTCGCCACTCGTTGGAAGCTTCGGCCATCTTTTGGACCGTTTTGGGTCGCACCACAGTTCTCCCTCCAACGAGCTCGCTTCCCCACCTATACCTCCGGAAAACGTGTCAGGGAGCATGCCAGGAGTGTGCGTCGAAGTCCTCGAAGCACGAGACCCGAAGAATGAAAGACTTATGACCAATACGGAGAAAAGGGAAGAAACCGTCGGGGGACCGCTTTTTACCCCAGGATGAGAAAACTGAGTTCGGGGTATTCCCGCTCGCGTTTTCTTGGGACGAGCACCGGAAGTCCTCGAGCTCAGCCCGATTCCTTCGCTGCAAGTGCATTTCCAGTGGTTTCTGACACCGGACGAGCGTTCGCCACTCGTTGGAAGCTTCGGCCATCTTTTGGATCGTTTTGGGTCGCACCACAGTTCTCCCTCCAACGAGCTCACTTCCCGACCTATACCTCCGGAAAACGTGTCAGGGAGCATGCCAGGAGTTTGGGTCGAAGTACTCGGAGCACGAGACCCGAAGATCGAAAGACTTATGACCAATACGGAGCAAAGGGAAGAAACCGTCGGGGGACCGCTTTTTACCCCAGGACGAGAAAACTGAGTCCGGGGCATTCCCGCTCGCGTTTTCTTGGGACGAGCACCGGAAGTCCTCGAGCTCAGCCCGTTTCCTTCGCTGCAAGTGCATTTCCAGTGGTTTCTGACACCGGACGAGCGTTCGCCACTCGTTGGAAGCTTCGGCCATCTTTTGGACCGTTTTGGGTCGCACCACAGTTCTCCCTCCAACGAGCTCGCTTCCCGACCTATACCTCCGGAAAACGTGTCAGGGAGCATGCCAGGAGTGTGGGTTGAAGTCCTCGGAGCACGAGACCCGAAGATCGAAAGACTTATGACCAATACGGAGCAAAGGGAAGAAACCGTCGGGGGATCGCTTTTAACCCCAGGACGAGAAAACGGAGTCCGGGGCATTCCCGCTCGCGTTTTCTTGGGACGAGCACCGGAAGTCCTCGAGCTCAGCCCGTTTCCTTCGCTGCAAGTGCATTTCCAGTGGTTTCTGACACCGGACGAGCGTTCGCCACTCGTTGGAAGCTTCGGCCATCTTTTGGACCGTTTTGGGTCGCACCACAGTTCTCCCTCCAACGTGCTCGCTTCCCGACCTATACCTCCGGAAAACGTGTCAGGGAGCATGCCAGGAGTGTGGGTCGAAGTCCTCGGAGCACGAGACCCGAAGATCGAAAGACTTATGACCAATACGGAGCAAAGGGAAGAAACCGTCGGGGGACCGCTTTTTACCCCAGGAGGAGAAAACTGAGTCCGGGGCATTCCCGCTCGCGTTTTCTTCGGACGAGCACCGGAAGTCCTCGAGCTCAGCCCGATTCCTTCGCTGCAAGTGCATTTCCAGTGGTTTCTGACACCGGACGAGCGTTCGCCACTCGTTGGAAGCTTTGGCCATCTTTTGGATCGTTTTGGGTCGCACCACAGTTCTCCCTCCAACGAGCTCGCTTCCCGACCTATACCTCCGGAAAACGTGTCAGGGAGCATGCCAGGAGTTGGGGTCGAAGTCCTTGGAGCACGAGACCCGAAGATCGAAAGACTTATGACCAATACGGAGCAAAGGGAAGAAACCGTCGGGGGACCGCTTTTTACCCCAGGACGAGAAAACGGAGTCCGGGGCATTCCCGCTCGAGTTTTCTTGGGACGAGCACCGGAAGTCCTCGAGCTCACCCCGTTTCCTTCGCTGCAAGTGCATTTCCAGTGGTTTCTGACACCGGACGAGCGTTCGCCACTCGTTGGAAGCTTCGGCCATCTTTTGGACCGTTTTGGGTCGCACCACAGTTCTCCCTCCAACGAGCTCGCTTCCCGACCTATACCTCCGGAAAACGTGTCAGGGAGCATGCCAGGAGTGTGGGTTGAAGTCCTCGGAGCACGAGACCCGAAGATCGAAAGACTTATGACCAATACGGAGCAAAGGGAAGAAACCGTCGGGGGATCGCTTTTAACCCCAGGACGAGGAAAACGGAGTCCGGGGCATTCCCGCTCGCGTTTTCTTGGGACGAGCACCGGAAGTCCTCGAGCTCAGCCCGTTTCCTTCGCTGCAAGTGCATTTCCAGTGGTTTCTGACACCGGACGAGCGTTCGCCACTCGTTGGAAGCTTCGGCCATCTTTTGGACCGTTTTGGGTCGCACCACAGTTCTCCCTCCAACGTGCCCGCTTCCCGACCTATACCTCCGGAAAACGTGTCAGGGAGCATGCCAGGAGTGTGGGTCGAAGTCCTCGGAGCACGAGACCCGAAGATCGAAAGACTTATGACCAATACGGAGCAAAGGGAAGAAACCGTCGGGGGACCGCTTTTTACCCCAGGAGGAGAAAACTGAGTCCGGGGCATTCCCGCTCGCGTTTTCTTCGGACGAGCACCGGAAGTCCTCGAGCTCAGCCCGATTCCTTCGCTGCAAGTGCATTTCCAGTGGTTTCTGACACCGGACGAGCGTTCGCCACTCGTTGGAAGCTTTGGCCATCTTTTGGATCGTTTTGGGTCGCACCACAGTTCTCCCTCCAACGAGCTCGCTTCCCGACCTATACCTCCGGAAAACGTGTCAGGGAGCATGCCAGGAGTTTGGGTCGAAGTCCTTGGAGCACGAGACCCGAAGATCGAAAGACTTATGACCAATACGGAGCAAAGGGAAGAAACCGTCGGGGGACCGCTTTTTACCCCAGGACGAGAAAACGGAGTCCGGGGCATTCCCGCTCGAGTTTTCTTGGGACGAGCACCGGAAGTCCTCGAGCTCACCCCGTTTCCTTCGCTGCAAGTGCATTTCCAGTGGTTTCTGACACCGGACGAGCGTTCGCCACTCGTTGGAAGCTTCGGCCATCTTTTGGACCGTTTTGGGTCGCACCACAGTTCTCCCTCCAACGAGCTCGCTTCCCGACCTATACCTCCGGAAAACGTGTCAGGGAGCATGCCAGGAGTGTGGGTTGAAGTCCTCGGAGCACGAGACCCGAAGATCGAAAGACTTATGACCAATACGGAGCAAAGGGAAGAAACCGTCGGGGGACCGCTTTTTACCCCAGGACGAGAAAACTGAGTCCGGGGCATTCCCGCTCGCGTTTTCTTGGGACGAGCACCGGAAGTCCTCGAGCTCAGCCAGTTGCCTTCGCTGCAAGTGCATTTCCAGTGGTTTCTGACACCGGACGAGCGTGCGCCACTCGTTGGAAGCTTCGGCCATCTTTTGGACCGTTTTGGGTCGCACCACAGTTCTCCCTCCAACGAGCTCGCTTCCCGACCTATACCTCCGGAAAACGTGTCAGGGAGCATGCCAGGAGTGTGGGTTGAAGTCCTCGGAGCACGAGACCCGAAGATCGAAAGACTTATGACCAATACGGAGCAAAGGGAAGAAACCGTCGGGGGACCGCTTTTTACCCCAGGACGAGAAAACTGAGTCCGGGGCATTCCCGCTCGCGTTTTCTTGGGACGAGCACCGGAAGTCCTCGAGCTCAGCCCGTTTCCTTCGCTGCAAGTGCATTTCCAGTGGTTTCTGACACCGGACGAGCGTTCGCCACTCGTTGGAAGCTTCGGCCATCTTTTGGACCGTTTTGGGTCGCACCACAGTTCTCCCTCCAACGAGCTCGCTTCCCGACCTATACCTCCGGAAAACGTGTCAGGGAGCATGCCAGGAGTGTGGGTTGAAGTCCTCGGAGCACGAGACTCGAAGATCGAAAGACTTATGACCAATACGGAGCAAAGGGAAGAAACCGTCGGGGGACCGCTTTTTACCCCAGGACGAGAAAACTGAGTCCGGGGCATTCCCGCTCGCGTTTTCTTGGGACGAGCACCGGAAGTCCTCGAGCTCAGCCCGTTTCCTTCGCTGCAAGCGCATTTCCAGTGGTTTCTGACACCGGACGAGCGTTCGCCACTCGTTGGAAGCTTCGGCCATCTTTTGGACCGTTTTGGGTCGCACCACAGTTCTCCCTCCAACGAGCTCGCTTCCCGACCTATACCTCCGGAAAACGTGTCAGGGAGCATGCCAGGAGTGTGGGTTGAAGTCCTCGGAGCACGAGACCCGAAGATCGAAAGACTTATGACCAATACGGAGCAAAGGGAAGAAACCGTCGGGGGACCGCTTTTTACCCCAGGACGAGAAAACTGAGTCCGGGGCATTCCCGCTCGCGTTTTCTTGGGACGAGCACCGGAAGTCCTCGAGCTCAGCCCGTTTCCTTCGCTGCAAGTGCATTTCCAGTGGTTTCTGACACCGGACGAGCGTTCGCCACTCGTTGGAAGCTTCGGCCATCTTTTGGACCGTTTTGGGTCGCACCACAGTTCTCCCTCCAACGAGCTCGCTTCCCGACCTATACCTCCGGAAAACGTGTCAGGGAGCATGCCAGGAGTGTGGGTTGAAGTCCTCGGAACACGAGACCCGAAGATCGAAAGACTTATGACCAATACGGAGCAAAGGGAAGAAACCGTCGGGGGACCGCTTTTTACCCCAGGACGAGAAAACTGAGTCCGGGGCATTCCCGCTCGCGTTTTCTTGGGACGAGCACCGGAAGTCCTCGAGCTCAGCCCGTTTCCTTCGCTGCAAGTGCATTTCCAGTGGTTTCTGACACCGGACGAGCGTTCGCCGCTCGTTGGAAGCTTCGGCCATCTTTTGGACCGTTTTGGGTCGCACCACAGTTCTCCCTCCAACGAGCTCGCTTCCCGACCTATACCTCCGAAAAACGTGTCAGGGAGCATGCCAGGAGTGTGGGTTGAAGTCCTCGGAGCACGAGACCCGAAGATCGAAAGACTTATGACCAATACGGAGCAAAGGGAAGAAACCGTCGGGGGACCGCTTTTTACCCCAGGACGAGAAAACTGAGTCCGGGGCATTCCCGCTCGCGTTTTCTTGGGACGAGCACCGGAAGTCCTCGAGCTCAGCCCGTTTCCTTCGCTGCAAGTGCATTTCCAGTGGTTTCTGACACCGGACGAGCGTTCGCCACTCGTTGGAAGCTTCGGCCATCTTTTGGACCGTTTTGGGTCGGACCACAGTTCTCCCTCCAACGAGCTCGCTTCCCGACCTATACCTCCGGAAAACGTGTCAGGGAGCATGCCAGGAGTGTGGGTTGAAGTCCTCGGAGCACGAGACCCGAAGATCGAAAGACTTATGACCAATACGGAGCAAAGGGAAGAAACCGTCGGGGGACCGCTTTTTACCCCAGGACGAGAAAACTGAGTCCGGGGCATTCCCGCTCGCGTTTTCTTGGGACGAGCACCGGAAGTCCTCGAGCTCAGCCAGTTGCCTTCGCTGCAAGTGCATTTCCAGTGGTTTCTGACACCGGACGAGCGTGCGCCACTCGTTGGAAGCTTCGGCCATCTTTTGGACCGTTTTGGGTCGCACCACAGTTCTCCCTCCAACGAGCTCGCTTCCCGACCTATACCTCCGGAAAACGTGTCAGGGAGCATGCCAGGAGCATGGGTTGAAGTCCTCGGAACACGAGACCCGAAGATCGAAAGACTTATGACCAATACGGAGCAAAGGGAAGAAACCGTCGGGGGACCGCTTTTTACCCCAGGACGAGAAAACTGAGTCCGGGGCATTCCCGCTCGCGTTTTCTTGGGACGAGCACCGGAAGTCCTCGAGCTCAGCCCGTTTCCTTCGCTGCAAGTGCATTTCCAGTGGTTTCTGACACCGGACGAGCGTTCGCCACTCGTTGGAAGCTTCGGCCATCTTTTGGACCGTTTTGGGTCGCACCACAGTTCTCCCTCCAACGAGCTCGCTTCCCGACCTATACCTCCGGAAAACGTGTCAGGGAGCATGCCAGGAGTGTGGGTTGAAGTCCTCGGAGCACGAGACCCGAAGATCGAAAGACTTATGACCAATACGGAGCAAAGGGAAGAAACCGTCGGGGGACCGCTTTTTACCCCAGGACGAGAAAACTGAGTCCGGGGCATTCCCGCTCGCGTTTTCTTGGGACGAGCACCGGAAGTCCTCGAGCTCAGCCCGTTTCCTTCGCTGCAAGTGCATTTCGAGTGGTTTCTGACACCGGACGAGCGTTCGCCACTCGTTGGAAGCTTCGGCCATCTTTTGGACCGTTTTGGGTCGCACCACAGTTCTCCCTCCAACGAGCTCGCTTCCCGACCTATACCTCCGGAAAACGTGTCAGGGAGCATGCCAGGAGTGTGGGTTGAAGTCCTCGGAGCACGAGACCCGAAGATCGAAAGACTTATGACCAATACGGAGCAAAGGGAAGAAACCGTCGGGGGACCGCTTTTTACCCCAGGACGAGAAAACTGAGTCCGGGGCATTCCCGCTCGCGTTTTCTTGGGACGAGCACCGGAAGTCCTCGAGCTCAGCCAGTTGCCTTCGCTGCAAGTGCATTTCCAGTGGTTTTTGACACCGGACGAGCGTGCGCCACTCGTTGGAAGCTTCGGCCATCTTTTGGACCGTTTTGGGTCGCACCACAGTTCTCCCTCCAACGAGCTCGCTTCCCGACCTATACCTCCGGAAAACGTGTCAGGGAGCATGCCAGGAGTGTGGGTTGAAGTCCTCGGAGCACGAGACCCGAAGATCGAAAGACTTATGACCAATACGGAGCAAAGGGAAGAAACCGTCGGGGGACCGCTTTTTACCCCAGGACGAGAAAACTGAGTCCGGGGCATTCCCGCTCGCGTTTTCTTGGGACGAGCACCGGAAGTCCTCGAGCTCAGCCCGTTTCCTTCGCTGCAAGTGCATTTCCAGTGGTTTCTGACACCGGACGAGCGTTCGCCACTCGTTGGAAGCTTCGGCCATCTTTTGGACCGTTTTGGGTCGCACCACAGTTCTCCCTCCAACGAGCTCGCTTCCCGACCTATACCTCCGGAAAACGTGTCAGGGAGCATGCCAGGAGTGTGGGTTGAAGTCCTCGGAGCACGAGACTCGAAGATCGAAAGACTTATGACCAATACGGAGCAAAGGGAAGAAACCGTCGGGGGACAGCTTTTTACCCCAGGACGAGAAAACTGAGTCCGGGGCATTCCCGCTCGCGTTTTCTTGGGACGAGCACCGGAAGTCCTCGAGCTCAGCCCGTTTCCTTCGCTGCAAGTGCATTTCCAGTGGTTTCTGACAACGGACGAGCGTTCGCCACTCGTTGGAAGCTTCGGCCATCTTTTGGACCGTTTTGGGTCGCACCACAGTTCTCCCTCCAACGAGCTCGCTTCCCGACCTATACCTCCGGAAAACGTGTCAGGGAGCATGCCAGGAGTGTGGGGTTGAAGTCCTCGGAGCACGAGACCCGAAGATCGAAAGACTTATGACCAATACGGAGCAAAGGGAAGAAACCGTCGGGGGGACCGCTTTTTACCCCAGGACGAGAAAACTGAGTCCGGGGCATTCCCGCTCGCGTTTTCTTGGGACGAGCACCGGAAGTCCTCGAGCTCAGCCCGTTTCCTTCGCTGCAAGTGCATTTCCAGTGGTTTCTGACACCGGACGAGCGTTCGCCACTCGTTGGAAGCTTCGGCCATCTTTTGGACCGTTTTGGGTCGCACCACAGTTCTCCCTCCAACGAGCTCGCTTCCCGACCTATACCTCCGGAAAACGTGTCAGGGAGCATGCCAGGAGTGTGGGTTGAAGTCCTCGGAGCACGAGACCCGAAGATCGAAAGACTTATGACCAATACGGAGCAAAGGGAAGAAACCGTCGGGGGACCGCTTTTTACCCCAGGACGAGAAAACTGAGTCCGGGGCATTCCCGCTCGCGTTTTCTTGGGACGAGCACCGGAAGTCCTCGAGCTCAGCCCGTTTCCTTCGCTGCAAGTGCATTTCCAGTGGTTTCTGACACCGGACGAGCGTTCGCCACTCGTTGGAAGCTTCGGCCATCTTTTGGACCGTTTTGGGTCGCACCACAGTTCTCCCTCCAACGAGCTCGCTTCCCGACCTATACCTCCGGAAAACGTGTCAGGGAGCATGCCAGGAGTGTGGGTTGAAGTCCTCGGAGCACGAGACCCGAAGATCGAAAGACTTATGACCAATACGGAGCAAAGGGAAGAAACCGTCGGGGGACCGCTTTTTACCCCAGGACGAGAAAACTGAGTCCGGGGCATTCCCGCTCGCGTTTTCTTGGGACGAGCACCGGAAGTCCTCGAGCTCAGCCCGTTTCCTTCGCTGCAAGTGCATTTCCAGTGGTTTCTGACACCGGACGAGCGTTCGCCACTCGTTGGAAGCTTCGGTCATCTTTTGGACCGTTTTGGGTCGCACCACAGTTCTCCCTCCAACGAGCTCGCTTCCCGACCTATACCTCCGGAAAACGTGTCAGGGAGCATGCCAGGAGTGTGGGTTGAAGTCCTCGGAGCACGAGACCCGAAGATCGAAAGACTTATGACCAATACGGAGCAAAGGGAAGAAACCGTCGGGGGGACCGCTTTTTACCCCAGGACGAGAAAACTGAGTCCGGGGCATTCCCGCTCGCGTTTTCTTGGGACGAGCACCGGAAGTCCTCGAGCTCAGCCCGTTTCCTTCGCTGCAAGTGCATTTCCAGTGGTTTCTGACACCGGACGAGCGTTCGCCGCTCGTTGGAAGCTTCGGCCATCTTTTGGACCGTTTTGGGTCGCACCACAGTTCTCCCTCCAACGAGCTCGCTTCCCGACCTATACCTCCGAAAAAACGTGTCAGGGAGCATGCCAGGAGTGTGGGTTGAAGTCCTCGGAGCACGAGACCCGAAGATCGAAAGACTTATGACCAATACGTAGCAAAGGGAAGAAACCGTCGGGGGACCGCTTTTTACCCCAGGACGAGAAAACTGAGTCCGGGGCATTCCCGCTCGCGTTTTCTTGGGACGAGCACCGGAAGTCCTCGAGCTCAGCCCGTTTCCTTCGCTGCAAGTGCATTTCCAGTGGTTTCTGACACCGGACGAGCGTTCGCCACTCGTTGGAAGCTTCGGCCATCTTTTGGACCGTTTTGGGTCGCACCACAGTTCTCCCTCCAACGAGCTCGCTTCCCGACCTATACCTCCGGAAAACGTGTCAGGGAGCATGCCAGGAGTTTGGGTTGAAGTCCTCGGAGCACGAGACCCGAAGATCGAAAGACTTATGACCAATACGGAGCAAAGGGAAGAAACCGTCGGGGGACCGCTTTTTACCCCAGGACGAGAAAACTGAGTCCGGGGCATTCCCGCTCGCGTTTTCTTGGGACGAGCACCGGAAGTCCTCGAGCTCAGCCCGTTTCCTTCGCTGCAAGTGCATTTCCAGTGGTTTCTGACACCGGACGAGCGTTCGCCACTCGTTGGAAGCTTCGGTCATCTTTTGGACCGTTTTGGGTCGCACCACAGTTCTCTCTCCAACGAGCTCGCTTCCCGACCTATACCTCCGGAAAACGTGTCAGGGAGCATGCCAGGAGTGTGGGTTGAAGTCCTCGGAGCACGAGACCCGAAGATCGAAAGACTTATGACCAATACGGAGCAAAGGGAAGAAACCGTCGGGGGACCGCTTTTTACCCCAGGACGAGAAAACTGAGTCCGGGGCATTCCCGCTCGCGTTTTCTTGGGACGAGCACCGGAAGTCCTCGAGCTCAGCCCGTTTCCTTCGCTGCAAGTGCATTTCCAGTGGTTTCTGACACCGGACGAGCGTTCGCCACTCGTTGGAAGCTTCGGCCATCTTTTGGACCGTCTTGGGTCGCACCACAGTTCTCCCTCGAACGAGCTCGCTTCCCGACCTATACCTCCGGAAAACGTGTCAGGGAGCATGTCAGGAGTGTGGGTTGAAGTCCTCGGAGCACGAGACCCGAAGATCGAAAGACTTATGACCAATACGGAGCAAAGGGAAGCAACCGTCGGGGGACCGCTTTTTACCCCAGGACGAGAAAACTGAGTCCGGGGCATTCCCGCTCGCGTTTTCTTGGGACGAGCACCGGAAGTCCTCGAGCTCAGCCAGTTGCCTTCGCTGCAAGTGCATTTCCAGTGGTTTTTGACACCGGACGAGCGTGCGCCACTCGTTGGAAGCTTCGGCCATCTTTTGGACCGTTTTGGGTCGCACCACAGTTCTCCCTCCAACGAGCTCGCTTCCCGACCTATACCTCCGGAAAACGTGTCAGGGAGCATGCCAGGAGTGTGGGTTGAAGTCCTCGGAGCACGAGACCCGAAGATCGAAAGACTTATGACCAATACGGAGCAAAGGGAAGAAACCGTCGGGGGACCGCTTTTTACCCCAGGACGAGAAAACTGAGTCCGGGGCATTCCCGCTCGCGTTTTCTTGGGACGAGCACCGGAAGTCCTGGAGCTCAGCCCGTTTCCTTCGCTGCAAGTGCATTTCCAGTGGTTTCTGACACCGGACGAGCGTTCGCCACTCGTTGGAAGCTTCGGCCATCTTTTGGACCGTTTTGGGTCGCACCACAGTTCTCCCTCCAACGAGCTCGCTTCCCGACCTATACCTCCGGAAAACGTGTCAGGGAGCATGCCAGGAGTTTGGGTTGAAGTCCTCGGAGCACGAGACCCGAAGATCGAAAGACTTATGACCAATACGGAGCAAAGGGAAGAAACCGTCGGGGGACCGCTTTTTACCCCAGGACGAGAAAACTGAGTCCGGGGCATTCCCGCTCGCGTTTTCTTGGGACGAGCACCGGAAGTCCTCGAGCTCAGCCCGTTTCCTTCGCTGCAAGTGCATTTCCAGTGGTTTCTGACACCGGACGAGCGTTCGCCACTCGTTGGAAGCTTCGGCCATCTTTTGGACCGTTTTGGGTCGCACAACAGTTCTCCCTCCAACGAGCTCGCTTCCCGACTTATACCTCCGGAAAACGTGTCAGGGAGCATGCCAGGAGTGTGGGTTGAAGTCCTCGGAGCACGAGACCCGAAGATCGAAAGACTTATGACCAATACGGAGCAAAGGGAAGAAACCGTCGGGGGGACCGCTTTTTACCCCAGGACGAGAAAACGGAGTCCGGGGCATTCCCGCTTGCGTTTTCTTGGGACGAGCACCGGAAGTCCTCGAGCTCAGCCCGTTTCCTTCGCTGCAAGTGCATTTCCAGTGGTTTCTGACACCGGACGAGCGTTCGCCACTCGTTGGAAGCTTCGGCCATCTTTTGGACCGTTTTAGGTCGCACCACAGTTCTCCCTCCAACGAGCTCGCTTCTCGACCTATACCTCCGGAAAACGTGTCAGGGAGCATGCCAGGAGTGTGGGTTGAAGTCCTCGGAGCACGAGACCCGAAGATCGAAAGACTTATGACCAATACGGAGCAAAGGGAAGAAACCGTCGGGGGACCGCTTTTTACCCCAGGACGAGAAAACTGAGTCCGGGGCATTCCCGCTCGCGTTTTCTTGGGACGAGCACCGGAAGTCCTCGAGCTCAGCCCGTTTCCTTCGCTGCAAGTGCATTTCCAGTGGTTTCTGACACCGGACGAGCGTTCGCCGCTCGTTGGAAGCTTCGGCCATCTTTTGGACCGTTTTGGGTCGCACCACAGTTCTCCCTCCAACGAGCTCGCTTCCCGACCTATACCTCCGGAAAAACGTGTCAGGGAGCATGCCAGGAGTTTGGGTTGAAGTCCTCGGAGCACGAGACCCGAAGATCGAAAGACTTATGACCAATACGGAGCAAAGGGAAGAAACCGTCGGGGGACCGCTTTTTACCCCAGGACGAGAAAACTGAGTCCGGGGCATTCCCGCTTGCGTTTTCTTGGGACGAGCACCGGAAGTCCTCGAGCTCAGCCCGTTTCCTTCGCTGCAAGTGCATTTCCAGTGGTTTCTGACACCGGACGAGCGTTCGCCACTCGTTGGAAGCTTCGGCCATCTTTTGGACCGTTTTGGGTCGCACCACAGTTCTCTCTCCAACGAGCTCGCTTCCCGACTTATACCTCCGGAAAACGTGTCAGGGAGCATGCCAGGAGTGTGGGTTGAAGTCCTCGGAGCACGAGACCCGAAGATCGAAAGACTTATGACCAATACGGAGCAAAGGGAAGAAACCGTCGGGGGACCGCTTTTTACCCCAGGACGAGAAAACTGAGTCCGGGACATTCCCCGCTCGCGTTTTCTTGGGACGAGCACCGGAAGTCCTCGAGCTCAGCCCGTTTCCTTCGCTGCAAGTGCATTTCCAGTGGTTTCTGACACCGGACGAGCGTTCGCCACTCGTTGGAAGCTTCGGCCATCTTTTGGACCGTTTTGGGTCGCACCACAGTTCTCCCTCCAACGAGCTCGCTTCCCGACCTATACCTCCGGAAAACGTGTCAGGGAGCATGCCAGGAGTGTGGGTTGAAGTCCTCGGAGCACGAGACCCGAAGATCGAAAGACTTATGACCAATACGGAGCAAAGGGAAGAAACCGTCGGGGGACCGCTTTTTACCCCAGGACGAGAAAACTGAGTCCGGGGCATTCCCGCTCGCGTTTTCTTGGGACGAGCACCGGAAGTCCTCGAGCTCAGCCCGTTTCCTTCGCTGCAAGTGCATTTCGAGTGGTTTCTGACACCGGACGAGCGTTCGCCACTCGTTGGAAGCTTCGGCCATCTTTTGGACCGTTTTGGGTCGCACCACAGTTCTCCCTCCAACGAGCTCGCTTCCCGACCTATACCTCCGGAAAACGTGTCAGGGAGCATGCCAGGAGTGTGGGTTGAAGTCCTCGGAGCACGAGACCCGAAGATCGAAAGACTTATGACCAATACGGAGCAAAGGGAAGAAACCGTCGGGGGACCGCTTTTTACCCCAGGACGAGAAAACTGAGTCCGGGGTATTCCCGCTCGCGTTTTCTTGGGACGAGCACCGGAAGTCCTCGAGCTCAGCCCGTTTCCTTCGCTGCAAGTGCATTTCCAGTGGTTTCTGACACCGGACGAGCGTTCGCCACTCGTTGGAAGCTTCGGCCATCTTTTGGACCGTTTTGGGTCGCACCACAGTTCTCCCTCCAACGAGCTCGCTTCCCGACCTATACCTCCGGAAAACGTGTCAGGGAGCATGCCAGTAGCGTGTGTTGAAGTCCTCGGAGCACGAGACCCGAAGATCGAAAGACTTATGACCAATACGGAGCAAAGGGAAGAAACCGTCGGGGGACCGCTTTTTACCCCAGGACGAGAAAATTGAGTCTGGGGCATTCCCGCTCGCGTTTTCTTGGGACGAGCTCCGGAAGTCCTCGAGCTCAGCCCGTTTCCTTCGCTGCAAGTGCATTTCCAGTGGTTTCTGACACCGGACGAGCGTTCGCCACTCGTTGGAAGCTTCGGCCATCTTTTGGACCGTTTTGGGTCGCACCACAGTTCTCCCTCCAACGAGCTCGCTTCCCGACCTATACCTCCGGAAAACGTGTCAGGGAGCATGCCAGGAGCGTGGGTTGAAGTCCTCGGAGCACGAGACCCGAAGATCGAAAGACTTATGACCAATACGGAGCAAAGGGAAGAAACCGTCGGGGGACCGCTTTTTACCCCAGGACGAGAAAACTGAGTCCGGGGCATTCCCGCTCGCGTTTTCTTGGGACGAGCACCGGAAGTCCTCGAGCTCAGCCCGTTTCCTTCGCTGCAAGTGCATTTCCAGTGGTTTCTGACAGCGGACGAGCGTTCGCCACTCGTTGGAAGCTTCGGCCATCTTTTGGACCGTTTTGGGTCGCACCACAGTTCTCCCTCCAACGAGCTCGCTTCCCGACCTATACTCCGGAAAACGTGTCAGGGAGCATGCCAGGAGCATGGGTTGAAGTCCTCGGAACACGAGACCCGAAGATCGAAAGACTTATGACCAATACGGAGCAAAGGGAAGAAACCGTCGGGGGACCGCTTTTTACCCCAGGACGAGAAAACTGAGTCCGGGGCATTCCCGCTCGCGTTTTCTTGGGACGAGCACCGGAAGTCCTCGAGCTCAGGCCGTTTCCTTCGCTGCAAGTGCATTTCCAGTGGTTTCTGACACCGGACGAGCGTTCGCCACTCGTTGGAAGCTTCGGCCATCTTTTGGACCGTTTTGGGTCGCACCACAGTTCTCCCTCCAACGAGCTCGCTTCCCGACCTATACCTCCGGAAAACGTGTCAGGGAGCATGCCAGGAGTGTGGGTTGAAGTCCTCAGAGCACGAGACCCGAAGATCGAAAGACTTATGACCAATACGGAGCAAAGGGAAGAAACCGTCGGGGGACCGCTTTTTACCCCAGGACGAGAAAACTGAGTCCGGGGCATTCCCGCTCGCGTTTTCTTGGGACGAGCACCGGAAGTCCTCGAGCTCAGCCCGTTTCCTTCGCTGCAAGTGCATTTCGAGTGGTTTCTGACACCGGACGAGCGTTCGCCACTCGTTGGAAGCTTCGGCCATCTTTTGGACCGTTTTGGGTCGCACCACAGTTCTCCCTCCAACGAGCTCGCTTCCCGACCTATACCTCCGGAAAACGTGTCAGGGAGCATGCCAGGAGCGTGGGTTGAAGTCCTCGGAGCACGAGACCCGAAGATCGAAAGACTTATGACCAATACGGAGCAAAGGGAAGAAACCGTCGGGGGACCGCTTTTTACCCCAGGACGAGAAAACTGAGTCCGGGGCATTCCCGCTCGCGTTTTCTTGGGACGAGCACCGGAAGTCCTCGAGCTCAGCCCGTTTCCTTCGCTGCAAGTGCATTTCCAGTGGTTTCTGACACCGGACGAGCGTTCGCCACTCGTTGGAAGCTTCGGCCATCTTTTGGACCGTTTTGGGTCGCACCACAGTTCTCCCTCCAACGAGCTCGCTTCCCGACCTATACCTCCGGAAAACGTGTCAGGGAGCATGCCAGGAGTGTGGGTTGAAGTCCTCGGAGCACGAGACCCGAAGATCGAAAGACTTATGACCAATACGGAGCAAAGGGAAGAAACCGTCGGGGGACCGCTTTTTACCCCAGGACGAGAAAACTGAGTCCGGGGCATTCCCGCTCGCGTTTTCTTGGGACGAGCACCGGAAGTCCTCGAGCTCAGCCCGTTTCCTTCGCTGCAAGTGCATTTCCAGTGGTTTCTGACACCGGACGAGCGTTCGCCACTCGTTGGAAGCTTCGGCCATCTATTGGACTGTTTTGGGTCGCACCACAGTTCTCCCTCCAACGAGCTCGCTTCCCGACCTATACCTCCGGAAAACGTGTCAGGGAGCATGCCAGGAGTGTGGGTTGAAGTCCTCGGAGCACGAGACCCGAAGATCGAAAGACTTATGACCAATACGGAGCAAAGGGAAGAAACCGTCAGGGGACCGCTTTTTACCCCAGGACGAGAAAACTGAGTCCGGGGCATTCCCGCTCGCGTTTTCTTGGGACGAGCACCGGAAGTCCTCGAGCTCAACCCGTTTCCTTCGCTGCAAGTGCATTTCCAGTGGTTTCTGACACCGGACGAGCGTTCGCCACTCGTTGGAAGCTTCGGCCATCTTTTGGATCGTTTTGGGTCGCACCACAAATCTCCCTCCAACGAGCTCGCTTCCCGACCTATACCTCCGGAAAACGTGTCAGGGAGCATGCCAGGAGCGTGGGTTGAAGTCCTCGGAGCACGAGACCCGAAGATCGAAAGACTTATGACCAATACGGAGCAAAGGGAAGAAACCGTCGGGGGACCGCTTTTTACCCCAGGACGAGAAAACTGAGTCCGGGGCATTCCCGCTCGCGTTTTCTTGGGACGAGCACCGGAAGTCCTCGAGCTCAGCCCGTTTCCTTCGCTGCAAGTGCATTTCCAGTGGTTTCTGACACCGGACGAGCGTTCGCCACTCGTTGGAAGCTTCGGCCATCTTTTGGACCGTTTTGGGTCGCACCACAGTTCTCCCTCCAACGAGCTCGCTTCCCGACCTATACCTCCGGAAAACGTGTCAGGGAGCATGCCAGGAGTGTGGGTTGAAGTCCTCGGAGCACGAGACCCGAAGATCGAAAGACTTATGACCAATACGGAGCAAAGGGAAGAAACCGTCGGGGGACCGCTTTTTACCCCAGGACGAGAAAACTGAGTCCGGGGCATTCCCGCTCGCGTTTTCTTGGGACGAGCACCGGAAGTCCTCGAGCTCAGCCCGTTTCCTTCGCTGCAAGTGCATTTCCAGTGGTTTCTCACACCGGACGAGCGTTCGCCACTCGTTGGAAGCTTCGGCCATCTTTTGGACCGTTTTGGGTCGCACCACAGTTCTCCCTCCAACGAGCTCGCTTCCCGACCTATACCTCCGGAAAACGTGTCAGGGAGCATGCCAGGAGTGTGGGTTGAAGTCCTCGGAGCACGAGACCCGAAGATCGAAAGACTTATGACCAATACGGAGCAAAGGGAAGAAACCGTCGGGGGACCGCTTTTTACCCCAGGACGAGAAAACTGAGTCCGGGGCATTCCCGCTCGCGTTTTCTTGGGACGAGCACCGGAAGTCCTCGAGCTCAGCCCGTTTCCTTTGCTGCAAGTGCATTTCCAGTGGTTTCTGACACCGGACGAGCGTTCGCCACTCGTTGGAAGCTTCGGCCATCTTTTGGACCGTTTTGGGTCGCACCACAGTTCTCCCTCCAACGAGCTCGCTTCCCGACCTATACCTCCGGAAAACGTGTCAGGGAGCATGCCAGGAGCGTGGGTTGAAGTCCTCGGAGCACGAGACCCGAAGATCGAAAGACTTATGACCAATACGGAGCAAAGGGAAGAAACCGTCGGGGGACCGCTTTTTACCCCAGGACGAGAAAACTGAGTCCGGGGGCATTCCCGCTCGCGTTTTCTTGAGACGAGCACCGGAAGTCCTCGAGCTCAGCCCGTTTCCTTCGCTGCAAGTGCATTTCCAGTGGTTTCTGACACCGGACGAGCGTTCGCCACTCGTTGGAAGCTTCGGCCATCTTTTGGACCGTTTTGAGTCGCACCACAGTTCTCCCTCCAACGAGCTCGCTTCCCGACCTATACCTCCGGAAAACGTGTCAGGGAGCATGCCAGGAGTGTGGGTTGAAGTCCTCGGAGCACGAGACCCGAAGATCGAAAGACTTATGACCAATACGGAGCAAAGGAAAGAAACCGTCGGGGGACCGCTTTTTACCCCAGGACGAGAAAACTGAGTCCGGGGAATTCCCGCTCGCGTTTTCTTGGGACGAGCACCGGAAGTCCTCGAGCTCAGCCCGTTTCCTTCGCTGCAAGTGCATTTCCAGTGGTTTCTGACACCGGACGAGCGTTCGCCAGTCGTTGGAAGCTTCGGCCATCTTTTGGACCGTTTTGGGTCGCACCACAGTTCTCCCTCCAACGAGCTCGCTTCCCGACCTATACCTCCGGAAAACGTGTCAGGGAGCATGCCAGGAGCGTGGGTTGAAGTCCTCGGAGCACGAGACCCGAAGATCGAAAGACTTATGACCAATACGGAGCAAAGGGAAGAAACCGTCGGGGGACCGCTTTTTACCCCAGGACGAGAAAATTGAGTCCGGGGCATTCCCGCTCGCGTTTTCTTGGGACGAGCACCGGAAGTCCTCGAGCTCAGGCCGTTTCCTTCGCTGCAAGTGCATTTCCAGTGGTTTCTGACACCGGAAGAGCGTTCGCCACTCGTTGGAAGCTTCGGCCATCTTTTGGATCGTTTTGGGTCGCACCACAGTTCTCCCTCCAACGAGCTCGCTTCCCGACCTATACCTCCGGAAAACGTGTCAGGGAGCATGCCAGGAGTGTGGGTTGAAGTCCTCGGAGCACGAGACCCGAAGATCGAAAGACCTATGACCAATACGGAGCAAAGGGAAGAAACCGTCGGGGGACCGCTTTTTACCCCAGGACGAGAAAACTGAGTCCGGGGCATTCCCGCTCGCGTTTTCTTGGGACGAGCACCGGAAGTCCTCGAGCTCAGCCCGTTTCCTTCGCTGCAAGTGCATTTCCAGTGGTTTCTGACACCGGACGAGCGTTCGCCACTCGTTGGAAGCTTCGGCCATCTTTTGGACCGTTTTGGGTCGCACCACAGTTCTCCCTCCAACGAGCTCGCTTCCCGACCTATACCTCCGGAAAACGTGTCAGGGAGCATGCCAGGAGTGTGGGTTGAAGTCCTCGGAGCACGAGACCCGAAGATCGAAAGACCTATGACCAATACGGAGCAAAGGGAAGAAACCGTCGGGGGACCGCTTTTTACCCCAGGACGAGAAAACTGAGTCCGGGGCATTCCCGCTCGCGTTTTCTTGGGACGAGCACCGGAAGTCCTCGAGCTCAGCCCGTTTCCTTCGCTGCAAGTGCATTTCCAGTGGTTTCTGACACCGGACGAGCGTTCGCCACTCGTTGGAAGCTTCGGCCATCTTTTGGACCGTTTTGGGTCGCACCACAGTTCTCCCTCCAACGAGCTCGCTTCCCGACCTATACCTCCGGAAAACGTGTCAGGGAGCATGCCAGGAGTGTGGGTTGAAGTCCTCGGAGCACGAGACCCGAAGATCGAAAGACTTATGACCAATACGGAGCAAAGGGAAGAAACCGTCGGGGGACCGCTTTTTACCCCAGGACGAGAAAACTGAGTCCGGGGCATTCCCGCTCGCGTTTTCTTGGGACGAGCACCGGAAGTCCTCGAGCTCAGCCCGTTTCCTTCGCTGCAAGTGCATTTCCAGTGGTTTCTGACACCGGACGAGCGTTCGCCACTCGTTGGAAGCTTCGGCCATCTTTTGGACCGTTTTGGGTCGCACCACAGTTCTCCCTCCAACGAGCTCGCTTCCCGACCTATACCTCCGGAAAACGTGTCAGGGAGCATGCCAGGAGCGTGGGTTGAAGTCCTCGGAGCACAAGACCCGAAGATCGAAAGACTTATGACCAATACGGAGCAAAGGGAAGAAACCGTCGGGGGACCGCTTTTTACCCCAGGACGAGAAAACTGAGTCCGGGGCATTCCCGCTCGCGTTTTCTTGGGACGAGCACCGGAAGTCCTCGAGCTCAGCCCGTTTCCTTCGCTGCAAGTGCATTTCCAGTGGTTTCTGACACCGGACGAGCGTTCGCCACTCGTTGGAAGCTTCGGCCATCTTTTGGACCGTTTTGGGTCGCACCACAGTTCTCCCTCCAACGAGCTCGCTTCCCGACCTATACCTCCGGAAAACGTGTCAGGGAGCATGCCAGGAGTGTGGGTTGAAGTCCTCGGAGCACGAGACCCGAAGATCGAAAGACTTATGACCAATACGGAGCAAAGGGAAGAAACCGTCGGGGGACCGCTTTTTACCCCAGGACGAGAAAACTGAGTCCGGGGCATTCCCGCTCGCGTTTTCTTGGGACGAGAACCGGAAGTCCTCGAGCTCAGCCCGTTTCCTTCGCTGCAAGTGCATTTCCAGTGGTTTCTGACACCGGACGAGCGTTCGCCACTCGTTGGAAGCTTCGGCCATCTTTTGGACCGTTTTGGGTCGCACCACAGTTCTCCCTCCAACGAGCTCGCTTCCCGACCTATACCTCCGGAAAACGTGTCAGGGAGCATGCCAGGAGTGTGGGTTGAAGTCCTCGGAGCACGAGACCCGAAGATCGAAAGACTTATGACCAATACGGAGCAAAGGGAAGAAACCGTCGGGGGACCGCTTTTTACCCCAGGACGAGAAAACTGAGTCTGGGGCATTCCCGCTCGCGTTTTCTTGGGACGAGCACCGGAAGTCCTCGAGCTCAGCCCGTTTCCTTCGCTGCAAGTGCATTTCCAGTGGTTTCTGACACCGGACGAGCGTTCGCCACTCGTTGGAAGCTTCGGCCATCTTTTGGACCGTTTTGGGTCGCACCACAGTTCTCCCTCCAACGAGCTCGCTTCCCGACCTATACCTCCGGAAAACGTGTCAGGGAGCATGCCAGGAGTGTGGGTTGAAGTCCTCGGAGCACGAGACCCGAAGATCGAAAGACTTATGACCAATACGGAGCAAAGGGAAGAAACCGTCGGGGGACCGCTTTTTACCCCAGGACGAGAAAACTGAGTCCGGGGCATTCCCGCTCGCGTTTTCTTGGGACGAGAACCGGAAGTCCTCGAGCTCAGCCCGTTTCCTTCGCTGCAAGTGCATTTCCAGTGGTTTCTGACACCGGACGAGCGTTCGCCACTCGTTGGAAGCTTCGGCCATCTTTTGGACCGTTTTGGGTCGCACCACAGTTCTCCCTCCAACGAGCTCGCTTCCCGACCTATACCTCCGGAAAACGTGTCAGGGAGCATGCCAGGAGTGTGGGTTGAAGTCCTCGGAGCACGAGACCCGAAGATCGAAAGACTTATGACCAATAAGGAGCAAAGGGAAGAAACCGTCGGGGGACCGCTTTTTACCCCAGGACGAGAAAACTGAGTCCGGGGCATTCCCGCTCGCGTTTTCTTGGGACGAGCACCGGAAGTCCTCGAGCTCAGCCCGTTTCCTTCGCTGCAAGTGCATTTCCAGTGGTTTCTGACACCGGACGAGCGTTCGCCACTCGTTGGAAGCTTCGGCCATCTTTTGGACCGTTTTGGGTCGCACCACAGTTCTCCCTCCAACGAGCTCGCTTCCCGACCTATACCTCCGGAAAACGTGTCAGGGAGCATGCCAGGAGTGTGGGTTGAAGTCCTCGGAGCACGAGACCCGAAGATCGAAAGACTTATGACCAATACGGAGCAAAGGGAAGAAACCGTCGGGGGACCGCTTTTTACCCCAGGACGAGAAAACTGAGTCCGGGGCATTCCCGCTCGCGTTTTCTTGGGACGAGCACCGGAAGTCCTCGAGCTCAGCCCGTTTCCTTCGCTGCAAGTGTATTTCCAGTGGTTTCTGACACCGGACGAGCGTTCGCCACTCGTTGGAAGCTTCGGCCATCTTTTGGACCGTTTTGGGTCGCACCACAGTTCTCCCTCCAACGAGCTCGCTTCCCGACCTATACCTCCGGAAAACGTGTCAGGGAGCATGCCAGGAGTGTGGGTTGAAGTCCTCGGAGCAGGAGACCCGAAGATCGAAAGACTTATGACCAATACGGAGCAAAGGGAAGAAACCGTCGGGGGACCGCTTTTTACCCCAGGACGAGAAAACTGAGTCCGGGGCATTCCCGCTCGCGTTTTCTTGGGACGAGCACCGGAAGTCCTCGAGCTCAGCCCGTTTCCTTCGCTGCAAGTGCATTTCCAGTGGTTTCTGACACCGGACGAGCGTTCGCCACTCGTTGGAAGCTTCGGCCATCTTTTGGACCGTTTTGGGTCGCACCACAGTTCTCCCTCCAACGAGCTCGCTTCCCGACCTATACCTCCGGAAAACGTGTCAGGGAGCATGCCAGGAGTGTGGGTTGAAGTCCTCGGAGCACGAGACCCGAAGATCGAAAGACTTATGACCAATACGGAGCAAAGGGAAGAAACCGTCGGGGGACCGCTTTTTACCCCAGGACGAGAAAACTGAGTCCGGGGCATTCCCGCTCGCGTTTTCTTGGGACGAGCACCGGAAGTCCTCGAGCTCAGCCCGTTTCCTTCGCTGCAAGTGCATTTCCAGTGGTTTCTGACACCGGACGAGCGTTCGCCACTCGTTGGAAGCTTCGGCCATCTTTTGGACCGTTTTGGGTCGCACCACAATTCTCCCTCCAACGAGCTCGCTTCCCGACCTATACCTCCAGAAAACGTGTCAGGGAGCATGCCAGGAGTGTGGGTTGAAGTCCTCGGAGCACGAGACCCGAAGATCGAAAGACTTATGACCAATACAGAGCAAAGGGAAGAAACCGTTGGGGGATCGCTTTTTACCCCAGGACGAGAAAACTGAGTCCGGGGCATTCCCGCTCTCGTTTTCTTGGGACGAGCACCGGAAGTCCTCGAGCTCAGCCCGTTTCCTTCGCTGCAAGTGCATTTCCAGTGGTTTCTGACACCGGACGAGCGTTCGCCACTCGTTGGAAGCTTCGGCCATCTTTTGGACCGTTTTGGGTCGCACCACAGTTCTCCCTCCAACGAGCTCGCTTCCCGACCTATACCTCCGGAAAACGTGTCAGGGAGCATGCCAGGAGTGTGGGTTGAAGTCCTCGGAGCACGAGACCCGAAGATCGAAAGACTTATGACCAATACGGAGCAAAGGGAAGAAACCGTCGGGGGACCGCTTTTTACCCCAGGACGAGAAAACTGAGTCTGGGGCATTCCCGCTCGCGTTTTCTTGGGACGAGCACCGGAAGTCCTCGAGCTCAGCCCGTTTCCTTCGCTGCAAGTGCATTTCCAGTGGTTTCTGACACCGGACGAGCGTTCGCCACTCGTTGGAAGCTTCGGCCATCTTTTGGACCGTTTTGGGTCGCACCACAGTTCTCCCTCCAACGAGCTCGCTTCCCGACCTATACCTCCGGAAAACGTGTCAGGGAGCATGCCAGGAGTGTGGGTTGAAGTCCTCGGAGCACGAGACCCGAAGATCGAAAGACTTATGACCAATACGGAGCAAAGGGAAGAAACCGTCGGGGGACCGCTTTTTACCCCAGGACGAGAAAACTGAGTCCGGGGCATTCCCGCTCGCGTTTTCTTGGGACGAGAACCGGAAGTCCTCGAGCTCAGCCCGTTTCCTTCGCTGCAAGTGCATTTCCAGTGGTTTCTGACACCGGACGAGCGTTCGCCACTCGTTGGAAGCTTCGGCCATCTTTTGGACCGTTTTGGGTCGCACCACAGTTCTCCCTCCAACGAGCTCGCTTCCCGACCTATACCTCCGGAAAACGTGTCAGGGAGCATGCCAGGAGTGTGGGTTGAAGTCCTCGGAGCACGAGACCCGAAGATCGAAAGACTTATGACCAATAAGGAGCAAAGGGAAGAAACCGTCGGGGGACCGCTTTTTACCCCAGGACGAGAAAACTGAGTCCGGGGCATTCCCGCTCGCGTTTTCTTGGGACGAGCACCGGAAGTCCTCGAGCTCAGCCCGTTTCCTTCGCTGCAAGTGCATTTCCAGTGGTTTCTGACACCGGACGAGCGTTCGCCACTCGTTGGAAGCTTCGGCCATCTTTTGGACCGTTTTGGGTCGCACCACAGTTCTCCCTCCAACGAGCTCGCTTCCCGACCTATACCTCCGGAAAACGTGTCAGGGAGCATGCCAGGAGTGTGGGTTGAAGTCCTCGGAGCACGAGACCCGAAGATCGAAAGACTTATGACCAATACGGAGCAAAGGGAAGAAACCGTCGGGGGACCGCTTTTTACCCCAGGACGAGAAAACTGAGTCCGGGGCATTCCCGCTCGCGTTTTCTTGGGACGAGCACCGGAAGTCCTCGAGCTCAGCCCGTTTCCTTCGCTGCAAGTGTATTTCCAGTGGTTTCTGACACCGGACGAGCGTTCGCCACTCGTTGGAAGCTTCGGCCATCTTTTGGACCGTTTTGGGTCGCACCACAGTTCTCCCTCCAACGAGCTCGCTTCCCGACCTATACCTCCGGAAAACGTGTCAGGGAGCATGCCAGGAGTGTGGGTTGAAGTCCTCGGAGCAGGAGACCCGAAGATCGAAAGACTTATGACCAATACGGAGCAAAGGGAAGAAACCGTCGGGGGACCGCTTTTTACACCAGGACGAGAAAACTGAGTCCGGGGCATTCCCGCTCGCGTTTTCTTGGGACGAGCACCGGAAGTCCTCGAGCTCAGCCCGTTTCCTTCGCTGCAAGTGCATTTCCAGTGGTTTCTGACACCGGACGAGCGTTCGCCACTCGTTGGAAGCTTCGGCCATCTTTTGGACCGTTTTGGGTCGCACCACAGTTCTCCCTCCAACGAGCTCGCTTCCCGACCTATACCTCCGGAAAACGTGTCAGGGAGCATGCCAGGAGTGTGGGTTGAAGTCCTCGGAGCACGAGACCCGAAGATCGAAAGACTTATGACCAATACGGAGCAAAGGGAAGAAACCGTCGGGGGACCGCTTTTTACCCCAGGACGAGAAAACTGAGTCCGGGGCATTCCCGCTCGCGTTTTCTTGGGACGAGAACCGGAAGTCCTCGAGCTCAGCCCGTTTCCTTCGCTGCAAGTGCATTTCCAGTGGTTTCTGACACCGGACGAGCGTTCGCCACTCGTTGGAAGCTTCGGCCATCTTTTGGACCGTTTTGGGTCGCACCACAGTTCTCCCTCCAACGAGCTCGCTTCCCGACCGATACCTCCGGAAAACGTGTCAGGGAGCATGCCAGGAGTGTGGGTTGAAGTCCTCGGAGCACGAGACCCGAAGATCGAAAGACTTATGACCAATACGGAGCAAAGGGAAGAAACCGTCGGGGGACCGCTTTTTACCCCAGGACGAGAAAACTGAGTCCGGGGCATTCCCGCTCGCGTTTTCTTGGGACGAGCACCGGAAGTCCTCGAGCTCAGCCCGTTTCCTTCGCTGCAAGTGCATTTCCAGTGGTTTCTGACACCGGACGAGCGTTCGCCACTCGTTGGAAGCTTCGGCCATCTTTTGGACCGTTTTGGGTCGCACCACAGTTCTCCCTCCAACGAGCTCGCTTCCCGACCTATACCTCCGGAAAACGTGTCAGGGAGCATGCCAGGAGTGTGGGTTGAAGTCCTCGGAGCAGGAGACCCGAAGATCGAAAGACTTATGACCAATACGGAGCAAAGGGAAGAAACCGTCGGGGGACCGCTTTTTACCCCAGGACGAGAAAACTGAGTCCGGGGCATTCCCGCTCGCGTTTTCTTGGGACGAGCACCGGAAGTCCTCGAGCTCAGCCCGTTTCCTTCGCTGCAAGTGCATTTCCAGTGGTTTCTGACACCGGACGAGCGTTCGCCACTCGTTGGAAGCTTCGGCCATCTTTTGGACCGTTTTGGGTCGCACCACAGTTCTCCCTCCAACGAGCTCGCTTCCCGACCTATACCTCCGGAAAACGTGTCAGGGAGCATGCCAGGAGTGTGGGTTGAAGTCCTCGGAGCACGAGACCCGAAGATCGAAAGACTTATGACCAATACGGAGCAAAGGGAAGAAACCGTCGGGGGACCGCTTTTTACCCCAGGATGAGAAAACTGAGTCCGAGGCATTCCCGCTCGCGTTTTCTTGGGACGAGCACCGGAAGTCCTCGAGCTCAGCCCGTTTCCTTCGCTGCAAGTGCATTTCCAGTGGTTTCTGACACCGGACGAGCGTTCGCCACTCGTTGGAAGCTTCGGCCATCTTTTGGACCGTTTTGGGTCGCACCACAGTTCTCCCTCCAACGAGCTCGCTTCCCGACCTATACCTCCGGAAAACGTGTCAGGAAGCATGCCAGGAGTGTGGGTTGAAGTCCTCGGAGCACGAGACCCGAAGATCGAAAGACTTATGACCAATACGGAGCAAAGGGAAGAAACCGTGGGGGGGACCGCTTTTTACCCCAGGACGAGAAAACTGAGTCCGGGGCATTCCCGCTCGCGTTTTCTTGGGACGAGCACTGGAAGTCCTCGAGCTCAGCCCGTTTCCTTCGCTGCAAGTGCATTTCCAGTGGTTTCTGACACCGGACGAGCGTTCGCCACTCGTTGGAAGCTTCGGCCATCTTTTGGACCGTTTTGGGTCGCACCACAGTTCTCCCTCCAACGAGCTCGCTTCCCGACCTATACCTCCGGAAAACGTGTCAGGGAGCATGCCAGGAGTGTGGGTTGAAGTCCTCGGAGCACGAGACCCGAAGATCGAAAGACTTATGACCAATACGGAGCAAAGGGAAGAAACCGTCGGGGGACCGCTTTTTACCCCAGGATGAGAAAACTGAGTCCGAGGCATTCCCGCTCGCGTTTTCTTGGGACGAGCACCGGAAGTCCTCGAGCTCAGCCCGTTTCCTTCGCTGCAAGTGCATTTCCAGTGGTTTCTGACACCGGACGAGCGTTCGCCACTCGTTGGAAGCTTCGGCCATCTTTTGGACCGTTTTGGGTCGCACCACAGTTCTCCCTCCAACGAGCTCGCTTCCCGACCTATACCTCCGGAAAACGTGTCAGGGAGCATGCCAGGAGTGTGGGTTGAAGTCCTCGGAGCACGAGACCCGAAGATCGAAAGACTTATGACCAATACGGAGCAAAGGGAAGAAACCGTGGGGGGACCGCTTTTTACCCCAGGACGAGAAAACTGAGTCCGGGGCATTCCCGCTCGCGTTTTCTTGGGACGAGCACTGGAAGTCCTCGAGCTCAGCCCGTTTCCTTCGCTGCAAGTGCATTTCCAGTGGTTTCTGACACCGGACGAGCGTTCGCCACTCGTTGGAAGCTTCGGCCATCTTTTTGACCGTTTTGGGTCGCACCACAGTTCTCCCTCCAACGAGCTCGCTTCCCGACCTATACCTCCGGAAAACGTGTCAGGAAGCATGCCAGGAGTGTGGGTTGAAGTCCTCGGAGCACGAGACCCGAAGATCGAAAGACTTATGACCAATACGGAGCAAAGGGAAGAAACCGTGGGGGGACCGCTTTTTACCCCAGGACGAGAAAACTGAGTCCGGGGCATTCCCGCTCGCGTTTTCTTGGGACGAGCACCGGAAGTCCTCGAGCTCAGCCCGTTTCCTTCGCTGCAAGTGCATTTCCAGTGGTTTCTGACACCGGACGAGCGTTCGCCACTCGTTGGAAGCTTCGGCCATCTTTTGGACCGTTTTGGGTCGCACCACAGTTCTCCCTCCAACGAGCTCGCTTCCCGACCTATACCTCCGGAAAACGTGTCAGGGAGCATGCCAGGAGTGTGGGTTGAAGTCCTCTGAGCACGAGACCCGAAGATCGAAAGACTTATGACCAATACGGAGCAAAGGGAAGAAACCGTCGGGGGACCGCTTTTTACCCCAGGACGAGAAAACTGAGTCCGGGGCATTCCCGCTCGCGTTTTCTTGGGACGAGCACCGGAAGTCCTCGAGCTCAGCCCGTTTCCTTCGCTGCAAGTGCATTTCCAGTGGTTTCTGACACCGGACGAGCGTTCGCCACTCGTTGGAAGCTTCGGCCATCTTTTGGACCGTTTTGGGTCGCACCACAGTTCTCCCTCCAACGAGCTCGCTTCCCGACCTATACCTCCAGAAAACGTGTCAGGGAGCATGCCAGGAGTGTGGGTTGAAGTCCTCGGAGCACGAGACCCGAAGATCGAAAGACTTATGACCAATACGGAGCAAAGGGAAGAAACCGTCGGGGGACCGCTTTTTACCCCAGGACGAGAAAACTGAGTCCGGGGCATTCCCGCTCGCGTTTTCTTGGGACGAGCACCGGAAGTCCTCGAGCTCAGCCCGTTTCCTTCGCTGCAAGTGCATTTCCAGTGGTTTCTGACACCGGACGAGCGTTCGCCACTCGTTGGAAGCTTCGGCCATCTTTTGGACCGTTTTGGGTCGCACCACAGTTCTCCCTCCAACGAGCTCGCTTCCCGACCTATACCTCCGGAAAACGTGTCAGGGAGCATGCCAGGAGTGTGGGTTGAAGTCCTCGGAGCACGAGACCCGAAGATCGAAAGACTTATGACCAATACGGAGCAAAGGGAAGAAACCGTCGGGGGACCGCTTTTTACCCCAGGACGAGAAAACTGAGTCCGGGGCATTCCCGCTCGCGTTTTCTTGGGACGAGCACCGGAAGTCCTCGAGCTCAGCCCGTTTCCTTCGCTGCAAGTGCATTTCCAGTGGTTTCTGACACCGGACGAGCGTTCGCTACTCGTTGGAAGCTTCGGCCATCTTTTGGATCGTTTTGGGTCGCACCACAGTTCTCCCTCCAACGAGCTCGCTTCCCGACCTATACCTCCGGAAAACGTGTCAGGGAGCATGCCAGGAGTGTGGGTTGAAGTCCTCGGAGCACGAGACCCGAAGATCGAAAGACTTATGACCAATACGGAGCAAAGGGAAGAAACCGTCGGGGGACCGCTTTTTACCCCAGGATGAGAAAACTGAGTCCGGGGCATTCCCGCTCGCGTTTTCTTGGGACGAGCACCGGAAGTCCTCGAGCTCAGCCCGTTTCCTTCGCTGCAAGTGCATTTCCAGTGGTTTCTGACACCGGACGAGCGTTCGCCACTCGTTGGAAGCTTCGGCCATCTTTTGGACCGTTTTGGGTCGCACCACAGTTCTCCCTCCAACGAGCTCGCTTCCCGACCTATACCTCCGGAAAACGTGTCAGGGAGCATGCCAGGAGTGTGGGTTGAAGTCCTCGGAGCACGAGACCCGAAGATCGAAAGACTTATGACCAATACGGAGCAAAGGGAAGAAACCGTCGGGGGACCGCTTTTTACCCCAGGATGAGAAAACTGAGTCCGGGGCATTCCCGCTCACGTTTTCTTGGGACGAGCACCGGAAGTCCTTGAGCTCAGCCCGTTTCCTTCGCTGCAAGTGCATTTCCAGTGGTTTCTGACACCGGACGAGCGTTCGCCACTCGTTGGAAGCTTCGGCCATCTTTTGGACCGTTTTGGGTCGCACCACAGTTCTCCCTCCAACGAGCTCGCTTCCCGACCTATACCTCCGGAAAACGTGTTAGGGAGCATGCCAGGAGTGTGGGTTGAAGTCCTCGGAGCACAAGACCCGAAGATCGAAAGACTTATGACCAATACGGAGCAAAGGGAAGAAACCGTGGGGGGACCGCTTTTTACCCCAGGACGAGAAAACTGAGTCCGGGGCATTCCCGCTCGCGTTTTCTTGGGACGAGCACCGGAAGTCCTCGAGCTCAGCCCGTTTCCTTCGCTGCAAGTGCATTTCCAGTGGTTTCTGACACCGGACGAGCGTTCGCAACTCGTTGGAAGCTTCGGCCATCTTTTGGACCGTTTTGGGTCGCACCACAGTTCTCCCTCCAACGAGCTCGCTTCCCGACCTATACCTCCGGAAAACGTGTCAGGGAGCATGCCAGGAGTGTGGGTTGAAGTCCTCTGAGCACGAGACCCGAAGATCGAAAGACTTATGACCAATACGGAGCAAAGGGAAGAAACCGTCGGGGGACCGCTTTTTACCCCAGGACGAGAAAACTGAGTCCGGGGCATTCCCGCTCTCGCGTTTTCTTGGGACGAGCACCGGAAGTCCTCGAGCTCAGCCCGTTTCCTTCGCTGCAAGTGCATTTCCAGTGGTTTCTGACACCGGACGAGCATTCGCCACTCGTTGGAAGCTTCGGACATCTTTTGGACCGTTTTGGGTCGCACCACAGTTCTCCCTCCAACGAGCTCGCTTCCCGACCTATACCTCCGGAAAACGTGTCAGGGAGCATGCCAGGAGTGTGGGTTGAAGTCCTCGGAGCACGAGACCCGAAGATCGAAAGACTTATGACCAATACGGAGCAAAGGGAAGAAACCGTCGGGGGACCGCTTTTTACCCCAGGACGAGAAAACTGAGTCCGGGGCATTCCCGCTCGCGTTTTCTTGGGACGAGCACCGGAAGTCCTCGAGCTCAGCCCGTTTCCTTCGCTGCAAGTGCATTTCCAGTGGTTTCTGACACCGGACGAGCGTTCGCCACTCGTTGGAAGCTTCGGCCATCTTTTGGACCGTTTTGGGTCGCACCACAGTTCTCCCTCCAACGAGCTCGCTTCCCGACCTATACCTCCGGAAAACGTGTCAGGGAGCATGCCAGGAGTGTGGGTTGAAGTCCTCGGAGCACGAGACCCGAAGATCGAAAGACTTATGACCAATACGGAGCAAAGGGAAGAAACCGTCGGGGGACCGCTTTTTACCCCAGGACGAGAAAACGGAGTCCGGGGCATTCCCGCTCGCGTTTTCTTGGGACGAGCACCGGAAGTCCTCGAGCTCAGCCCGTTTCCTTCGCTGCAAGTGCATTTCCAGTGGTTTCTGACACCGGACGAGCGTTCGCCACTCGTTGGAAGCTTCGGCCATCTTTTGGACCGTTTTGGGTCGCACCACAGTTCTCCCTCCAACGAGCTCGCTTCCCGACCTATACCTCCGAAAAACGTGTCAGGGAGCATGCCAGGAGTGTGGGTTGAAGTCCTCGGAGCACGAGACCCGAAGATCGAAAGACTTATGACCAATACGGAGCAAAGGGAAGAAACCGTCGGGGGACCGCTTTTTACCCCAGGACGAGAAAACTGAGTCCGGGGCATTCCCGCTCTCGCGTTTTCTTGGGACGAGCACCGGAAGTCCTCGAGCTCAGCCCGTTTCCTTCGCTGCAAGTGCATTTCCAGTGGTTTCTGACACCGGACGAGCGTTCGCCACTCGTTGGAAGCTTCGGCCATCTTTTGGACCGTTTTGGGTCGCACCACAGTTCTCCCTCCAACGAGCTCGCTTCCCGACCTATACCTCCGGAAAACGTGTCAGGGAGCATGCCAGGAGTGTGGGTTGAAGTCCTCGGAGCACGAGACCCGAAGATCGAAAGACTTATGACCAATACGGAGCAAAGGGAAGAAACCGTCGGGGGACCGCTTTTTACCCCAGGACGAGAAAACTGAGTCCGGAGCATTCCCGCTCGTGTTTTCTTGGGACGAGCACCGGAAGTCCTCGAGCTCAGCCCGTTTCCTTCGCTGCAAGTGCATTTCCAGTGGTTTCTGACACCGGACGAGCGTTCGCCACTCGTTGGAAGCTTCGGCCATCTTTTGGACCGTTTTGGGTCGCACCACAGTTCTCCCTCCAACGAGCTCGCTTCCCGACCTATACCTCCGGAAAACGTGTCAGGGAGCATGCCAGGAGTGTGGGTTGAAGTCCTCGGAGCACGAGACCCAAAGATCGAAAGACTTATGACCAATACGGAGCAAAGGGAAGAAACCGTCGGGGGACCGCTTTTTACCCCAGGACGAGAAAACTGAGTCCGGGGCATTCCCGCTCGCGTTTTCTTGGGACGAGCACCGGAAGTCCTCGAGCTCAGCCCGTTTCCTTCGCTGCAAGTGCATTTCGAGTGGTTTCTGACACCGGACGAGCGTTCGCCACTCGTTGGAAGCTTCGGCCATCTTTTGGACCGTTTTGGGTCGCACCACAGTTCTCCCTCCAACGAGCTCGCTTCCCGACCTATACCTCCGGAAAACGTGTCAGGGAGAATGCCAGGAGTGTGGGTTGAAGTCCTCGGAGCACGAGACCCGAAGATCGAAAGAGTTATGACCAATACGGAGCAAAGGGAAGAAACCGTCGGGGGACCGCTTTTTACCCCAGGACGAGAAAACTGAGTCCGGGGCATTCCCGCTCGCGTTTTCTTGGGACGAGCACCGGAAGTCCTCGAGCTCAGCCCAATTCCTTCGCTGCAAGTGCATTTCCAGTGGTTTCCGACACCGGACGAGCGTTCGCCACTCGTTGGAACCTTCGGCCATCTTTTGGACCGTTTTGGGTCGCACCACAGTTCTCCCTCCAACGAGCTCGCTTCCCGACCTATACCTCCGGAAAACGTGTTAGGGAGCATGCCAGGAGTGTGGGTCGAAGTCCTCGGAGCACGAGACCCGAAGATCGAAAGACTTATGACCAATACGGAGCAAAGGGAAGAAACCGTCGGGGGACCGCTTTTTACCCCAGGACGAGAAAACTGAGTCCGGGGCATTCCCGCTCGCGTTTTCTTGGGACGAGCACCGGAAGTCCTCGAGCTAAGCCCGTTTCCTTCGCTGCAAGTGCATTTCCAGTGGTTTCTGACACCGGACGAGCGTTCGCCACTCGTTGGAAGCTTCGTCCATCTTTTGGACCGTTTTGGGTCGCACCACAGTTCTCCCTCCAACGAGCTCGCTTCCCGACCTATACCTCCGGAAAACGTGTCAGGGAGCATGCCAGGAGTGTGGGTCGAAGTCCTCGGAGCACGAGACCCGAAGATCGAAAGACTTATGACCAATACGGAGCAAAGGGAAGAAACCGTCGGGGGACCGCTTTTTACCCCAGGACGAGAAAACTGAGTCCGGGGCATTCCCGCTCGCGTTTTCTTGGGACGAGCACCGGAAGTCCTCGAGCTCAGCCCGTTTCCTTCGCTGCAAGTGCATTTCCAGTGGTTTCTGACACCGGACGAGCGTTCGCCACTCGTTGGAAGCTTCGTCCATCTTTTGGACCGTTTTGGGTCGCACCACAGTTCTCCCTCCAACGAGCTCGCTTCCCGACCTATACCTCCGGAAAACGTGTCAGGGAGCATGCCAGGAGTGTGGGTCGAAGTCCTCGGAGCACGAGACCCGAAGATCGAAAGACTTATGACCAATACGGAGCAAAGGGAAGAAACCGTCGGGGGACCGCTTTTTACCCAGGACGAGAAAACTGAGTCCAGGGCATTCCCGCTCGCGTTTTCTTGGGACGAGCACCGGAAGTCCTCGAGCTCAGCCCGTTTCCTTCGCTGCAAGTACATTTCCAACGGTTTCTGACACCGGACGAGCGTTCGCCACTCGTTGGAATCATCGTCCATCTTACGGACCGTTTTGGGTCGCACCACAGTTCTCCCTCCAACGAGCTCGCTTCCCGACCTATACCTCCGGAAAACGTGTCAAGTAGCATGCCAGGAGTGTGGGTCGAAGTCCTCAGAGCACGAGACCCGAAGAATGAAAGACTTATGATCAATACGGAGCAAAGGGAAGAAACCGTCGGGGGACCGCTTTTTACCCCAGGACGAGAAAACTGAGTCCGGGGCATTCCCGCTCGCGTTTTCTTGGGACGAGCACTGGAAGTCCTCGAGCTCAGCCCGTTTCCTTCGCTGCAAGTGCATTTCCAGTGGTTTCTGACACCAGACGAGCGTTCGCCACTCGTTGGAAGCTTCGGCCATCTTTTGGACCGTTTTGGGTCGCACCACAGTTCTCCCTCCAACGAGCTCGCTTCCCGACCTATACCTCCGGAAAACGTGTCAGGGAGCATGCCAAGAGTGTGGGTTGAAGTCCTCGGAGCACGAGACCCGAAGAATGAAAGACTTATGACCAATACGGAGAAAAGGGAAGAAACCGTCGGGGGACCGCTTTTTACCCCAGGACGAGAAAACTGAGTCCGGGGCATTCCCGCTCGCGTTTTCTTGGGACGAGCACCGGAAGTCCTCGAGCTCAGCCCGATTCCTTCGCTGCAAGTGCATTTCCAGTGGTTTCTGACACCGGACGAGCGTTCGCCACTCGTTGGAACCTTCGGCCATCTTTTGGATCGTTTTGGGTCGCACCACAGTTCTCCCTCCAACGAGCTCGCTTCCCGACCTATACCTCCGGAAAACGTGTCAGGGAGCATGCCAGGAGTTTGGGTCGAAGTCCTCGGAGCACGAGACCCGAAGATCGAAAGACTTATGACCAATACGGAGCAAAGGGAAGAAACCGTCGGGGGACCGCTTTTTACCCCAGGACGAGAAAACGGAGTCCGGGGCATTCCCGCTCGCGTTTTCTTGGGACGAGCACCGGAAGTCCTCGAGCTCAGCCCGTTTCCTTCGCTGCAAGTGCATTTCCAGTGGTTTCTGACACCGGACGAGCGTTCGCCACTCGTTGGAAGCTTCGGCCATCTTTTGGACCGTTTTGGGTCGCACCACAGTTCTCCCTCCAACGAGCTCGCTTCCCGACCTATACCTCCGGAAAACGTGTCAGGGAGCATGCCAGGAGTGTGGGTGGAAGTCCTCGGAGCACGAGACCCGAAGATCGAAAGACTTATGACCAATACGGAGCAAAGGGAAGAAACCGTCGGGGGACCGCTTTTAACCCCAGGACGAGAAAACGGAGTCCGGGGCATTCCCGCTCACGTTTTCTTGGGACGAGCACCGGAAGTCCTCGAGCTCAGCCCGTTTCCTTCGCTGCAAGTGCATTTCCAGTGGTTTCTGACACCAGACGAGCGTTCGCCACTCGTTGGAAGCTTCGGCCATCTTTTGGACCGTTTTGGGTCGCACCACAGTTCTCCCTCCAACGAGCTCGCTTCCCGACCTATACCTCCGGAAAACGTGTCAGGGAGCATGCCAGGAGTGTGGGTTGAAGTCCTCGGAGCACGAGACCCGAAGATCGAAAGACTTATGACCAATACGGAGCAAAGGGAAGAAACCGTCGGGGGACCGCTTTTTACCCCAGGACGAGAAAACTGAGTCCGGGGCATTCCCGCTCGCGTTTTCTTGGGACGAGCACCGGAAGTCCTCGAGCTCAGCCCGTTTCCTTCGCTGCAAGTGCATTTCCAGTGGTGTCCGACACCGGACGAGCGTTCGCCACTCGTTGGAAGCTTCGGCCATCTTTTGGACCGTTTTGGGTCGCACCACAGTTCTCCCTCCAACGAGCTCGCTTCCCGACCTATACCTCCGGAAAACGTGTCAGGGAGCATGCCAGGAGTGTGGGTCGAAGTCCTCGGAGCACGAGACCCGAAGATCGAAAGACTTATGACCAATACGGAGCAAAGGGAAGAAACCGTCGGGGGACCGCTTTTTACCCCAGGACGAGAAAACTGAGTCCGTGGCATTCCCGCTCGCGTTTTCTTGGGACGAGCACCGGAAGTCCTCGAGCTCAGCCCGTTTCCTTCGCTGCAAGTGCATTTCCAGTGGTTTCTGACACCGGACGAGCGTTCGCCACTCGTTGGAAGCTTCGGCCATCTTTTGGACCGTTTTGGGTCGCACCACAGTTCTCCCTCCAACGAGCTCGCTTCCCGACCTATACCTCCGGAAAACGTGTTAGGGAGCATGCCAGGAGTGTGGGTCGAAGTCCTCGGAGCACGAGACCCGAAGATCGAAAGACTTATGACCAATACGGAGCAAAGGGAAGAAACCGTCGGGGGACCGCTTTTTACCCCAGGACGAGAAAACTGAGTCCGGGGCATTCCCGCTCGCGTTTTCTTGGGACGAGCACCGGAAGTCCTCGAGCTTAGCCCGTTTCCTTCGCTGCAAGTGCATTTCCAGTGGTTTCTGACACCGGACGAGCGTTCGCCACTCGTTGGAAGCTTCGGCCATCTTTTGGACCGTTTTGGGTCGCACCACAGTTCTCCCTCCAACGAGCTCGCTTCCCGACCTATACCTCCGCAAAACGTGTCAGGGAGCATGCCAGGAGTGTGGGTCGAAGTCCTCGGAGCACGAGACCCGAAGATCGAAAGACTTATGACCAATACGGAGCAAAGGGAAGAAACCGTCGGGGGACCGCTTTTAACCCCAGGACGAGAAAACGGAGTTCGGGGCATTCCCGCTCGCGTTTTCTTGGGACGAGCACCGGAAGTCCTCGAGCTCAGCCCGTTTCCTTCGCTGCAAGTGCATTTCCAGTGGTTTCTGACACCGGACGAGCGTTCGCCATTCGTTGGAAGCTTCGGCCATCTTTTGGACCGTTTTGGGTCGCACCACAGTTCTCCCTCCAACGAGCTCGCTTCCCGACCTATACCTCCGGAAAACGTGTCAGGGAGCATGCCAGGAGTGTGGGTTGAAGTCCTCGGAGCACGAGACCCGAAGATCGAAAGACTTATGACCAATACGGAGCAAAGGGAAGAAACCGTCGGGGGACCGCTTTTTACCCCAGGACGAGAAAACTGAGTCCGGGGCATTCCCGCTCGCGTTTTCTTCTGACGAGCACCGGAAGTCCTCGAGCTCAGCCTGTTTCCTTCGCTGCAAGTGCATTTCCATTGGTGTCCGACACCGGACGAGCGTTCGCCACTCGTTGGAAGCTTCGGCCATCTTTTGGACCGTTTTGGGTCGCACCACAGTTCTCCCTCCAACGAGCTCGCTTCCCGACCTATACCTCCGGAAAACGTGTCAGGGAGCATGCCAGGAGTGTGGGTTGAAGTCCTCGGAGCACGAGACCCGAAGATCGAAAGACTTATGACCAATACGGAGCAAAGGGAAGAAACCGTCGGGGGACCGCTTTTTACCCCAGGACGAGAAAACTGAGTCCGGGGCATTCCCGCTCGCGTTTTCTTGGGACGAGCACCGGAAGTCCTCGAGCTCAGCCTGTTTCCTTCGCTGCAAGTGCATTTCCATTGGTGTCCGACACCGGACGAGCGTTCGCCACTCGTTGGAAGCTTCGGCCATCTTTTGGACCGTTTTGGGTCGCACCACAGTTCTCCCTCCAACGAGCTCGCTTCCCGACCTATACCTCCGGAAAACGTGTCAGGGAGCATGCCAGGAGTTTGGGTCGAAGTCCTCGGAGCACGAGACCCGAAGATCGAAAGACTTATGACCAATACGGAGCAAAGGGAAGAAACCGTCGGGGGACCGCTTTTTACCCCAGGACGAGAAAACTGAGTCCGGGGCATTCCCGCTCGCGTTTTCTTGGGACGAGCACCGGAAGTCCTCGAGCTCAGCCCGTTTCCTTCGCTGCAAGTGCATTTCCAGTGGTTTCTGACACCGGACGAGCGTTCGCCACTCGTTGGAAGCTTCGGCCATCTTTTGGACCGTTTTGGGTCGCACCACAGTTCTCCCTCCAACGAGCTCGCTTCCCGACCTATACCTCCGGAAAACGTGTCAGGGAGCATGCCAGGAGTGTGGGTCGAAGTCCTCGGAGCACGAGACCCGAAGATCGAAAGACTTATGACCAATACGGAGCAAAGGGAAGAAACCGTCGGGGGACCGCTTTTAACCCCAGGACGAGAAAACGGAGTTCGGGGCATTCCCGCTCGCGTTTTCTTGGGACGAGCACCGGAAGTCCTCGAGCTCAGCCCGTTTCCTTCGCTGCAAGTGCATTTCCAGTGGTTTCTGACACCGGACGAGCGTTCGCCACTCGTTGGAAGCTTCGGCCATCTTTTGGACCGTTTTGGGTCGCACCACAGTTCTCCCTCCAACGAGCTCGCTTCCCAACCTATACCTCCGGAAAACGTGTCAGGGAGCATGCCAGGAGTGTGGGTTGAAGTCCTCGGAGCACGAGACCCGAAGATCGAAAGACTTATGACCAATACGGAGCAAAGGGAAGAAACCGTCGGGGGACCGCTTTTTACCCCAGGACGAGAAAACTGAGTCCGGGGCATTCCCGCTCGCGTTTTCTTGGGACGAGCACCGGAAGTCCTCGAGCTCAGCCTGTTTCCTTCGCTGCAAGTGCATTTCCAGTGGTGTCCGACACCGGACGAGCGTTCGCCACTCGTTGGAAGCTTCGGCCATCTTTTTGACCGTTTTGGGTCGCACCACAGTTCTCCCTCCAACGAGCTCGCTTCCCGACCTATACCTCCGGAAAACGTGTCAGGGAGCATGCCAGGAGTGTGGGTCGAAGTCCTCAGAGCACGAGACCCGAAGAATGAAAGACTTATGATCAATACGGAGCAAAGGGAAGAAACCGTCGGGGGACCGCTTTTTACCCCAGGACGAGAAAACTGAGTCCGGGGCATTCCCGCTCGCGTTTTCTTGGGACGAGCACTGGAAGTCCTCGAGCTCAGCCCGTTTCCTTCGCTGCAAGTGCATTTCCAGTGGTTTCTGACACCGGACGAGCGTTCGCCACTCGTTGGAAGCTTCGGCCATCTTTTGGACCGTTTTGGGTCGCACCACAGTTCTCCCTCCAACGAGCTCGCTTCCCGACCTATACCTCCGGAAAACGTGTCAGGGAGCATGCCAGGAGTGTGGGTTGAAGTCCTCGGAGCACGAGACCCGAAGAATGAAAGACTTATGACCAATACGGAGAAAAGGGAAGAAACCGTCGGGGGACCGCTTTTTACCCCAGGACGAGAAAACTGAGTCCGGGGCATTCCCGCTCGCGTTTTCTTCGGACGAGCACCGGAAGTCCTCGAGCTCAGCCCGATTCCTTCGCTGCAAGTGCATTTCCAGTGGTTTCTGACACCGGACGAGCGTTCGCCACTCGTTGGAAGCTTCGGCCATCTTTTGGACCGTTTTGGGTCGCACCACAGTTCTCCCTCCAACGAGCTCGCTTCCCGACCTATACCTCAGGAAAACGTGTCAGGGAGCATGCCAGGAGTTTGGGTCGAAGTCCTCGGAGCACGAGACCCGAAGATCGAAAGACTTATGACCAATACGGAGCAAAGGGAAGAAACCGTCGGGGGACCGCTTTTTACCCCAGGACGAGAAAACTGAGTCCGGGGCATTCCCGCTCGCGTTTTCTTGGGACGAGCACCGGAAGTCCTCGAGCTCAGCCCGTTTCCTTCGCTGCAAGTGCATTTCCAGTGGTTTCTGACACCGGACGAGCGTTCGCCACTCGTTGGAAGCTTCGGCCATCTTTTGGACCGTTTTGGGTCGCACCACAGTTCTCCCTCCAACGAGCTCGCTTCCCGACCTATACCTCCGGAAAACGTGTTAGGGAGCATTCCAGGAGTGTGGGTCGAAGTCCTCGGAGCACGAGACCCGAAGATCGAAAGACTTATGACCAATACGGAGCAAAGGGAAGAAACCGTCGGGGGACCGCTTTTTACCCCAGGACGAGAAAACTGAGTCCGGGGCATTCCCGCTCGCGTTTTCTTGGGACGAGCACCGGAAGTCCTCGAGCTCAGCCCGTTTCCTTCGCTGCAAGTGCATTTCCAGTGGTTTCTGACACCGGACGAGCGTTCGCCACTCGTTGGAAGCTTCGTCCATCTTTTGGACCGTTTTGGGTCGCACCACAGTTCTCCCTCCAACGAGCTCGCTTCCCGACCTATACCTCCGGAAAACGTGTCAGGGAGCATGCCAGGAGTGTGGGTCGAAGTCCTCGGAGCACGAGACCCGAAGATCGAAAGACTTATGACCAATACGGAGCAAAGGGAAGAAACCGTCGGGGGACCGCTTTTTACCCAGGACGAGAAAACTGAGTCCAGGGCATTCCCGCTCGCGTTTTCTTGGGACGAGCACCGGAAGTCCTCGAGCTCCGCCCGTTTCCTTCGCTGCAAGTACATTTCCAGTGGTTTTTGACACCGAACGAGCGTTCGCCACTCGTTGGAATCATCGTCCATCTTACGGACCGTTTTGGGTCGCACCACAGTTCTCCCTCCAACGAGCTCGCTTCCCGACCTATACCTCTGGAAAACGTGTCAGGGAGCATGCCAGGAGTGTGGGTCGAAGTCCTCAGAGCACGAGACCCGAAGAATGAAAGACTTATGATCAATACGGAGCAAAGGGAAGAAACCGTCGGGGGACCGCTTTTTACCCGAGGACGAGAAAACTGAGTCCGGGGCATTCCCGCTCGCGTTTTCTTGGGACGAGCACTGGAAGTCCTCGAGCTCAGCCCGTTTCCTTCGCTGCAAGTGCATTTCCAGTGGTTTCTGACACCGGACGAGCGTTCGCCACTCGTTGGAAGCTTCGGCCATCTTTTGGACCGTTTTGGGTCGCACCACAGTTCTCCCTCCAACGAGCTCGCTTCCCGACCTATACCTCCGGAAAACGTGTCAGGGAGCATGCCAGGAGTGTGGGTTGAAGTCCTCGGAGCACGAGACCCGAAGAATGAAAGACTTATGACCAATACGGAGAAAAGGGAAGAAACCGTCGGGGGACCGCTTTTTACCCCAGGACGAGAAAACTGAGTCCGGGGCATTCCCGCTCGCGTTTTCTTGGGACGAGCACCGAAAGTCCTCGAGCTCAGCCCGATTCTTTCGCTGCAAGTGCATTTCCAGTGGTTTCTGACACCGGACGAGCGTTCGCCACTCGTTGGAAGCTTCGGCCATCTTTTGGATCGTTTTGGGTCGCACCACAGTTCTCCCTCCAACGAGCTCGCTTCCCGACCTATACCTCAGGAAAACGTGTCAGGGAGCATGCCAGGAGTTTGGGTCGAAGTCCTCGGAGCACGAGACCCGAAGATCGAAAGACTTATGACCAATACGGAGCAAAGGGAAGAAACCGTCGGGGGACCGCTTTTTACCCCAGGACGAGAAAACTGAGTCCGGGGCATTCCCGCTCGCGTTTTCTTGGGACGAGCACTGGAAGTCCTCGAGCTCAGCCCGTTTCCTTCGCTGCAAGTGCATTTCCAGTGGTTTCTGACACCGGACGAGCGTTCACCACTCGTTGGAAGCTTCGGCCATCTTTTGGACCGTTTTGGGTCGCACCACAGTTCTCCCTCCAACGAGCTCGCTTCCCGACCTATACCTCCGGAAAAACGTGTCAGGGAGCATGCCAGGAGTTTGGGTCGAAGTCCTCGGAGCACGAGACCCGAAGATCGAAAGACTTATGACCAATACGGAGCAAAGGGAAGAAACCGTCGGGGGACCGCTTTTTACCCCAGGACGAGAAAACGGAGTCCGGGGCATTCCCGCTCGAGTTTTCTTGGGACGAGCACTGGAAGTCCTCGAGCTCACCCCGTTTCCTTCGCTGCAAGTGCATTTCCAGTTGTTTCTGACACCGGACGAGCGTTCGCCACTCGTTGGAAGCTTCGGCCATCTTTTGGACCGTTTTGGGTCGCACCACAGTTCTCCCTCCAACGAGCTCGCTTCCCGACCTATACCTCTGGAAAACGTGTCAGGGAGCACGCCAGGAGTGTGGGTGGAAGTCCTCGGAGCACGAGACCCGAAGATCGAAAGACTTATGACCAATACGGAGCAAAGGGAAGAAACCGTCGGGGGACCGCTTTTTACCCCAGGACGAGAAAACTGAGTCCGGGGCATTCCCGCTCGCGTTTTCTTGGGACGAGCACCGGAAGTCCTCGAGCTCAGCCCGTTTCCTTCGCTGCAAGTGCATTTCCAGTGGTTTCTGACACCGGACGAGCGTTCGCCACTCGTTGGAAGCTTCGACCATCTTTTGGACCGTTTTGGGTCGCACCACAGTTCTCCCTCCAACGAGCTCGCTTCCCGACCTATACCTCCGGAAAACGTGTCAGGGAGCATGCCAGGAGTGTGGGTTGAAGTCCTCGGAGCACGAGACCCGAAGATCGAAAGAGTTATGACCAATACGGAGCAAAGGGAAGAAACCGTCGGGGGAGCGCTTTTTACCCCAGGACGAGAAAACTGAGTCCGGGGTATTCCCGCTCGCGTTTTCTTGGGACGAGCACCGGAAGTCCTCGAGCTCAGCCCGTTTCCTTCGCTGCAAGTGCATTTCCATTGGTTTCTGACACCGGACGAGCGTTCGCCACTCGTTGGAAGCTTCGGCCATCTTTTGGACCGTTTTGGGTCGCACCACAGTTCTCCCTCCAACGAGCTCGCTTCCCGACCTATACCTCCGAAAAACGTGTCAGGGAGCATGCCAGGAGTGTGGGTTGAAGTCCTCGGAGCACGAGACCCGAAGATCGAAAGAGTTATGACCAATACGGAGCAAAGGGAAGAAACCGTCGGGGGACCGCTTTTTACCCCAGGACGAGCAAACTGAGTCCGGGGCATTCCCGCTCGCGTTTTCTTGGGACGAGCACCGGAAGTCCTCGAGCTCAGCCCGTTTCCTTCGCTGCAAGTGCATTTCCAGTGGTTTCTGACACCGGACGAGCGTTCGCCAGTCGTTGGAAGCTTCGGCCATCTTTTGGACCGTTTTGGGAAGCACCACAGTTCTCCCTCCAACGAGCTCGCTTCCCGACCTATACCTCCGGAAAACGTGTCAGGGAGCATGCCAGGAGCGTGGGTTGAAGTCCTCGGAGCACGAGACCCGAAGATCGAAAGACTTATGACCAATACGGAGCAAAGGGAAGAAACCGTCGGGGGACCGCTTTTTACCCCAGGACGAGAAAACTGAGTCCGGGGCATTCCCGCTCGCGTTTTCTTGGGACGAGCACCGGAAGTCCTCGAGCTCAGCCCGTTTCCTTCGCTGCAAGTGCATTTCCAGTGGTTTCTGACACCGGACGAGCGTTCGCCACTCGTTGGAAGCTTCGGCCATCTTTTGGACCGTTTTGGGTCGCACCACAGTTCTCCCTCCAACGAGCTCGCTTCCCGACCTATACCTCCGGAAAACGTGTCAGGGAGCATGCCAGGAGTGTGGGTTGAAGTCCTCGGAGCACGAGACCCGAAGATCGAAAGACTTATGACCAATACGGAGCAAAGGGAAGAAACCGTCGGGGGACCGCTTTTTACCCCAGGACGAGAAAACTGAGTCCGGGCATTCCCGCTCGCGTTTTCTTGGGACGAGCACCGGAAGTCCTCGAGCTCAGCCCGTTTCCTTCGCTGCAAGTGCATTTCCAGTGGTTTCTGACACCGGACGAGCGTTCGCCACTCGTTGGAAGCTTCGGCCATCTTTTGGACCGTTTTGGGTCGCACCACAGTTCTCCCTCCAACGAGCTTGCTTCCCGACCTATACCTCCAGAAAACGTGTCAGGGAGCATGCCAGGAGTGTGGGTTGAAGTCCTCGGAGCACGAGACCCGAAGATCGAAAGACTTATGACCAATACGGAGCAAAGGGAAGAAACCGTCGGGGGACCGCTTTTTACCCCAGGACGAGAAAACTGAGTACGGGGCAATCCCGCTCGCGTTTTTTTGGAACGAGCACCGGAAGTCCTCGAGCTCAGCCCGTTTCCTTCGCTGCAAGTGCATTTCCAGTGGTTTCTGACACCGGACGAGCGTTCGCCAGTCGTTGGAAGCTTCGGCCATCTTTTGGACCGTTTTGGGTCGCACCACAGTTCTCCCTCCAACGAGCTCGCTTCCCGACCTATACCTCCGGAAAACGTGTCAGGGAGCATGCCAGGAGCGTGGGTTGAAGTCCTCGGAGCACGAGACCCGAAGATCGAAAGACTTATGACCAATACGGAGCAAAGGGAAGAAACCGTCGGGGGACCGCTTTTTACCCCAGGACGAGAAAACTGAGTCCGGGGCAATCCCGCTCGCGTTTTCTTGGGACGAGCACCGGAAGTCCTCGAGCTCAGCCCGTTTCCTTCGCTGCAAGTGCATTTCCAGTGGTTTCTGACACCGGACGAGCGTTCGCCAGTCGTTGGAAGCTTCGGCCATCTTTTGGACCGTTTTGGGTCGCACCACAGTTCTCCCTCCAACGAGCTCGCTTCCCGACCTATACCTCCGGAAAACGTGTCAGGGAGCATGCCAGGAGCGTGGGTTGAAGTCCTCGGAGCACGAGACCCGAAGATCGAAAGACTTATGACCAATACGGAGCAAAGGGAAGAAACCGTCGGGGGACCGCTTTTTACCCCAGGACGAGAAAACTGAGTCCGGGGCAATCCCGCTCGCGTTTTCTTGGGACGAGCACCGGAAGTCCTCGAGCTCAGCCCGTTTCCTTCGCTGCAAGTGCATTTCCAGTGGTTTCTGACACCGGACGAGCGTTCGCCAGTCGTTGGAAGCTTCGGCCATCTTTTGGACCGTTTTGGGAAGCACCACAGTTCTCCCTCCAACGAGCTCGCTTCCCGACCTATACCTCCGGAAAACGTGTCAGGGAGCATGCCAGGAGCGTGGGTTGAAGTCCTCGGAGCACGAGACCCGAAGATCGAAAGACTTATGACCAATACGGAGCAAAGGGAAGAAACCGTCGGGGGACCGCTTTTTACCCCAGGACGAGAAAACTGAGTCCGGGGCAATCCCGCTCGCGTTTTCTTGGGACGAGCACCGGAAGTCCTCGAGCTCAGCCCGTTTCCTTCGCTGCAAGTGAATTTCCAGTGGTTTCTGACACCGGACGAGCGTTCGCCACTCGTTGGAAGCTTCGGCCATCTTTTGGACCGTTTTGGGTCGCACCACAGTTCTCCCTCCAACGAGCTCGCTTCCCGACCTATACCTCCGGAAAACGTGTCAGGGAGCATGCCAGGAGTGTGGGCTGAAGTCCTCGGAGCACGAGACCCGAAGATCGAAAGACTTATGACCAATACGGAGCAAAGGGAAGAAACCGTCGGGGGACCGCTTTTTACCCCAGGACGAGAAAACTGAGTCCGGGGCATTCCCGCTCGCGTTTTCTTGGGACGAGCACTGGAAGTCCTCGAGCTCAGCCCGTTTCCTTCGCTGCAAGTGCATTTCCAGTGGTTTCTGACACCGGACGAGCGTTCGCCACTCGTTGGAAGCTTCGGCCATCTTTTGGACCGTTTTGGGTCGCACCACAGTTCTCCCTCCAACGAGCTCGCTTCCCGACCTATACCTCCGGAAAACGTGTCAGGGAGCATGCCAGGAGTGTGGGTTGAAGTCCTCGGAGCACGAGACCCGAAGATTGAAAGGCTTATGACCAATACGGAGCAAAGGGAAGAAACCGTCGGGGGACCGCTTTTTACCCCAGGACGAGAAAACTGAGTCCGGGGCATTCCCGCTCGCGTTTTCTTGGGACGAGCACCGGAAGTCCTCGAGCTCAGCCCGTTTCCTTCGCTGCAAGTGCATTTCCAGTGGTTTCTGACACCGGACGAGCGTTCGCCACTCGTTGGAAGCTTCGGCCATCTTTTGGACCGTTTTGGGTCGCACCACAGTTCTCCCTCCAACGAGCTCGCTTCCCGACCTATACCTCCGGAAAACGTGTCAGGGAGCATGCCAGGAGTGTGGGTTGAAGTCCTCGGAGCACGAGACCCGAAGATCGAAAGACTTATGACCAATACGGAGCAAAGGGAAGAAACCGTCGGGGGACCGCTTTTTACCCCAGGACGAGAAAACTGAGTCCGGGGCATTCCCGCTCGCGTTTTCTTGGGACGAGCACCGGAAGTCCTCGAGCTCAGCCCGTTTCCTTCGCTGCAAGTGCATTTCCAGTGGTTTCTGACACCGGACGAGCGTTCGCCACTCGTTGGAAGCTTCGGCCATCTTTTGGACCGTTTTGGGTCGCACCACAGTTCTCCCTCCAACGAGCTCGCTTCCCGACCTATACCTCCGGAAAACGTGTCAGGGAGCATGCCAGGAGTGTGGGCTGAAGTCCTCGGAGCACGAGACCCGAAGATCGAAAGACTTATGACCAATACGGAGCAAAGGGAAGAAACCGTCGGGGGACCGCTTTTTACCCCAGGACGAGAAAACTGAGTCTGGGGCATTCCCGCTCGCGTTTTCTTGGGACGAGCACCGGAAGTCCTCGAGCTCAGCCCGTTTCCTTCGCTGCAAGTGCATTTCCAGTGGTTTCTGACACCGGACGAGCGTTCCCCACTCGTTGGAAGCTTCGGCCATCTTTTGGACCGTTTTGGGTCGCACCACAGTTCTCCCTCCAACGAGCTCGCTTCCCGACCTATACCTCCGTAAAACGTGTCAGGGAGCATGCCAGGAGTGTGGGTTGAAGTCCTCGGAGCACGAGACCCGAAGATCGAAAGACTTATGACCAATACGGAGCAAAGGGAAGAAACCGTCGGGGGACCGCTTTTTACCCCAGGACGAGAAAACTGAGTCCGGGGCATTCCCGCTCGCGTTTTCTTGGGACGAGCACCGGAAGTCCTCGAGCTCAGCCCGTTTGCTTCGCTGCAAGTGCATTTCCAGTGGTTTCTGACACCGGACGAGCGTTCGCCACTCGTTGGAAGCTTCGGCCATCTTTTGGACCGTTTTGGGTCGCACCACAGTTCTCCCTCCAACGAGCTCGCTTCCCGACCTATACCTCCGGAAAACGTGTCAGGGAGCATGCCAGGAGTGTGTGTTGAAGTCCTCGGAGCACGAGACCCGAAGATCGAAAGACTTATGACCAATACGGAGCAAAGGGAAGAAACCGTCGGGGGACCGCTTTTTACCCCAGGACGAGAAAACTGAGTCCGGGGCATTCCCGCTCGCGTTTTCTTGGGACGAGCACCGGAAGTCCTCGAGCTCAGCCCGTTTCCTTCGCTGCAAGTGCATTTCCAGTGGTTTCTGACACCGGACGAGCGTTCGCCACTCGTTGGAAGCTTCGGCCATCTTTTGGACCGTTTTGGGTCGCACCACAGTTCTCCCTCCAACGAGCTCGCTTCCCGACCTATACCTCAGAAAAACGTGTCAGGGAGCATGCCTGGAGTGTGGGTTGAAGTCCTCGGAGCACGAGACCCGAAGATCGAAAGACTTATGACCAATACGGAGCAAAGGGAAGAAACCGTCGGGGGACCGCTTTTTACCCCAGGACGAGAAAACTGAGTCCGGGGCATTCCCGCTCGCGTTTTCTTGGGACGAGCACCGGAAGTCCTCGAGCTCAGCCCGTTTCCTTCGCTGCAAGTGCATTTCCAGTGGTTTCTGACACCGGACGAGCGTTCGCCACTCGTTGGAAGCTTCGGCCATCTTTTGGACCGTTTTGGGTCGCACCACAGTTCTCCCTCCAACGAGCTCGCTTCCCGACCTATACCTCCGGAAAACGTGTCAGGGAGCATGCCAGGAGTGTGGGTTGAAGTCCTCGGAGCACGAGACCCGAAGATCGAAAGACTTATGACCAATACGGAGCAAAGGGAAGAAACCGTCGGGGGACCGCTTTTTACCCCAGGACGAGAAAACTGAGTCCGGGGCATTCCCGCTCGCGTTTTCTTGGGACGAGCACCGGAAGTCCTCGAGCTCAGCCCGTTTCCTTCGCTGCAAGTGCATTTCCAGTGGTTTCTGACACCGGACGAGCGTTCGCCACTCGTTGGAAGCTTCGGCCATCTTTTGGACCGTTTTGGGTCGCACCACAGTTCTCCCTCCAACGAGCTCGCTTCCCGACCTATACCTCCGGAAAACGTGTCAGGGAGCATGTTAGGAGTGTGGGTTGAAGTCCTCGGAGCACGAGACCCGAAGATCGAAAGACTTATGACCAATACGGAGCAAAGGGAAGAAACCGTCGGGGGACCGCTTTTTACCCCAGGACGAGAAAACTGAGTTCGGGGCATTCCCGCTCGCGTTTTCTTGGGACGAGCACCGGAAGTCCTCGAGCTCAGCCCGTTTCCTTCGCTGCAAGTGCATTTCCGGTGGTTTCTGACACCGGACGAGCGTTCGCCACTCGTTGGAAGCTTCGGCCATCTTTTGGACCGTTTTGGGTCGCACCACAGTTCTCCCTCCAACGAGCTCGCTTCCCGACCTATACCTCCGGAAAACGTGTCAGGGAGCATGCCAGGAGCGTGGGTTGAAGTCCTCGGAGCACGAGACTCGAAGATCGAAAGACTTATGACCAATACGGAGCAAAGGGAAGAAACCGTCGGGGGACCGCTTTTTACCCCAGGACGAGAAAACTGAGTCCGGGGCATTCCCGCTCGCGTTTTCTTGGGACGAGCACCGGAAGTCCTCGAGCTCAGCCCGTTTCCTTCGCTTCAAGTGCATTTCCAGTGGTTTCTGACACCGGACGAGCGTTCGCCACTCGTTGGAAGCTTCGGCCATCTTTTGGACCGTTTTGGGTCGCACCACAGTTCTCCCTCCAACGAGCTCGCTTCCCGACCTATACCTCCGGAAAACGTGTCAGAGAGCATGCCAGGAGTGTGGGTTGAAGTCCTCGGAGCACGAGACCCGAAGATCGAAAGACTTATGACCAATACGGAGCAAAGGGAAGAAACCGTCAGGGGACCGCTTTTTACCCCAGGACGAGAAAACTGAGTCCGGGGCATTCCCGCTCGCGTTTTCTTGGGACGAGCACCGGAAGTCCTCGAGCTCAGCCCGTTTCCTTCGCTGCAAGTGCATTTCCAGTGGTTTCTGACACCGGACGAGCGTTCGCCACTCGTTGGAAGCTTCGGCCATCTTTTGGACCGTTTTGGGTCGCACCACAGTTCTCCCTCCAACGAGCTCGCTTCCCGACCTATACCTCCGGAAAACGTGTCAGGGAGCATGCCAGGAGTGTGGGTTGAAGTCCTCGGAGCACGAGACCCGAAGATCGAAAGACTTAGGACCAATACGGAGCAAAGGGAAGAAACCGTCGGGGGACCGCTTTTTACCCCAGGACGAGAAAACTGAGTCCTGGGCATTCCCGCTCGCGTTTTCTTGGGACGAGCACCGGATGTCCTCGAGCTCAGCCCGTTTCCTTCGCTGCAAGTGCATTTCCAGTGGTTTCTGACACCGGACGAGCGTTCGCCACTCGTTGGAAGCTTCGGCCATCTTTTGGACCGTTTTGGGTCGCACCACAGTTCTCCCTCCAACGAGCTCGCTTCCCGACCTATACCTCCGGAAAACGTGTCAGGGAGCATGCCAGGAGCGTGGGTTGAAGTCCTCGGAGCACGAGACCCAAAGATCGAAAGACTTATGACCAATACGGAGCAAAGGGAAGAAACCGTCGGGGGACCGCTTTTTACCCCAGGACGAGAAAACTGAGTCCGGGGCATTCCCGCTCGCGTTTTCTTGGGACGAGCACCGGAAGTCCTCGAGCTCAGCCCGTTTCCTTCGCTGCAAGTGCATTTCCAGTGGTTTCTGACACCGGACGAGCGTTCGCCACTCGTTGGAAGCTTCGGCCATCTTTTGGACCGTTTTGGGTCGCACCACAGTTCTCCCTCCAACGAGCTCGCTTCCCGACCTATACCTCCGGAAAACGTGTCAGGGAGCATGCCAGGAGCGTGGGTTGAAGTCCTCGGAGCACGAGACCCGAAGATCGAAAGACTTATGACCAATACGGAGCAAAGGGAAGAAACCGTCGGGGGACCGCTTTTTACCCCAGGACGAGAAAACTGAGTCCGGGGCATTCCCGCTCGCGTTTTCTTGGGACGAGCACCGGAATTCCTCGAGCTCAGCCCGTTTCCTTCGCTGCAAGTCCATTTCCAGTGGTTTCTGACACCGGACGAGCGTTCGCCACTCGTTGGAAGCTTCGGCCATCTTTTGGACCGTTTTGGGTCGCACCACAGTTCTCCCTCCAACGAGCTCGCTTCCCGACCTATACCTCCGGAAAACGTGTCAGGGAGCATGCCAGGAGTGTGGGTTGAAGTCCTCGGAGCACGAGACCCGAAGATCGAAAGACTTATGACCAATACGGAGCAAAGGGAAGAAACCGTCGGGGGACCGCTTTTTACCCCAGGACGAGAAAACTGAGTCCGGGGCATTCCCGCTCGCGTTTTCTTGGGACGAGCACCGGAAGTCCTCGAGCTCAGCCCGTTTCCTTCGCTGCAAGTGCATTTCCAGTGGTTTCTAACACCGGACGAGCGTTCGCCACTCGTTGGAAGCTTCGGCCATCTTTTGGACCGTTTTGGGTCGCACCACAGTTCTCCCTCCAACGAGCTCGCTCCCCGACCTATACCTCCGGAAAACGTGTCAGAGAGCATGCCAGGAGTGTGGGTTGAAGTCCTCGGAGCACGAGACCCGAAGATGGAAAGACTTATGACCAATACGGAGCAAAGGGAAGAAACCGTCGGGGGACCGCTTTTTACCCCAGGACGAGAAAACTGAGTCCGGGGCATTCCCGCTCGCGTTTTCTTGGGACGAGCACCGGAAGTCCTCGAGCTCAGCCCGTTTCCTTCGCTGCAAGTGCATTTCCAGTGGTTTCTGACACCGGACGAGCGTTCGCCACTCGTTGGAAGCTTCGACCATCTTTTGGACCGTTTTGGGTCGCACCACAGTTCTCCCTCCAACGAGCTCGCTTCCCGACCTATACCTCCGGAAAACGTGTCAGGGAGCATGCCAGGAGTGTGGGTTGAAGTCCTCGGAGCACGAGACCCGAAGATCGAAAGACTTATGACCAATACGGAGCAAAGGGAAGAAACCGTCGGGGGACCGCTTTTTACCCCAGGACGAGAAAACTGAGTCCGGGGCATTCCCGCTCGCGTTTTCTTTGGACGAGCACCGGAAGTCCTCGAGCTCAGCCCGTTTCCTTCGCTGCAGGTGCATTTCCAGTGGTTTCTGACACCGGACGAGCGTTCGCCACTCGTTGGAAGCTTCGGCCATCTTTTGGACCGTTTTGGGTCGCACCACAGTTCTCCCTCCCACGAGCTCGCTTCCCGACCTATACCTCCGGAAAACGTGTCAGGGAGCATGCCAGGAGTGTGGGTTGAAGTCCTCGGACCACGAGACCCGAAGATCGAAAGACTTATGACCAATACGGAGCAAAGGGAAGAAACCGTCGGGGGACCGCTTTTTACCCCAGGACGAGAAAACTGAGTCCGGGGCATTCCCGCTCGCGTTTTCTTGGGACGAGCACCAGAAGTCCTCGAGCTCAGCCCGTTTCCTTCGCTGCAGGTGCATTTCCAGTGGTTTCTGACACCGGACGAGCGTTCGCCACTCGTTGGAAGCTTCGGCCATCTTTTGGACCGTTTTGGGTCGCACCACAGTTCTCCCTCCAACGAGCTCGCTCCCCGACCTATACCTCCGGAAAACATTTCAGGGAGCATGCCAGGAGTGTGGGTTGAAGTCCTCGGAGCACGAGACCCGAAGATCGAAAGACTTATGACCAATACGGAGCAAAGGGAAGAAACCGTCGGGGGACCGCTTTTTACCCCAGGACGAGAAAACTGAGTCCGGGGCATTCCCGCTCGCGTTTTCTTGGGACGAGCACTGGAAGTCCTCGAGCTCAGCCCGTTTCCTTCGCTGCAAGTGCATTTCCAGTGGTTTCTGACACCGGACGAGCGTTCGCCACTCGATGGAAGCTTCGGCCATCTTTTGGACCGTTTTGGGTCGCACCACAGTTCTCCCTCCAACGAGCTCGCTTCCCGACCTATACCTCCGGAAAACGTGTCAGGGAGCATGCCAGGAGTGTGGGTTGAAGTCCTCGCAGCACGAGACCCGAAGATCGAAAGACTTATGACCAATACGGAGCAAAGGGAAGAAACCGTCGGGGGACCGCTTTTTACCCCAGGACGAGAAAACTGAGTCCGGGGCATTCCCGCTCGCGTTTTCTTGGGACGAGCACCGGAAGTCCTCGAGCTCAGCCCGTTTCCTTCGCTGCAAGTGCATTTCCAGTGGTTTCTGACACCGGACGAGCGTTCGCCACTCGTTGGAAGCTTCGGCCATCTTTTGGACCGTTTTGGGTCGCACCACAGTTCTCCCTCCAACGAGCTCGCTTCCCGACCTATACCTCCGGAAAACGTGTCAGGGAGCATGTTAGGAGTGTGGGTTGAAGTCCTCGGAGCACGAGACCCGAAGATCGAAAGACTTATGACCAATACGGAGCAAAGGGAAGAAACCGTCGGGGGACCGCTTTTTACCCCAGGACGAGAAAACTGAGTTCGGGGCATTCCCGCTCGCGTTTTCTTGGGACGAGCACCGGAAGTCCTCGAGCTCAGCCCGTTTCCTTCGCTGCAAGTGCATTTCCGGTGGTTTCTGACACCGGACGAGCGTTCGCCACTCGTTGGAAGCTTCGGCCATCTTTTGGACCGTTTTGGGTCGCACCACAGTTCTCCCTCCAACGAGCTCGCTTCCCGACCTATACCTCCGGAAAACGTGTCAGGGAGCATGCCAGGAGCGTGGGTTGAAGTCCTCGGAGCACGAGACTCGAAGATCGAAAGACTTATGACCAATACGGAGCAAAGGGAAGAAACCGTCGGGGGACCGCTTTTTACCCCAGGACGAGAAAACTGAGTCCGGGGCATTCCCGCTCGCGTTTTCTTGGGACGAGCACCGGAAGTCCTCGAGCTCAGCCCGTTTCCTTCGCTTCAAGTGCATTTCCAGTGGTTTCTGACACCGGACGAGCGTTCGCCACTCGTTGGAAGCTTCGGCCATCTTTTGGACCGTTTTGGGTCGCACCACAGTTCTCCCTCCAACGAGCTCGCTTCCCGACCTATACCTCCGGAAAACGTGTCAGAGAGCATGCCAGGAGTGTGGGTTGAAGTCCTCGGAGCACGAGACCCGAAGATCGAAAGACTTATGACCAATACGGAGCAAAGGGAAGAAACCGTCAGGGGACCGCTTTTTACCCCAGGACGAGAAAACTGAGTCCGGGGCATTCCCGCTCGCGTTTTCTTGGGACGAGCACCGGAAGTCCTCGAGCTCAGCCCGTTTCCTTCGCTGCAAGTGCATTTCCAGTGGTTTCTGACACCGGACGAGCGTTCGCCACTCGTTGGAAGCTTCGGCCATCTTTTGGACCGTTTTGGGTCGCACCACAGTTCTCCCTCCAACGAGCTCGCTTCCCGACCTATACCTCCGGAAAACGTGTCAGGGAGCATGCCAGGAGTGTGGGTTGAAGTCCTCGGAGCACGAGACCCGAAGATCGAAAGACTTAGGACCAATACGGAGCAAAGGGAAGAAACCGTCGGGGGACCGCTTTTTACCCCAGGACGAGAAAACTGAGTCCTGGGCATTCCCGCTCGCGTTTTCTTGGGACGAGCACCGGATGTCCTCGAGCTCAGCCCGTTTCCTTCGCTGCAAGTGCATTTCCAGTGGTTTCTGACACCGGACGAGCGTTCGCCACTCGTTGGAAGCTTCGGCCATCTTTTGGACCGTTTTGGGTCGCACCACAGTTCTCCCTCCAACGAGCTCGCTTCCCGACCTATACCTCCGGAAAACGTGTCAGGGAGCATGCCAGGAGCGTGGGTTGAAGTCCTCGGAGCACGAGACCCAAAGATCGAAAGACTTATGACCAATACGGAGCAAAGGGAAGAAACCGTCGGGGGACCGCTTTTTACCCCAGGACGAGAAAACTGAGTCCGGGGCATTCCCGCTCGCGTTTTCTTGGGACGAGCACCGGAAGTCCTCGAGCTCAGCCCGTTTCCTTCGCTGCAAGTGCATTTCCAGTGGTTTCTGACACCGGACGAGCGTTCGCCACTCGTTGGAAGCTTCGGCCATCTTTTGGACCGTTTTGGGTCGCACCACAGTTCTCCCTCCAACGAGCTCGCTTCCCGACCTATACCTCCGGAAAACGTGTCAGGGAGCATGCCAGGAGCGTGGGTTGAAGTCCTCGGAGCACGAGACCCGAAGATCGAAAGACTTATGACCAATACGGAGCAAAGGGAAGAAACCGTCGGGGGACCGCTTTTTACCCCAGGACGAGAAAACTGAGTCCGGGGCATTCCCGCTCGCGTTTTCTTGGGACGAGCACCGGAATTCCTCGAGCTCAGCCCGTTTCCTTCGCTGCAAGTCCATTTCCAGTGGTTTCTGACACCGGACGAGCGTTCGCCACTCGTTGGAAGCTTCGGCCATCTTTTGGACCGTTTTGGGTCGCACCACAGTTCTCCCTCCAACGAGCTCGCTTCCCGACCTATACCTCCGGAAAACGTGTCAGGGAGCATGCCAGGAGTGTGGGTTGAAGTCCTCGGAGCACGAGACCCGAAGATCGAAAGACTTATGACCAATACGGAGCAAAGGGAAGAAACCGTCGGGGGACCGCTTTTTACCCCAGGACGAGAAAACTGAGTCCGGGGCATTCCCGCTCGCGTTTTCTTGGGACGAGCACCGGAAGTCCTCGAGCTCAGCCCGTTTCCTTCGCTGCAAGTGCATTTCCAGTGGTTTCTAACACCGGACGAGCGTTCGCCACTCGTTGGAAGCTTCGGCCATCTTTTGGACCGTTTTGGGTCGCACCACAGTTCTCCCTCCAACGAGCTCGCTCCCCGACCTATACCTCCGGAAAACGTGTCAGAGAGCATGCCAGGAGTGTGGGTTGAAGTCCTCGGAGCACGAGACCCGAAGATGGAAAGACTTATGACCAATACGGAGCAAAGGGAAGAAACCGTCGGGGGACCGCTTTTTACCCCAGGACGAGAAAACTGAGTCCGGGGCATTCCCGCTCGCGTTTTCTTGGGACGAGCACCGGAAGTCCTCGAGCTCAGCCCGTTTCCTTCGCTGCAAGTGCATTTCCAGTGGTTTCTGACACCGGACGAGCGTTCGCCACTCGTTGGAAGCTTCGGCCATCTTTTGGACCGTTTTGGGTCGCACCACAGTTCTCCCTCCAACGAGCTCGCTTCCCGACCTATACCTCCGGAAAACGTGTCAGGGAGCATGCCAGGAGTGTGGGTTGAAGTCCTCGGAGCACGAGACCCGAAGATCGAAAGACTTATGACCAATACGGAGCAAAGGGAAGAAACCGTCGGGGGACCGCTTTTTACCCCAGGACGAGAAAACTGAGTCCGGGGCATTCCCGCTCGCGTTTTCTTTGGACGAGCACCGGAAGTCCTCGAGCTCAGCCCGTTTCCTTCGCTGCAGGTGCATTTCCAGTGGTTTCTGACACCGGACGAGCGTTCGCCACTCGTTGGAAGCTTCGGCCATCTTTTGGACCGTTTTGGGTCGCACCACAGTTCTCCCTCCCACGAGCTCGCTTCCCGACCTATACCTCCGGAAAACGTGTCAGGGAGCATGCCAGGAGTGTGGGTTGAAGTCCTCGGACCACGAGACCCGAAGATCGAAAGACTTATGACCAATACGGAGCAAAGGGAAGAAACCGTCGGGGGACCGCTTTTTACCCCAGGACGAGAAAACTGAGTCCGGGGCATTCCCGCTCGCGTTTTCTTGGGACGAGCACCAGAAGTCCTCGAGCTCAGCCCGTTTCCTTCGCTGCAGGTGCATTTCCAGTGGTTTCTGACACCGGACGAGCGTTCGCCACTCGTTGGAAGCTTCGGCCATCTTTTGGACCGTTTTGGGTCGTACCACAGTTCTCCCTCCAACGAGCTCGCTCCCCGACCTATACCTCCGGAAAACATTTCAGGGAGCATGCCAGGAGTGTGGGTTGAAGTCCTCGGAGCACGAGACCCGAAGATCGAAAGACTTATGACCAATACGGAGCAAAGGGAAGAAACCGTCGGGGGACCGCTTTTTACCCCAGGACGAGAAAACTGAGTCCGGGGCATTCCCGCTCGCGTTTTCTTGGGACGAGCACCGGAAGTCCTCGAGCTCAGCCCGTTTCCTTCGCTGCAAGTGCATTTCCAGTGGTTTCTGACACCGGACGAGCGTTCGCCACTCGTTGGAAGCTTCGGCCATCTTTTGGACCGTTTTGGGTCGCACCACAGTTCTCCCTCCAACGAGCTCGCTTCCCGACCTATACCTCCGGAAAACGTGTCAGGGAGCATGCCAGGAGTGTGGGTTGAAGTCCTCGGAGCACGAGACCCGAAGATCGAAAGACTTATGACCAATACGGAGCAAAGGGAAGAAACCGTCGGGGGACCGCTTTTTACCCCAGGACGAGAAAACTGAGTCCGGGGCATTCCCGCTCGCGTTTTCTTTGGACGAGCACCGGAAGTCCTCGAGCTCAGCCCGTTTCCTTCGCTGCAGGTGCATTTCCAGTGGTTTCTGACACCGGACGAGCGTTCGCCACTCGTTGGAAGCTTCGGCCATCTTTTGGACCGTTTTGGGTCGCACCACAGTTCTCCCTCCCACGAGCTCGCTTCCCGACCTATACCTCCGGAAAACGTGTCAGGGAGCATGCCAGGAGTGTGGGTTGAAGTCCTCGGACCACGAGACCCGAAGATCGAAAGACTTATGACCAATACGGAGCAAAGGGAAGAAACCGTCGGGGGACCGCTTTTTACCCCAGGACGAGAAAACTGAGTCCGGGGCATTCCCGCTCGCGTTTTCTTGGGACGAGCACCAGAAGTCCTCGAGCTCAGCCCGTTTCCTTCGCTGCAGGTGCATTTCCAGTGGTTTCTGACACCGGACGAGCGTTCGCCACTCGTTGGAAGCTTCGGCCATCTTTTGGACCGTTTTGGGTCGCACCACAGTTCTCCCTCCAACGAGCTCGCTCCCCGACCTATACCTCCGGAAAACATTTCAGGGAGCATGCCAGGAGTGTGGGTTGAAGTCCTCGGAGCACGAGACCCGAAGATCGAAAGACTTATGACCAATACGGAGCAAAGGGAAGAAACCGTCGGGGGACCGCTTTTTACCCCAGGACGAGAAAACTGAGTCCGGGGCATTCCCGCTCGCGTTTTCTTGGGACGAGCACTGGAAGTCCTCGAGCTCAGCCCGTTTCCTTCGCTGCAAGTGCATTTCCAGTGGTTTCTGACACCGGACGAGCGTTCGCCACTCGATGGAAGCTTCGGCCATCTTTTGGACCGTTTTGGGTCGCACCACAGTTCTCCCTCCAACGAGCTCGCTTCCCGACCTATACCTCCGGAAAACGTGTCAGGGAGCATGCCAGGAGTGTGGGTTGAAGTCCTCGCAGCACGAGACCCGAAGATCGAAAGACTTATGACCAATACGGAGCAAAGGGAAGAAACCGTCGGGGGACCGCTTTTTACCCCAGGACGAGAAAACTGAGTCCGGGGCATTCCCGCTCGCGTTTTCTTGGGACGAGCACCGGAAGTCCTCGAGCTCAGCCCGTTTCCTTCGCTGCAAGTGCATTTCCAGTGGTTTCTGACACCGGACGAGCGTTCGCCACTCGTTGGAAGCTTCGGCCATCTTTTGGACCGTTTTGGGTCGCACCACAGTTCTCCCTCCAACGAGCTCGCTTCCCGACCTATACCTCCGGAAAACGTGTCAGGGAGCATGCCAGGAGTGTGGGTTGAAGTCCTCGGAGCACGAGACCCGAAGATCGAAAGACTTATGACCAATACGGAGCAAAGGGAAGAAACCGTCGGGGGACCGCTTTTTACCCCAGGACGAGAAAACTGAGTCCGGGGCATTCCCGCTCGCGTTTTCTTGGGACGAGCACCGGAAGTCCTCGAGCTCAGCCCGTTTCCTTCGCTGCAAGTGCATTTCCAGTGGTTTCTGACACCGGACGAGCGTTCGCCACTCGTTGGAAGCTTCGGCCATCTTTTGGACCGTTTTGGGTCGCACCACAGTTCTCCCTCCAACGAGCTCGCTTCCCGACCTATACCTCCGGAAAACGTGTCAGGGAGCATGCAAGGAGTGTGGGTTGAAGTCCTCGGAGCACGAGACCCGAAGATCGAAAGAGTTATGACCAATACGGAGCAAAGGGAAGAAACCGTCGGGGGACCGCTTTTTACCCCAGGACGAGAAAACTGAGTCCGGGGCATTCCCGCTCGCGTTTTCTTGGGACGAGCACCGGAAGTCCTCGAGCTCAGCCCGTTTCCTTCGCTGCAAGTGCATTTCCAGTGGTTTCTGACACCGGACGAGCGTTCGCCACTCGTTGGAAGCTTCGGCCATCTTTTGGACCGTTTTGGGTCGCACCACAGTTCTCCCTCCAACGAGCTCGCTTCCCGACCTATACCTCCGGAAAACGTGTCAGGGAGCATGCCAGGAGTGTGGGTTGAAGTCCTCGGAGCACGAGACCCGAAGATCGAAAGACTTATGACCAATACGGAGCAAAGGGAAGAAACCGTCGGGGGACCGCTTTTTACCCCAGGACGAGAAAACTGAGTCCGGGGCATTCCCGCTCGCGTTTTCTTGGGACGAGCACCGGAAGTCCTCGAGCTCAGCCCGTTTCCTTCGCTGCAAGTGCATTTCCAGTGGTTTCTGACACCGGACGAGCGTTCGCCACTCTTTGGAAGCTTCGGCCATCTTTTGGACCGTTTTGGGTCGCACCACAGTTCTCCCTCCAACGAGCTCGCTTCCCGACCTATACCTCCGGAAAACGTGTCAGGGAGCATGCCAGGAGTGTGGGTTGAAGTCCTCGGAGCACGAGACCCGAAGATCGAAAGACTTATGACCAATACGGAGCAAAGGGAAGAAACCGTCGGGGGACCGCTTTTTACCCCAGGACGAGAAAACTGAGTCCGGAGCATTCCCGCTCGCGTTTTCTTGGGACGAGCACCGGAAGTCCTCGAGCTCAGCCCGTTTCCTTCGCTGCAAGTGCATTTCCAGTGGTTTCTGACACCGGACGAGCGTTCGCCACTCGTTGGAAGCTTCGACCATCTTTTGGACCGTTTTGGGTCGCACCACAGTTCTCCCTCCAACGAGCTCGCTTCCCGACCTATACCTCCGGAAAACGTGTCAGGGAGCATGCCAGGAGTGTGGGTTGAAGTCCTCGGAGCACGAGACCCGAAGATCGAAAGACTTATGACCAATACGGAGCAAAGGGAAGAAACCGTCGGGGGACCGCTTTTTACCCCAGGACGAGAAAACTGAGTCCGGGGCATTCCCGCTCGCGTTTTCTTGGGACGAGCACCGGAAGTCCTCGAGCTCAGCCCGTTTCCTTCGCTGCAAGTGCATTTCCAGTGGTTTCTGACACCGGACGAGCGTTCGCCACTCGTTGGAAGCTTCGGCCATCTTTTGCACCGTTTTGGGTCGCACCACAGTTCTCCCTCCAACGAGCTCGCTTCCCGACCTATACCTCCGGAAAACGTGTCAGGGAGCATGCCAGGAGTGTGGGTTGAAGTCCTCGGAGCACGAGACCCGAAGATCGAAAGACTTATGACCAATACGGAGCAAAGGGAAGAAACCGTCGGGGGACCGCTTTTTACCCCAGGACGAGAAAACTGAGTCCGGGGCATTCCCGCTCGCGTTTTCTTGGGACGAGCACCGGAAGTCCTCGAGCTCAGCCCGTTTCCTTCGCTGCAAGTGCATTTCCAGTGGTTTCTGACACCGGACGAGCGTTCGCCACTCGTTGGAAGCTTCGGCCATCTTTTGGACCGTTTTGGGTCGCACCACAGTTCTCCCTCCAACGAGCTCGCTTCCCGACCTATACCTCCGGAAAACGTGTCAGGGAGCATGCCAGGAGTGTGGGTTGAAGTCCTCGGAGCACGAGACCCGAAGATCGAAAGACTTATGACCAATACGGAGCAAAGGGAAGAAACCGTCGGGGGACCGCTTTTTACCCCAGGACGAGAAAACTGAGTCCGGGGCATTCCCGCTCGCGTTTTCTTGGGACGAGCACCGGAAGTCCTCGAGCTCAGCCCGTTTCCTTCGCTGCAAGTGCATTTCCAGTGGTTTCTGACACCGGACGAGCGTTCGCCACTCGTTGGAAGCTTCGGCCATCTTTTGGACCGTTTTGGGTCGCACCACAGTTCTCCCTCCAACGAGCTCGCTTCCCGACCTATACCTCCGGAAAACGTGTCAGGGAGCATGCCAGGAGTGTGGGTTGAAGTCCTCGGAGCACGAGACCCGAAGATCGAAAGACTTATGACCAATACGGAGCAAAGGGAAGAAACCGTCGGGGGACCGCTTTTTACCCCAGGACGAGAAAACTGAGTCCGGGGCATTCCCGCTCGCGTTTTCTTGGGACGAGCACCGGAAGTCCTCGAGCTCAGCCCGTTTCCTTCGCTGCAAGTGCATTTCCAGTGGTTTCTGACACCGGACGAGCGTTCGCCACTCGTTGGAAGCTTCGGCCATCTTTTGGACCGTTTTGGGTCGCACCACAGTTCTCCCTCCAACGAGCTCGCTTCCCGACCTATACCTCCGGAAAACGTGTCAGGGAGCATGCCAGGAGTGTGGGTTGAAGTCCTCGGAGCACGAGACCCGAAGATCGAAAGACTTATGACCAATACGGAGCAAAGGGAAGAAACCGTCGGGGGACCGCTTTTTACCCCAGGACGAGAAAACTGAGTCCGGGGCATTCCCGCTCGCGTTTTCTTGGGACGAGCACCGGAAGTCCTCGAGCTCAGCCCGTTTCCTTCGCTGCAAGTGCATTTCCAGTGGTTTCTGACACCGGACGAGCGTTCGCCACTCGTTGGAAGCTTCGGCCATCTTTTGGACCGTTTTGGGTCGCACCACAGTTCTCCCTCCAACGAGCTCGCTTCCCGACCTATACCTCCGGAAAACGTGTCAGGGAGCATGCCAGGAGTGTGGGTTGAAGTCCTCGGAGCACGAGACCCGAAGATCGAAAGACTTATGACCAATACGGAGCAAAGGGAAGAAACCGTCGGGGGACCGCTTTTTACCCCAGGACGAGAAAACTGAGTCCGGGGCATTCCCGCTCGCGTTTTCTTGGGACGAGCACCGGAAGTCCTCGAGCTCAGCCCGTTTCCTTCGCTGCAAGTGCATTTCCAGTGGTTTCTGACACCGGACGAGCGTTCGCCACTCGTTGGAAGCTTCGGCCATCTTTTGGACCGTTTTGGGTCGCACCACAGTTCTCCCTCCAACGAGCTCGCTTCCCGACCTATACCTCCGGAAAACGTGTCAGGGAGCATGCTAGGAGTGTGGGTTGAAGTCCTCGGAGCACGAGACCCGAAGATCGAAAGACTTATGACCAATACGGAGCAAAGGGAAGAAACCGTCGGGGGACCGCTTTTTACCCCAGGACGAGAAAACTGAGTCCGGGGCATTCCCGCTCGCGTTTTCTTGGGACGAGCACCGGAAGTCCTCGAGCTCAGCCCGTTTCCTTCGCTGCAAGTGCATTTCCAGTGGTTTCTGACACCGGACGAGCGTTCGCCACTCGTTGGAAGCTTCGGCCATCTTTTGCACCGTTTTGGGTCGCACCACAGTTCTCCCTCCAACGAGCTCGCTTCCCGACCTATACCTCCGGAAAACGTGTCAGGGAGCATGCCAGGAGTGTGGGTTGAAGTCCTCGGAGCACGAGACCCGAAGATCGAAAGACTTATGACCAATACGGAGCAAAGGGAAGAAACCGTCGGGGGACCGCTTTTTACCCCAGGACGAGAAAACTGAGTCCGGGGCATTCCCGCTCGCGTTTTCTTGGGACGAGCACCGGAAGTCCTCGAGCTCAGCCCGTTTCCTTCGCTGCAAGTGCATTTCCAGTGGTTTCTGACACCGGACGAGCGTTCGCCACTGGTTGGAAGCTTCGGCCATCTTTTGGACCGTTTTGGGTCGCACCACAGTTCTCCCTCCAACGAGCTCGCTTCCCGACCTATACCTCCGGAAAACGTGTCAGGGAGCATGCCAGGAGTGTGGGTTGAAGTCCTCGGAGCACGAGACCCGAAGATCGAAAGACTTATGACCAATACGGAGCAAAGGGAAGAAACCGTCGGGGGACCGCTTTCTACCCCAGGACGAGAAAACTGAGTCCGGGGCATTCCCGCTCGCGTTTTCTTGGGACGAGCACCGGAAGTCCTCGAGCTCAGCCCGTTTCCTTCGCTGCAAGTGCATTTCCAGTGGTTTCTGACACCGGACGAGCGTTCGCCACTCGTTGGAAGCTTCGGCCATCTTTTGGACCGTTTTGGGTCGCACCACAGTTCTCCCTCCAACGAGCTCGCTTCCCGACCTATACCTCCGGAAAACGTGTCAGGGAGCATGCCAGGAGTGTGGGTTGAAGTCCTCGGAGCACGAGACCCGAAGATCGAAAGACTTATGACCAATACGGAGCAAAGGGAAGAAACCGTCGGGGGACCGCTTTTTACCCCAGGACGAGAAAACTGAGTCCGGGGCATTCCCGCTCGCGTTTTCTTGGGACGAGCACCGGAAGTCCTCGAGCTCAGCCCGTTTCCTTCGCTGCAAGTGCATTTCCAGTGGTTTCTGACACCGGACGAGCGTTCGCCACTCGTTGGAAGCTTCGGCCATCTTTTGGACCGTTTTGGGTCGCACCACAGTTCTCCCTCCAACGAGCTCGCTTCCCGACCTATACCTCCGGAAAACGTGTCAGGGAGCATGCCAGGAGTGTGGGTTGAAGTCCTCGGAGCACGAGACCCGAAGATCGAAAGACTTATGACCAATACGGAGCAAAGGGAAGAAACCGTCGGGGGACCGCTTTTTACCCCAGGACGAGAAAACTGAGTCCGGAGCATTCCCGCTCGCGTTTTCTTGGGACGAGCACCGGAAGTCCTCGAGCTCAGCCCGTTTCCTTCGCTGCAAGTACATTTCCAGTGGTTTCTGACACCGGACGAGCGTTCGCCACTCGTTGGAAGCTTCGGCCATCTTTTGGACCGTTTTGGGTCGCACCACAGTTCTCCCTCCAACGAGCTCGCTTCCCGACCTATACCTCCGGAAAACGTGTCAGGGAGCATGCCAGGAGTGTGGGTTGAAGTCCTCGGAGCACGAGACCCGAAGATCGAAAGACTTATGACCAATACGGAGCAAAGGGAAGAAACCGTCGGGGGATCGCTTTTTACCCCAGGACGAGAAAACTGAGTCCGGGGCATTCCCGCTCGCGTTTTCTTGGGACGAGCACCGGAAGTCCTCGAGCTCAGCCCGTTTCCTTCGCTGCAAGTGCATTTCCAGTGGTTTCTGACACCGGACGAGCGTTCGCCACTCGTTGGAAGCTTCGGCCATCTTTTGGACCGTTTTGGGTCGCACCACAGTTCTCCCTCCAACGAGCTCGCTTCCCGACCTATACCTCCGGAAAACGTGTCAGGGAGCATGCCAGGAGTGTGGGTTGAAGTCCTCGGAGCACGAGACCCGAAGATCGAAAGACTTATGACCAATACGGAGCAAAGGGAAGAAACCGTCGGGGGACCGCTTTTTACCCCAGGACGAGAAAACTGAGTCCGGGGCATTCCCGCTCGCGTTTTCTTGGGACGAGCACCGGAAGTCCTCGAGCTCAGCCCGTTTCCTTCGCTGCAAGTGCATTTCCAGTGGTTTCTGACACCGGACGAGCGTTCGCCACTCGTTGGAAGCTTCGGCCATCTTTTGGACCGTTTTGGGTCACACCACAGTTCTCCCTCCAACGAGCTCGCTTCCCGACCTATACCTCCGGAAAACGTGTCAGGGAGCATGCCAGGAGTGTGGGTTGAAGTCCTCGGAGCACGAGACCCGAAGATCGAAAGACTTATGACCAATACGGAGCAAAGGGAAGAAACCGTCGGGGGATCGCTTTTTACCCCAGGACGAGAAAACTGAGTCCGGGGCATTCCCGCTCGCGTTTTCTTGGGACGAGCACCGGAAGTCCTCGAGCTCAGCCCGTTTCCTTCGCTGCAAGTGCATTTCCAGTGGTTTCTGACACCGGACGAGCGTTCGCCACTCGTTGGAAGCTTCGGCCATCTTTTGGACCGTTTTGGGTCGCACCACAGTTCTCCCTCCAACGAGCTCGCTTCCCGACCTATACCTCCGGAAAACGTGTCAGGGAGCATGCCAGGAGTGTGGGTTGAAGTCCTCGGAGCACGAGACCCGAAGATCGAAAGACTTATGACCAATACGGAGCAAAGGGAAGAAACCGTCGGGGGACCGCTTTTTACCCCAGGACGAGAAAACTGAGTCCGGGGCATTCCCGCTCGCGTTTTCTTGGGACGAGCACCGGAAGTCCTCGAGCTCAGCCCGTTTCCTTCCCTGCAAGTGCATTTCCAGTTGTTTCTGACACCGGACGAGCGTTCGCCACTCGTTGGAAGCTTCGGCCATCTTTTGGACCGTTTTGGGTCGCACCACAAATCTCCCTCCAACGAGCTCGCTTCCCGACCTATACCTTCGGAAAACGTGTCAGGGAGCATGCCAGGAGTGTGGGTTGAAGTCCTCGGAGCACGAGACCCGAAGATCGAAAGACTTATGACCAATACGGAGCAAAGGGAAGAAACCGTCGGGGGACCGCTTTTTACCCCAGGACGAGAAAACTGAGTCCGGGGCATTCCCGCTCGCGTTTTCTTGGGACGAGCACGGAAGTCCTCGAGCTCAGCCCGTTTCCTTCGCTGCAAGTGCATTTCCAGTGGTTTCTGACACCGGACGAGCGTTCGCCACTCGTTGGAAGCTTCGGCCATCTTTTGGACCGTTTTGGGTCGCACCACAGTTCTCCCTCCAACGAGCTCGCTTCCCGACCTATACCTCCGGAAAACGTGTCAGGGAGCATGCCAGGAGTGTGGGTTGAAGTCCTCGGAGCACGAGACCCGAAGATCGAAAGACTTATGACCAATACGGAGCAAAGGGAAGAAACCGTCGGGGGACCGCTTTTTACCCCAGGACGAGAAAACTGAGTCCGGGGCATTCCCGCTCGCGTTTTCTTGGGACGAGCACCGGAAGTCCTCGAGCTCAGCCCGTTTCCTTCGCTGCAAGTGCATTTCCAGTGGTTTCTGACACCGGACGAGCGTTCGCCACTCGTTGGAAGCTTCGGCCATCTTTTGGACCCTTTTGGGTCGCACCACAGTTCTCCCTCCAACGAGCTCGCTTCCCGACCTATACCTCCGGAAAACGTGTCAGGGAGCATGCCAGGAGTGTGGGTTGAAGTCCTCGGAGCACGAGACCCGAAGATCGAAAGACTTATGACCAATACGGAGCAAAGGGAAGAAACCGTCGGGGGACCGCTTTTTACCCCAGGACGAGAAAACTGAGTCCGAGGCATTCCCGCTCGCGTTTTCTTGGGACGAGCACCGGAAGTCCTCGAGCTCATCCCGTTTCCTTCGCTGCAAGTGCATTTCCAGTGGTTTCTGACACCGGACGAGCGTTCGCCACTCGTTGGAAGCTTCGGCCATCTTTTGGACCGTTTTGGGTCGCACCACAGTTCTCCCTCCAACGAGCTCGCTTCCCGACCTATACCTCCGGAAAACGTGTCAGGGAGCATGCCAGGAGTGTGGGTTGAAGTCCTCGGAGCACGAGACCCGAAGATCGAAAGACTTATGACCAATACGGAGCAAAGGGAAGAAACCGTCGGGGGACCGCTTTTTACCCCAGGACGAGAAAACTGAGTCCGGGGCATTCCCGCTCGCGTTTTCTTGGGACGAGCACCGGAAGTCCTCGAGCTCAGCCCGTTTCCTTCGCTGCAAGTGCATTTCCAGTGGTTTCTGACACCGGACGAGCGTTCGCCACTCGTTGGAAGCTTCGGCCATCTTTTGGACCGTTTTGGGTCGCACCACAGTTCTCCCTCCAACGAGCTCGCTTCCCGACCTATACCTCCGGAAAACGTGTCAGGGAGCATGCCAGGAGTGTGGGTTGAAGTCCTCGGAGCACGAGACCCGAAGATCGAAAGACTTATGACCAATACGGAGCAAAGGGAAGAAACCGTCGGGGGACCGCTTTTTACCCCAGGACGAGAAAACTGAGTCCGGGGCATTCCCGCTCGCGTTTTCTTGGGACGAGCACCGGAAGTCCTCGAGCTCAGCCCGTTTCCTTCCCTGCAAGTGCATTTCCAGTTGTTTCTGACACCGGACGAGCGTTCGCCACTCGTTGGAAGCTTCGGCCATCTTTTGGACCGTTTTGGGTCGCACCACAGTTCTCCCTCCAACGAGCTCGCTTCCCGACCTATACCTCCGGAAAACATGTCAGGGAGCATGCCAGGAGTGTGGGTTGAAGTCCTCGGAGCACGAGACCCGAAGATCGAAAGACTTATGACCAATACGGGGCAAAGGGAAGAAACCGTCGGGGGACCGCTTTTTACCCCAAGACGAGAAAACTGAGTCCGGGGCATTCCCGCTCGCGTTTTCTTGGGACGAGCACCGGAAGTCCTCGAGCTCAGCCCGTTTCCTTCGCTGCAAGTGCATTTCCAGTGGTTTCTGACACCGGACGAGCGTTCGCCACTCGTTGGAAGCTTCGGCCATCTTTTGGACCGTTTTGGGTCGCACCACAGTTCTCCCTCCAACGAGCTCGCTTCCCGACCTATACCTCCGGAAAACGTGTCAGGGAGCATGCCAGGAGTGTGGGTTGAAGTCCTCGGAGCACGAGACCCGAAGATCGAAAGACTTATGACCAATACGGAGCAAAGGGAAGAAACCGTCGGGGGACCGCTTTTTACCCCAGGACGAGAAAACTGAGTCCGGGGCATTCCCGCTCGCGTTTTCTTGGGACGAGCACCGGAAGTCCTCGAGCTCAGCCCGTTTCCTTCGCTGCAAGTGCATTTCCAGTGGTTTCTGACACCGGACGAGCGTTCGCCACTCGTTGGAAGCTTCGGCCATCTTTTGGACCCTTTTGGGTCGCACCACAGTTCTCCCTCCAACGAGCTCGCTTCCCGACCTATACCTCCGGAAAACGTGTCAGGGAGCATGCCAGGAGTGTGGGTTGAAGTCCTCGGAGCACGAGACCCGAAGATCGAAAGACTTATGACCAATACGGAGCAAAGGGAAGAAACCGTCGGGGGACCGCTTTTTACCCCAGGACGAGAAAACTGAGTCCGAGGCATTCCCGCTCGCGTTTTCTTGGGACGAGCACCGGAAGTCCTCGAGCTCATCCCGTTTCCTTCGCTGCAAGTGCATTTCCAGTGGTTTCTGACACCGGACGAGCGTTCGCCACTCGTTGGAAGCTTCGGCCATCTTTTGGACCGTTTTGGGTCGCACCACAGTTCTCCCTCCAACGAGCTCGCTTCCCGACCTATACCTCCGGAAAACGTGTCAGGGAGCATGCCAGGAGTGTGGGTTGAAGTCCTCGGAGCACGAGACCCGAAGATCGAAAGACTTATGACCAATACGGAGCAAAGGGAAGAAACCGTCGGGGGACCGCTTTTTACCCCAGGACGAGAAAACTGAGTCCGGGGCATTCCCGCTCGCGTTTTCTTGGGACGAGCACCGGAAGTCCTCGAGCTCAGCCCGTTTCCTTCGCTGCAAGTGCATTTCCAGTGGTTTCTGACACCGGACGAGCGTTCGCCACTCGTTGGAAGCTTCGGCCATCTTTTGGACCGTTTTGGGTCGCACCACAGTTCTCCCTCCAACGAGCTCGCTTCCCGACCTATACCTCCGGAAAACGTGTCAGGGAGCATGCCAGGAGTGTGGGTTGAAGTCCTCGGAGCACGAGACCCGAAGATCGAAAGACTTATGACCAATACGGAGCAAAGGGAAGAAACCGTCGGGGGGACCGCTTTTTACCCCAGGACGAGAAAACTGAGTCCGGGGCATTCCCGCTCGCGTTTTCTTGGGACGAGCACCGGAAGTCCTCGAGCTCAGCCCGTTTCCTTCCCTGCAAGTGCATTTCCAGTTGTTTCTGACACCGGACGAGCGTTCGCCACTCGTTGGAAGCTTCGGCCATCTTTTGGACCGTTTTGGGTCGCACCACAGTTCTCCCTCCAACGAGCTCGCTTCCCGACCTATACCTCCGGAAAACATGTCAGGGAGCATGCCAGGAGTGTGGGTTGAAGTCCTCGGAGCACGAGACCCGAAGATCGAAAGACTTATGACCAATACGGGGCAAAGGGAAGAAACCGTCGGGGGACCGCTTTTTACCCCAAGACGAGAAAACTGAGTCCGGGGCATTCCCGCTCGCGTTTTCTTGGGACGAGCACCGGAAGTCCTCGAGCTCAGCCCGTTTCCTTCGCTGCAAGTGCATTTCCAGTGGTTTCTGACACCGGACGAGCGTTCGCCACTCGTTGGAAGCTTCGGCCATCTTTTGGACCGTTTTGGGTCGCACCACAGTTCTCCCTCCAACGAGCTCGCTTCCCGACCTATACCTCCGGAAAACGTGTCAGGGAGCATGCCAGGAGTGTGGGTTGAAGTCCTCGGAGCACGAGACCCGAAGATCGAAAGACTTATGACCAATACGGAGCAAAGGGAAGAAACCGTCGGGGGACCGCTTTTTACCCCAGGACGAGAAAACTGAGTCCGGGGCATTCCCGCTCGCGTTTTCTTGGGACGAGCACCGGAAGTCCTCGAGCTCAGCCCGTTTCCTTCCCTGCAAGTGCATTTCCAGTGGTTTCTGACACCGGACGAGCGTTCGCCACTCGTTGGAAGCTTCGGCCATCTTTTGGACCGTTTTGGGTCGCACCACAGTTCTCCCTCCAACGAGCTCGCTTCCCGACCTATACCTCCGGAAAACGTGTCCGGGAGCATGCCAGGAGTGTGGGTTGAAGTCCTCGGAGCACGAGACCCGAAGATCGAAAGACTTATGACCAATACGGGGCAAAGGGAAGAAACCGTCGGGGGACCGCTTTTTACCCCAGGACGAGAAAACTGAGTCCGGGGCATTCCCGCTCGCGTTTTCTTGGGACGAGCACCGGAAGTCCTCGAGCTCAGCCCGTTTCCTTCGCTGCAAGTGCATTTCCAGTGGTTTCTGACACCGGACGAGCGTTCGCCACTCGTTGGAAGCTTCGGCCATCTTTTGGACCGTTTTGGGTCGCACCACAGTTCTCCCTCCAACGAGCTCGCTTCCCGACCTATACCTCCGGAAAACGTGTCAGGGAGCATGCCAGGAGTGTGGGTTGAAGTCCTCGGAGCACGAGACCCGAAGATCGAAAGACTTATGACCAATACGGAGCAAAGGGAAGAAACCGTCGGGGGACCGCTTTTTACCCCAGGACGAGAAAACTGAGTCCGAGGCATTCCCGCTCGCGTTTTCTTGGGACGAGCACCGGAAGTCCTCGAGCTCAGCCCGTTTCCTTCGCTGCAAGTGCATTTCCAGTGGTTTCTGACACCGGACGAGCGTTCGCCACTCGTTGGAAGCTTCGGCCATCTTTTGGACCGTTTTGGGTCGCACCACAGTTCTCCCTCCAACGAGCTCGCTTCCCGACCTATACCTCCGGAAAACGTGTCAGGGAGCATGCCAGGAGTGTGGGTTGAAGTCCTCGGAGCACGAGACCCGAAGATCGAAAGACTTATGACCAATACGGAGCAAAGGGAAGAAACCGTCGGGGGACCGCTTTTTACCCCAGGACGAGAAAACTGAGTCCGGGGCATTCCCGCTCGCGTTTTCTTGGGACGAGCACCGGAAGTCCTCGAGCTCAGCCCGTTTCCTTCGCTGCAAGTGCATTTCCAGTGGTTTCTGACACCGGACGAGCGTTCGCCACTCGTTGGAAGCTTCGGCCATCTTTTGGACCGTTTTGGGTCGCACCACAGTTCTCCCTCCAACGAGCTCGCTTCCCGACCTATACCTCCGGAAAACGTGTCAGGGAGCATGCCAGGAGTGTGGGTTGAAGTCCTCGGAGCACGAGACCCGAAGATCGAAAGACTTATGACCAATACGGAGCAAAGGGAAGAAACCGTCGGGGGACCGCTTTTTACCCCAGGACGAGAAAACTGAGTCCGGGGCATTCCCGCTCGCGTTTTCTTGGGACGAGCACCGGAAGTCCTCGAGCTCAGCCCGTTTCCTTCCCTGCAAGTGCATTTCCAGTTGTTTCTGACACCGGACGAGCGTTCGCCACTCGTTGGAAGCTTCGGCCATCTTTTGGACCGTTTTGGGTCGCACCACAGTTCTCCCTCCAACGAGCTCGCTTCCCGACCTATACCTCCGGAAAACATGTCAGGGAGCATGCCAGGAGTGTGGGTTGAAGTCCTCGGAGCACGAGACCCGAAGATCGAAAGACTTATGACCAATACGGGGCAAAGGGAAGAAACCGTCGGGGGACCGCTTTTTACCCCAGGACGAGAAAACTGAGTCCGGGGCATTCCCGCTCGCGTTTTCTTGGGACGAGCACCGGAAGTCCTCGAGCTCAGCCCGTTTCCTTCGCTGCAAGTGCATTTCCAGTGGTTTCTGACACCGGACGAGCGTTCGCCACTCGTTGGAAGCTTCGGCCATCTTTTGGACCGTTTTGGGTCGCACCACAGTTCTCCCTCCAACGAGCTCGCTTCCCGACCTATACCTCCGGAAAACGTGTCAGGGAGCATGCCAGGAGTGTGGGTTGAAGTCCTCGGAGCACGAGACCCGAAGATCGAAAGACTTATGACCAATACGGAGCAAAGGGAAGAAACCGTCGGGGGACCGCTTTTTACCCCAGGACGAGAAAACTGAGTCCGAGGCATTCCCGCTCGCGTTTTCTTGGGACGAGCACCGGAAGTCCTCGAGCTCAGCCCGTCTCCTTCGCTGCAAGTGCATTTCCAAGGGTTTCTGACACCGGACGAGCGTTCGCCACTCGTTGGAAGCTTCGGCCATCTTTTGGACCGTTTTGGGTCGCACCACAGTTCTCCCTCCAACGAGCTCGCTTCCCGACCTATACCTCCGGAAAACGTGTCAGGGAGCATGCCAGGAGTGTGGGTTGAAGTCCTCGGAGCACGAGACCCGAAGATCGAAAGACTTATGACCAATACGGAGCAAAGGGAAGAAACCGTCGGGGGACCGCTTTTTACCCCAGGACGAGAAAACTGAGTCCGGGGCATTCGCGCTCGCGTTTTCTTGGGACGAGCACCGGAAGTCCTCGAGCTCAGCCCGTTTCCTTCCCTGCAAGTGCATTTCCAGTGGTTTCTGACACCGGACGAGCGTTCGCCACTCGTTGGAAGCTTCGGCCATCTTTTGGACCGTTTTGGGTCGCACCACAGTTCTCCCTCCAACGAGCTCGCTTCCCGACCTATACCTCCGGAAAACGTGTCCGGGAGCATGCCAGGAGTGTGGGTTGAAGTCCTCGGAGCACGAGACCCGAAGATCGAAAGACTTATGACCAATACGGGGCAAAGGGAAGAAACCGTCGGGGGACCGCTTTTTACCCCAGGACGAGAAAACTGAGTCCGGGGCATTCCCGCTCGCGTTTTCTTCGGACGAGCATCGGAAGTCCTCGAGCCCAGCCCGTTTCCTTCGCTGCAAGTGCATTTCCAGTGGTTTCTGACACCGGACGAGCGTTCGCCACTCGTTGGAAGCTTCGGCCATCTTTTGGACCGTTTTGGGTCGCACCACAGTTCTCCCTCCAACGAGCTTGCTTCCCGACCTATACCTCCGGAAAACGTGTCAGGGAGCATGCCAGGAGCGTGGGTTGAAGTTCTCGGAGCACGAGACCCGAAGATCGAAAGACTTATGACCAATACGGAGCAAAGGGAAGAAACCGTCGGGGGACCGCTTTTTACCCCAGCACGAGAAAACTGAGTCCGGGGCATTCCCGCTCGCGTTTTCTTCGGACGAGCATCGGAAGTCCTCGAGCCCAGCCCGTTTCCTTCGCTGCAAGTGCATTTCCAGTGGTTTCTGACACCGGACGAGCGTTCGCCACTCGTTGGAAGCTTCGACCATCTTTTGGACCGTTTTGGGTCGCACCACAGTTCTCCCTCCAACGAGCTCGCTTCCCGACCTATACCTCCGGAAAACGTGTCAGGGAGCATGCCAGGAGTGTGGGTTGAAGTCCTCGGAGCACGAGACCCGAAGATCGAAAGACTTATGACCAATACGGAGCAAAGGGAAGAAACCGTCGGGGGACCGCTTTTTACCCCAGGACGAGAAAACTGAGTCTGGGGCATTCCCGCTCGCGTTTTCTTGGGACGAGCACCGGAAGTCCTCGAGCTCAGCCCGTGTCCTTCGCTGCAAGTGCATTTCCAGTGGTTTCTGACACCGGACGAGCGTTCGCCACTCGTTGGAAGCTTCGGCCATCTTTTGGACCGTTTTGGGTCGCACCAAGTTCTCCCTCCAACGAGCTCGCTTCCCGACCTATACCTCCGGAAAACGTGTCAGGGAGCATGCCAGGAGCGTGGGTTGAAGTCCTCGGAGCACGAGACCCGAAGATCGAAAGACTTATGACCAATACGGAGCAAAGGGAAGAAACCGTCGGGGGACCGCTTTTTACCCCAGGACGAGAAAACTGAGTCCGGGGCATTCCCGCTCGCGTTTTCTTGGGACGAGCACCGGAAGTCCTCGAGCTCAGCCTGTTTCCTTCGCTGCAAGTGCATTTCCAGTGGTTTCTGACACCGGACGAGCGTTCGCCACTCGTTGGAAGCTTCGGCCATCTTGTGGACCGTTTTGTGTCGCACCACAGTTCTCCCTCCAACGAGCTCGCTTCCCGACCTATACCTCCGGAAAACGTGTCAGGGAGCATGCCAGGAGTGTGGGTTGAAGTCCTCGGAGCACGAGACCCGAAGATCGAAAGACTTATGACCAATACGGAGCAAAGGGAAGAAACCGTCGGGGGACCGCTTTTTACCCCAGGACGAGAAAACTGAGTCCGGGGCATTCCCGCTCGCGTTTTCTTGGGACGAGCACCGGAAGTCCTCGAGCTCAGCCCGTTTCCTTCGCTGCAAGTGCATTTCCAGTGGTTTCTGACACCGGACGAGCGTTCGCCACTCGTTGGAAGCTTCGGCCATTTTTTGGACCGTTTTGTGTCGCACCACAGTTCTCCCTCCAACGAGCTCGCTTTCCGACCTATACCTCCGGAAAACGTGTCAGGGAGCATGCCAGGAGTGTGGGTTGAAGTCCTCAGAGCACGAGACCCGAAGATCGAAAGACTTATGACCAATACGGAGCAAAGGGAAGAAACCGTCGGGGGACCGCTTTTTACCCCAGGACGAGAAAACTGAGTCCGGGGCATTCCCGCTCGCGTTTTCTTGGGACGAGCACCGGAAGTCCTCGAGCTCAGCCCGTTTCCTTCGCTGCAAGTGCATTTCCAGTGGTTTCTGACACCGGACGAGCGTTCGCCACTCGTTGGAAGCTTCGGCCATCTTTTGGACCGTTTTGGGTCGCACCAAGTTCTCCCTCCAACGAGCTCGCTTCCCGACCTATACCTCCGGAAAACGTGTCAGGGAGCATGCCAGGAGCGTGGGTTGAAGTCCACGGAGCACGAGACCCGAAGATCGAAAGACTTATGACTAATACGGAGCAAAGGCAAGAAACCGTCGGGGGACCGCTTTTTACCCCAGGACGAGAAAACTGAGTCCGGGGCATTCCCGCTTGCGTTTTCTTGGGACGAGCACCGGAAGTCCTCGAGCTCAGCCCGTTTCCTTCGCTGCAAGTGCATTTCCAGTGGTTTCTGACACCGGACGAGCGTTCGCCACTCGTTGGAAGCTTCGGCCATCTTTTGGACCGTTTTGGGTCGCACCAAGTTCTCCCTCCAACGAGCTCGCTTCCCGACCTATACCTCCGGAAAACGTGTCAGGGAGCATGCCAGGAGCGTGGGTTGAAGTCCTCGGAGCACGAGACCCGAAGATCGAAAGACTTATGACCAATACGGAGCAAAGGGAAGAAACCGTCGGGGGACCGCTTTTTACCCCAGGACGCGAAAACTGAGTCCGGGGCATTCCCGCTCGCGTTTTCTTGGGACGAGCACCGGAAGTCCTCGAGCTCAGCCCGTTTCCTTCGCTGCAAGTGCATTTCCAGTGGTTTCTGACACCGGACGAGCGTTCGCCACTCGTTGGAAGCTTCGGCCATCTTTTGGACCGTTTTGGGTCGCACCACAGTTCTCCCTCCAACGAGCTCGCTTCCCGACCTATACCTCCGGAAAACGTGTCAGGGAGCATGCCAGGAGCGTGGGTTGAAGTTCTCGGAGCACGAGACCCGAAGATCGAAAGACTTATGACCAATACGGAGCAAAGGGAAGAAACCGTCGGGGGACCGCTTTTTACCCCAGCACGAGAAAACTGAGTCCGGGGCATTCCCGCTCGCGTTTTCTTCGGACGAGCATCGGAAGTCCTCGAGCCCAGCCCGTTTCCTTCGCTGCAAGTGCATTTCCAGTGGTTTCTGACACCGGACGAGCGTTCGCCACTCGTTGGAAGCTTCGGCCATCTTTTGGACCGTTTTGGGTCGCACCACAGTTCTCCCTCCAACGAGCTCGCTTCCCGACCTATACCTCCGGAAAACGTGTCAGGGAGCATGCCAGGAGTGTGGGTTGAAGTCCTCGGAGCACGAGACCCGAAGATCGAAAGACTTATGACCAATACGGAGCAAAGGGAAGAAACCGTCGGGGGACCGCTTTTTACCCCAGGACGAGAAAACTGAGTCCGGGGCATTCCCGCTCGCGTTTTCTTGGGACGAGCACCGGAAGTCCTCGAGCTCAGCCCGTTTCCTTCGCTGAAAGTGCATTTCCAGTGGTTTCTGACACCGGACGAGCGTTCGCCACTCGTTGGAAGCTTCGGCCATCTTTTGGACCGTTTTGTGTCGCACCAAGTTCTCCCTCCAACGAGCTCGCTTCCCGACCTATACCTCCGGAAAACATGTCAGGGAGCATGCCAGGAGCGTGGGTTGAAGTCCTCGGAGCACGAGACCCGAAGATCGAAAGACTTATGACTAATACGGAGCAAAGGGAAGAAACCGTCGGGGGACCGCTTTTTACCCCAGGACGAGAAAACTGAGTCCGGGGCATTCCCGCTCGCGTTTTCTTGGGACGAGCACCGGAAGTCCTCGAGCTCAGCCCGTTTCCTTCGCTGCAAGTGCATTTCCAGTGGTTTCTGACACCGGACGAGCGTTCGCCACTCGTTGGAAGCTTCGGCCATCTTTTGGACCATTTTGGGTCGCACCAAGTTCTCCCTCCAACGAGCTCGCTTCCCGACCTATACCTCCGGAAAACGTGTCAGAGAGCATGCCAGGAGCGTGGGTTGAAGTCCTCGGAGCACGAGACCCGAAGATCGAAAGACTTATGACCAATACGGAGCAAAGGGAAGAAACCGTCGGGGGACCGCTTTTTACCCCAGGACGAGAAAACTGAGTCCGGGGCATTCCCGCTCGCGTTTTCTTGGGACGAGCACCGGAAGTCCTCGAGCTCAGCCCGTTTCCTTCGCTGCAAGTGCATTTCCAGTGGTTTCTGACACCGGACGAGCGTTCGCCACTCGTTGGAAGCTTCGGCCATCTTTTGGACCGTTTTGGGTCGCACCACAGTTCTCCCTCCAACGAGCTCGCTTCCCGACCTATACCTCCGGAAAACGTGTCAGGGAGCATGCCATTAGCGTGGGTTGAAGTCCTCGGAGCACGAGACCCGAAGATCGAAAGACTTATGACCAATACGGAGCAAAGGGAAGAAACCGTCGGGGGACCGCTTTTTACCCCAGGACGAGAAAACTGAGTCCGGGGCATTCCCGCTCGCGTTTTCTTGGGACGAGCACCGGAAGTCCTCGAGCTTAGCCCGTTTCCTTCGCTGCAAGTGCATTTCCAGTGGTTTCTAACACCGGACGAGCGTTCGCCACTCGTTGGAAGCTTCGGCCATCTTTTGGACTGTTTTGGGTCGCACCACAGTTCTCCCTCCAACGAGCTCGCTTCCCGACCTATACCTCCGGAAAACGTGTCAGGGAGCATGCCAGGAGCGTGGGTTGAAGTCCTCGGAGCACGAGACCCGAAGATCGAAAGACTTATGACCAATACGGAGCAAAGGGAAGAAACCGTCGGGGGACCGCTTTTTACCCCAGGACGAGAAAACTGAGTCCGGGGCATTCCCGCTCGCGTTTTCTTGGGACGAGCACCGGAAGTCCTCGAGCTCAGCCCGTTTCCTTCGCTGCAAGTGCATTTCCAGTGGTTTCTGACACCGGACGAGCGTTCGCCACTCGTTGGAAGCTTCGGCCATCTTTTGGACCGTTTTGTGTCGCACCACAGTTCTCCCTCCAACGAGCTCGCTTCCCGACCTATACCTCCGGAAAACGTGTCAGGGAGCATGCCAGGAGTGTGGGTTGAAGTCCTCGGAGCACGAGACCCGAAGATCGAAAGACTTATGACCAATACGGAGCAAAGGGAAGAAACCGTCGGGGGACCGCTTTTTACCCCAGGACGAGAAAACTGAGTCCGGGGCATTCCCGCTCGCGTTTTCTTGGGACGAGCACCGGAAGTCCTCGAGCTCAGCCCGTTTCCTTCGCTGCAAGTGCATTTCCAGTGGTTTCTGACACCGGACGAGCGTTCGCCACTCGTTGGAAGCTTCGGCCATCTTTTGGACCGTTTTGGGTCGCACCAAGTTCTCCCTCCAACGAGCTCGCTTCCCGACCTATACCTCCGGAAAACGTGTCAGGGAGCATGCCAGGAGCGTGGGTTGAAGTCCACGGAGCACGAGACCCGAAGATCGAAAGACTTATGACCAATACGGAGCAAAGGCAAGAAACCGTCGGGGGACCGCTTTTTACCCCAGGACGAGAAAACTGAGTCCGGGGCATTCCCGCTCGCGTTTTCTTGGGACGAGCACCGGAAGTCCTCGAGCTCAGCCCGTTTCCTTCGCTGCAAGTGCATTTCCAGTGGTTTCTGACAACGGACGAGCGTTCGCCACTCGTTGGAAGCTTCGGCCATCTTTTGGACCGTTTTGGGTCGCACCAAGTTCTCCCTCCAACGAGCTCGCTTCCCGACCTATACCTCCGGAAAACGTGTCAGGGAGCATGCCAGGAGCGTGGGTTGAAGTCCTCGGAGCACGAGACCCGAAGATCGAAAGACTTATGACCAATACGGAGCAAAGGGAAGAAACCGTCGGGGGACCGCTTTTTACCCCAGGACGCGAAAACTGAGTCCGGGGCATTCCCGCTCGCGTTTTCTTGGGACGAGCACCGGAAGTCCTCGAGCTCAGCCCGTTTCCTTCGCTGCAAGTGCATTTCCAGTGGTTTCTGACACCGGACGAGCGTTCGCCACTCGTTGGAAGCTTCGGCCATCTTTTGGACCGTTTTGGGTCGCACCACAGTTCTCCCTCCAACGAGCTCGCTTCCCGACCTATACCTCCGGAAAACGTGTCAGGGAGCATGCCAGGAGCGTGGGTTGAAGTTCTCGGAGCACGAGACCCGAAGATCGAAAGACTTATGACCAATACGGAGCAAAGGGAAGAAACCGTCGGGGGACCGCTTTTTACCCCAGCACGAGAAAACTGAGTCCGGGGCATTCCCGCTCGCGTTTTCTTCGGACGAGCATCGGAAGTCCTCGAGCCCAGCCCGTTTCCTTCGCTGCAAGTGCATTTCCAGTGGTTTCTGACACCGGACGAGCGTTCGCCACTCGTTGGAAGCTTCGGCCATCTTTTGGACCGTTTTGGGTCGCACCACAGTTCTCCCTCCAACGAGCTCGCTTCCCGACCTATACCTCCGGAAAACGTGTCAGGGAGCATGCCAGGAGTGTGGGTTGAAGTCCTCGGAGCACGAGACCCGAAGATCGAAAGACTTATGACCAATACGGAGCAAAGGGAAGAAACCGTCGGGGGACCGCTTTTTACCCCAGGACGAGAAAACTGAGTCCGGGGCATTCCCGCTCGCGTTTTCTTGGGACGAGCACCGGAAGTCCTCGAGCTCAGCCCGTTTCCTTCGCTGAAAGTGCATTTCCAGTGGTTTCTGACACCGGACGAGCGTTCGCCACTCGTTGGAAGCTTCGGCCATCTTTTGGACCGTTTTGTGTCGCACCAAGTTCTCCCTCCAACGAGCTCGCTTCCCGACCTATACCTCCGGAAAACATGTCAGGGAGCATGCCAGGAGCGTGGGTTGAAGTCCTCGGAGCACGAGACCCGAAGATCGAAAGACTTATGACTAATACGGAGCAAAGGGAAGAAACCGTCGGGGGACCGCTTTTTACCCCAGGACGAGAAAACTGAGTCCGGGGCATTCCCGCTCGCGTTTTCTTGGGACGAGCACCGGAAGTCCTCGAGCTCAGCCCGTTTCCTTCGCTGCAAGTGCATTTCCAGTGGTTTCTGACACCGGACGAGCGTTCGCCACTCGTTGGAAGCTTCGGCCATCTTTTGGACCATTTTGGGTCGCACCAAGTTCTCCCTCCAACGAGCTCGCTTCCCGACCTATACCTCCGGAAAACGTGTCAGAGAGCATGCCAGGAGCGTGGGTTGAAGTCCTCGGAGCACGAGACCCGAAGATCGAAAGACTTATGACCAATACGGAGCAAAGGGAAGAAACCGTCGGGGGACCGCTTTTTACCCCAGGACGAGAAAACTGAGTCCGGGGCATTCCCGCTCGCGTTTTCTTGGGACGAGCACCGGAAGTCCTCGAGCTCAGCCCGTTTCCTTCGCTGCAAGTGCATTTCCAGTGGTTTCTGACACCGGACGAGCGTTCGCCACTCGTTGGAAGCTTCGGCCATCTTTTGGACCGTTTTGGGTCGCACCACAGTTCTCCCTCCAACGAGCTCGCTTCCCGACCTATACCTCCGGAAAACGTGTCAGGGAGCATGCCATTAGCGTGGGTTGAAGTCCTCGGAGCACGAGACCCGAAGATCGAAAGACTTATGACCAATACGGAGCAAAGGGAAGAAACCGTCGGGGGACCGCTTTTTACCCCAGGACGAGAAAACTGAGTCCGGGGCATTCCCGCTCGCGTTTTCTTGGGACGAGCACCGGAAGTCCTCGAGCTTAGCCCGTTTCCTTCGCTGCAAGTGCATTTCCAGTGGTTTCTAACACCGGACGAGCGTTCGCCACTCGTTGGAAGCTTCGGCCATCTTTTGGACTGTTTTGGGTCGCACCACAGTTCTCCCTCCAACGAGCTCGCTTCCCGACCTATACCTCCGGAAAACGTGTCAGGGAGCATGCCAGGAGCGTGGGTTGAAGTCCTCGGAGCACGAGACCCGAAGATCGAAAGACTTATGACCAATACGGAGCAAAGGGAAGAAACCGTCGGGGGACCGCTTTTTACCCCAGGACGAGAAAACTGAGTCCGGGGCATTCCCGCTCGCGTTTTCTTGGGACGAGCACCGGAAGTCCTCGAGCTCAGCCCGTTTCCTTCGCTGCAAGTGCATTTCCAGTGGTTTCTGACACCGGACGAGCGTTCGCCACTCGTTGGAAGCTTCGGCCATCTTTTGGACCGTTTTGTGTCGCACCACAGTTCTCCCTCCAACGAGCTCGCTTCCCGACCTATACCTCCGGAAAACGTGTCAGGGAGCATGCCAGGAGTGTGGGTTGAAGTCCTCGGAGCACGAGACCCGAAGATCGAAAGACTTATGACCAATACGGAGCAAAGGGAAGAAACCGTCGGGGGACCGCTTTTTACCCCAGGACGAGAAAACTGAGTCCGGGGCATTCCCGCTCGCGTTTTCTTGGGACGAGCACCGGAAGTCCTCGAGCTCAGCCCGTTTCCTTCGCTGCAAGTGCATTTCCAGTGGTTTCTGACACCGGACGAGCGTTCGCCACTCGTTGGAAGCTTCGGCCATCTTTTGGACCGTTTTGGGTCGCACCAAGTTCTCCCTCCAACGAGCTCGCTTCCCGACCTATACCTCCGGAAAACGTGTCAGGGAGCATGCCAGGAGCGTGGGTTGAAGTCCACGGAGCACGAGACCCGAAGATCGAAAGACTTATGACCAATACGGAGCAAAGGCAAGAAACCGTCGGGGGACCGCTTTTTACCCCAGGACGAGAAAACTGAGTCCGGGGCATTCCCGCTCGCGTTTTCTTGGGACGAGCACCGGAAGTCCTCGAGCTCAGCCCGTTTCCTTCGCTGCAAGTGCATTTCCAGTGGTTTCTGACAACGGACGAGCGTTCGCCACTCGTTGGAAGCTTCGGCCATCTTTTGGACCGTTTTGGGTCGCACCAAGTTCTCCCTCCAACGAGCTCGCTTCCCGACCTATACCTCCGGAAAACGTGTCAGGGAGCATGCCAGGAGCGTGGGTTGAAGTCCTCGGAGCACGAGACCCGAAGATCGAAAGACTTATGACCAATACGGAGCAAAGGGAAGAAACCGTCGGGGGACCGCTTTTTACCCCAGGACGAGAAAACTGAGTCCGGGGCATTCCCGCTCGCGTTTTCTTGGGACGAGCACCGGAAGTCCTCGAGCTCAGCCCGTTTCCTTCGCTGCAAGTGCATTTCCAGTGGTTTCTGACACCGGACGAGCGTTCGCCACTCGTTGGAAGCTTCGGCCATCTTTTGGACCGTTTTGGGTCGCACCACAGTTCTCCCTCCAACGAGCTCGCTTCCCGACCTATACCTCCGGAAAACGTGTCAGGGAGCATGCCAGGAGCGTGGGTTGAAGTCCTCGGAGCACGAGACCCGAAGATCGAAAGACTTATGACCAATACGGAGCAAAGGGAAGAAATCGTCGGGGGACCGCTTTTTACCCCAGGACGAGAAAACTGAGTCCGGGGCATTCCCGCTCGCGTTTTCTTGGGACGAGCACCGGAAGTCCTCGAGCTCAGCCCGTTTCCTTCGCTGCAAGTGCATTTCCAGTGGTTTCTGACACCGGACGAGCGTTCGCCACTCGTTGGAAGCTTCGGCCATCTTTTGGACCGTTTTGGGTCGCACCACAGTTCTCCCTCCAACGAGCTCGCTTCCCGACCTATACCTCCGGAAAACGTGTCAGGGAGCATGCCAGGAGCGTGGGTTGAAGTCCTCGGAGCACGAGACCCGAAGATCGAAAGACTTATGACCAATACGGAGCAAAGGGAAGAAACCGTCGGGGGACCGCTTTTTACCCCAGGACGAGAAAACTGAGTCCGGGGCATTCCCGCTCGCGTTTTCTTGGGACGAGCACCGGAAGTCCTCGAGCTCAGCCCGTTTCCTTCGCTGCAAGTGCATTTTCAGTGGTTTCTGACACCGGACGAGCGTTCGCCACTCGTTGGAAGCTTCGGCCATCTTTTGGACCGTTTTGGGTCGCACCACAGTTCTCCCTCCAACGAGCTCGCTTCCCGACCTATACCTCCGGAAAACGTGTCAGGGAGCATGCCAGGAGTGTGGGTTGAAGTCCTCGGAGCACGAGACCCGAAGATCGAAAGACTTATGACCAATACGGAGCAAAGGGAAGAAACCGTCGGGGGACCGCTTTTTACCCCAGGACGAGAAAACTGAGTCCGGGGCATTCCCGCTCGCGTTTTCTTGGGACGAGCACCGGAAGTCCTCGAGCTCAGCCCGTTTCCTTCGCTGCAAGTGCATTTCCAGTGGTTTCTGACACCGGACGAGCGTTCGCCACTCGTTGGAAGCTTCGGCCATCTTTTGGACCGTTTTGGGTCGCACCACAGTTCTCCCTCCAACGAGCTCGCTTCCCGACCTATACCTCCGGAAAACGTGTCAGGGAGCATGCCAGGAGTGTGGGTTGAAGTCCTCGGAGCACGAGACCCGAAGATCGAAAGACTTATGACCAATACGGAGCAAAGGGAAGAAACCGTCGGGGGACCGCTTTTTACCCCAGGACGAGAAAACTGAGTCCGGGGCATTCCCGCTCGCGTTTTCTTGGGACGAGCACCGGAAGTCCTCGAGCTCAGCCCGTTTCCTTCGCTGCAAGTGCATTTCCAGTGGTTTCTGACACCGGACGAGCGTTCGCCACTCGTTGGAAGCTTCGGCCATCTTTTGGACCGTTTTGTGTCGCACCACAGTTCTCCCTCCAACGAGCTCGCTTCCCGACCTATACCTCCGGAAAACGTGTCAGGGAGCATGCCAGGAGTGTGGGTTGAAGTCCTCGGAGCACGAGACCCGAAGATCGAAAGACTTATGACCAATACGGAGCAAAGGGAAGAAACCGTCGGGGGACCGCTTTTTACCCCAGGACGAGAAAACTGAGTCCGGGGCATTCCCGCTCGCGTTTTCTTGGGACGAGCACCGGAAGTCCTCGAGCTCAGCCCGTTTCCTTCGCTGCAAGTGCATTTCCAGTGGTTTCTGACACCGGACGAGCGTTCGCCACTCGTTGGAAGCTTCGGCCATCTTTTGGACCGTTTTGGGTCGCACCAAGTTCTCCCTCCAACGAGCTCGCTTCCCGACCTATACCTCCGGAAAACGTGTCAGGGAGCATGCCAGGAGCGTGGGTTGAAGTCCACGGAGCACGAGACCCGAAGATCGAAAGACTTATGACCAATACGGAGCAAAGGCAAGAAACCGTCGGGGGACCGCTTTTTACCCCAGGACGAGAAAACTGAGTCCGGGGCATTCCCGCTCGCGTTTTCTTGGGACGAGCACCGGAAGTCCTCGAGCTCAGCCCGTTTCCTTCGCTGCAAGTGCATTTCCAGTGGTTTCTGACAACGGACGAGCGTTCGCCACTCGTTGGAAGCTTCGGCCATCTTTTGGACCGTTTTGGGTCGCACCAAGTTCTCCCTCCAACGAGCTCGCTTCCCGACCTATACCTCCGGAAAACGTGTCAGGGAGCATGCCAGGAGCGTGGGTTGAAGTCCTCGGAGCACGAGACCCGAAGATCGAAAGACTTATGACCAATACGGAGCAAAGGGAAGAAACCGTCGGGGGACCGCTTTTTACCCCAGGACGAGAAAACTGAGTCCGGGGCATTCCCGCTCGCGTTTTCTTGGGACGAGCACCGGAAGTCCTCGAGCTCAGCCCGTTTCCTTCGCTGCAAGTGCATTTCCAGTGGTTTCTGACACCGGACGAGCGTTCGCCACTCGTTGGAAGCTTCGGCCATCTTTTGGACCGTTTTGGGTCGCACCAAGTTCTCCCTCCAACGAGCTCGCTTCCCGACCTATACTTCCGGAAAACGTGTCAGGGAGCATGCCAGGAGCGTGGGTTGAAGTCCTCGGAGTACGAGACCCGAAGATCGAAAGACTTATGACCAATACGGAGCAAAGGGAAGAAACCGTCGGGGGACCGCTTTTTACCCCAGGACGCGAAAACTGAGTCCGGGGCATTCCCGCTCGCGTTTTCTTGGGACGAGCACCGGAAGTCCTCGAGCTCAGCCCGTTTCCTTCGCTGCAAGTGCATTTTCAGTGGTTTCTGACACCGGACGAGCGTTCGCCACTCGTTGGAAGCTTCGGCCATCTTTTGGACCGTTTTGGGTCGCACCACAGTTCTCCCTCCAACGAGCTCGCTTCCCGACCTATACCTCCGGAAAACGTGTCAGGGAGCATGCCAGGAGCGTGGGTTGAAGTTCTCGGAGCACGAGACCCGAAGATCGAAAGACTTATGACCAATACGGAGCAAAGGGAAGAAACCGTCGGGGGACCGCTTTTTACCCCAGCACGAGAAAACTGAGTCCGGGGCATTCCCGCTCGCGTTTTCTTCGGACGAGCATCGGAAGTCCTCGAGCCCAGCCCGTTTCCTTCGCTGCAAGTGCATTTCCAGTGGTTTCTGACACCGGACGAGCGTTCGCCACTCGTTGGAAGCTTCGGCCATCTTTTGGACCGTTTTGGGTCGCACCACAGTTCTCCCTCCAACGAGCTCGTTTCCCAACCTATACCTCTGGAAAACGTGTCAGGGAGCATGCCAGGAGTGTGGGTTGAAGTCCTCGGAGCACGAGACCCGAAGATCGAAAGACTTATGACCAATACGGAGCAAAGGGAAGAAACCGTCGGGGGACCGCTTTTTACCCCAGGACGAGAAAACTGAGTCCGGGGCATTCCCGCTCGCGTTTTCTTGGGACGAGCACCGGAAGTCCTCGAGCTCAGCCCGTTTCCTTCGCTGCAAGTGCATTTCCAGTGGTTTCTGACACCGGACGAGCGTTCGCCACTCGTTGGAAGCTTCGGCCATCTTTTGGACCGTTTTGGGTCGCACCAAGTTCTCCCTCCAACGAGCTCGCTTCCCGACCTATACTTCCGGAAAACGTGTCAGGGAGCATGCCAGGAGCGTGGGTTGAAGTCCTCGGAGTACGAGACCCGAAGATCGAAAGACTTATGACCAATACGGAGCAAAGGGAAGAAACCGTCGGGGGACCGCTTTTTACCCCAGGACGCGAAAACTGAGTCCGGGGCATTCCCGCTCGCGTTTTCTTGGGACGAGCACCGGAAGTCCTCGAGCTCAGCCCGTTTCCTTCGCTGCAAGTGCATTTCCAGTGGTTTCTGACACCGGACGAGCGTTCGCCACTCGTTGGAAGCTTCGGCCATCTTTTGGACCGTTTTGTGTCGCACCAAGTTCTCCCTCTAACGAGCTCGCTTCCCGACCTATACCTCCGGAAAACGTGTCAGGGAGCATGCCATTAGCGTGGGTTGAAGTCCTCGGAGCACGAGACCCGAAGATCGAAAGACTTATGACCAATACGGAGCAAAGGGAAGAAACCGTCGGGGGACCGCTTTTTACCCCAGGACGAGAAAACTGAGTCCGGGGCATTCCCGCTCGCGTTTTCTTGGGACGAGCACCGGAAGTCCTCGAGCTCAGCCCGTTTCCTTCGCTGCAAGTGCATTTCCAGTGGTTTCTGACACCGGACGAGCGTTCGCCACTCATTGGAAGCTTCGGCCATCTTTTGGACCGTTTTGGGTCGCACCACAGTTCTCCCTCCAACGAGCTCGCTTCCCGACCTATACCTCCGGAAAACGTGTCAGGGAGCATGCAAGGAGCGTGGGTTGAAGTCCTCGGAGCACGAGACCCGATGATCGAAAGACTTATGACCAATACGGAGCAAAGGGAAGAAACCGTCGGGGGACCGCTTTTTACCCCAGGACGAGAAAACTGAGTCCGGGGCATTCCCGCTCGCGTTTTCTTGGGACGAGCACCGGAAGTCCTCGAGCTCAGCCCGTTTCCTTCGCTGCAAGTGCATTTCCAGTGGTTTCTGACACCGGACGAGCGTTCGCCACTCGTTGGAAGCTTCGGCCATCTTTTGGACCGTTTTATGTCGCACCACAGTTCTCCCTCCAACGAGCTCGCTTCCCGACCTATACCTCCGGAAAACGTGTCAGGGAGCATGCCCGGAGTGTGGGTTGAAGTCCTCGGAGCACGAGACCCGAAGATCGAAAGACTTATGACCAATACGGAGCAAAGGGAAGAAACCGTCGGGGGACCGCTTTTTACCCCAGGACGAGAAAACTGAGTCCGGGGCATTCCCGCTCGCGTTTTCTTGCGACGAGCACCGGAAGTCCTCGAGCTCAGCCCGTTTCCTTCGCTGCAAGTGCATTTCCAGTGGTTTCTGACACCGGACGAGCGTTCGCCACTCGTTGGAAGCTTCGGCCATCTTTTGGACCGTTTTGGGTCGCACCAAGTTCTCCCTCCAACGAGCTCGCTTCCCGACCTATACCTCCGGAAAACGTGTCAGGGAGCATGCCAGGAGCGTGGGTTGAAGTCCTCGGAGCACGAGACCCGAAGATCGAAAGACTTATGACCAATACGGAGCAAAGGGAAGAAACCGTCGGGGGACCGCTTTTTACCCCAGGACGAGAAAACTGAGTCCGGGGCATTCCCGCTTGCGTTTTCTTGGGACGAGCACCGGAAGTCCTTGAGCTCAGCCCGTTTCCTTCGCTGCAAGTGCATTTCCAGTGGTTTCTGACACCGGACGAGCGTTCGCCACTCGTTGGAAGCTTCGGCTATCTTTTGGACCGTTTTGGGTCGCACCACAGTTCTCCCTCCAACGAGCTCGCTTCCCGACCTATACCTCCGGAAAACGTGTCAGGGAGCATGCCAGGAGCGTGGGTTGAAGTTCTCGGAGAACGAGACCCGAAGATCGAAAGACTTATGACCAATACGGAGCAAAGGGAAGAAACCGTCGGGGGACCGCTTTTTACCCCTGCACGAGAAAACTGAGTCCGGGGCATTCCCGCTCGCGTTTTCTTCGGACGAGCACCGGAAGTCCTCGAGCTCAGCCCGTTTCCTTCGCTGCAAGTGCATTTCCAGTGGTTTCTGACACCGGACGAGCGTTCGCCACATGTTGGAAGCTTCGGCCATCTTTTGGACCGTTTTGGGTCGCACCAAGTTCTCCCTCCAACGAGCTCGCTTCCCGACCTATACCTCCGGAAAACGTGTCAGGGAGCATGCCAGGAGCGTGGGTTGAAGTCCTCGGAGCACGAGACCCGAAGATCGAAAGACTTATGACCAATACGGAGCAAAGGGAAGAAACCGTCGGGGGACCGCTTTTTACCCCAGGACGAGAAAACTGAGTCCGGGGCATTCCCGCTCGCGTTTTCTTGGGACGAGCACCGGAAGTCCTCGAGCTCAGCCCGTTTCCTTCGCTGCAAGTGCATTTCCAGTGGTTTCTGACACCGGACGAGCGTTCGCCACTCGTTGGAAGCTTCGGCCATCTTTTGGACCATTTTGGGTCGCACCAAGTTCTCCCTCCAACGAGCTCGCTTCCCAACCTATACCTCCGGAAAACTTGTCAGGGAGCATGCCAGGAGCGTGGGTTGAAGTCCTCGGAGCACGAGACCCGAAGATCGAAAGACTTATGACCAATACGGAGCAAAGGGAAGAAACCGTCGGGGGACCGCTTTTTACCCCAGGACGAGAAAACTGAGTCCGGGACATTCCCGATCGCGTTTTCTTGGGACGAGCACCGGAAGTCCTCGAGCTCAGCCCGTTTCCTTCGCTGCAAGTGCATTTCCAGTGGTTTCTGACACCGGACGAGCGTTCGCCACTCGTTGGAAGCTTCGGCCATCTTTTGGACCGTTTTGGGTCGCACCACAGTTCTCCCTCCAACGAGCTCGCTTCCCGACCTATACCTCCGAAAAACGTGTCAGGGAGCATGCCAGGAGCGTGGGTTGAAGTTCTCGGAGAACGAGACCCGAAGATCGAAAGACTTATGACCAATACGGAGCAAAGGGAAGAAACCGTCGGGGGACCGCTTTTTACCCCAGGACGAGAAAACTGAGTCCGGGGCATTCCCGCTCGCGTTTTCTTGGGACGAGCACCGGAAGTCCTCGAGCTCAGCCCGTTTCCTTCGCTGCAAGTGCATTTCCAGTGGTTTCTGACACCGGACGAGCGTTCGCCACTCGTTGGAAGCTTCGGCCATCTTTTGCACCGTTTTGGGTCGCACCACAGTTCTCCCTCCAACGAGCTCGCTTCCCGACCTATACCTCCGGAAAACGTGTCAGGTAGCATGCCAGGAGGGTGGGTTGAAGTCCTCGGAGCACGAGACCCGAAGATCGAAAGACTTATGACCAATACGGAGCAAAGGGAAGAAACCGTCGGGGGACCGCTTTTTACCCCAGGACGAGAAAACTGAGTCCGGGGCATTCCCGCTCGCGTTTTCTTGGGACGAGCACCGGAAGTCCTCGAGCTCAGCCCGTTTCCTTCGCTGCAAGTGCATTTCCAGTGGTTTCTGACACGGGACGAGCGTTCGCCACTCGTTGGAAGCTTCGGCCATCTTTTGGACCGTTTTGGGTCGCACCACAGTTCTCCCTCCAACGAGCTCGCTTCCCGACCTATACCTCAGGAAAACGTGTCAGGGAGCATGCCAGGAGTGTGGGTTGAAGTCCTCGGAGCACGAGACCCGAAGATCGAAAGACTTATGACCAATACGGAGCAAAGGGAAGAAACCGTCGGGGGACCGCTTTTTACCCCAGGACGAGAAAACTGAGTCCGGGGCATTCCCGCTCGCGTTTTCTTGGGACGAGCACCGGAAGTCCTCGAGCTCAGCCCGTTTCCTTCGCTGCAAGTGCATTTCCAGTGGTTTCTGACACCAGACGAGCGTTCGCCACTCGTTGGAAGCTTCGGCCATCTTTTGGACCGTTTTGGGTCGCACCACAGTTGTCCCTCCAACGAGCTCGCTTCCCGACCTATACCTCCGGAAAACGTGTCAGGGAGCATGCCAGGAGCGTGGGTTGAAGTCCTCGGAGCACGAGACCCGAAGATCGAAAGACTTATGACCAATACGGAGCAAAGGGAAGAAACCGTCGGGGGACCGCTTTTTACCCCAGGACGAGAAAACTGAGTCCGGGGCATTCCCGCTCGCGTTTTCTTGGGACGAGCACCGGAAGTCCTCGAGCTCAGCCCGTTTCCTTCGCTGCAAGTGCATTTCCAGTGGTTTCTGACACCGGACGAGCGTTCGCCACTCGTTGGAAGCTTCGGCCATCTTTTGGACCGTTTTGGGTCGCACCACAGTTCTCCCTCCAACGAGCTCGCTTCCCGACCTATACCTCTGGAAAACGTGTCAGGGAGCACGCCAGGAGTGTGGGTGGAAGTCCTCGGAGCACGAGACCCGAAGATCGAAAGACTTATGACCAATACGGAGCAAAGGGAAGAAACCGTCGGGGGAGCGCTTTTTACCCCAGGACGAGAAAACTGAGTCCGGGGTATTCCCGCTCGCGTTTTCTTGGGACGAGCACCGAAAGTCCTCGAGCTCAGCCCGTTTCCTTCGCTGCAAGTGCATTTCCATTGGTTTCTGACACCGGACGAGCGTTCGCCACTCGTTGGAAGCTTCGGCCATCTTTTGGACCGTTTTGGGTCGCACCACAGTTCTCCCTCCAACGAGCTCGCTTCCCGACCTATACCTCCGAAAAACGTGTCAGGGAGCATGCCAGGAGTGTGGGTTGAAGTCCTCGGAGCACGAGACCCGAAGATCGAAAGAGTTATGACCAATACGGAGCAAAGGGAAGAAACCGTCGGGGGACCGCTTTTTACCCCAGGACGAGCAAACTGAGTCCGGGGCATTCCCGCTCGCGTTTTCTTGGGACGAGCACCGGAAGTCCTCGAGCTCAGCCCGTTTCCTTCGCTGCAAGTGCATTTCCAGTGGTTTCTGACACCGGACGAGCGTTCGCCAGTCGTTGGAAGCTTCGGCCATCTTTTGGACCGTTTTGGGAAGCACCACAGTTCTCCCTCCAACGAGCTCGCTTCCCGACCTATACCTCCGGAAAACGTGTCAGGGAGCATGCCAGGAGCGTGGGTTGAAGTCCTCGGAGCACGAGACCCGAAGATCGAAAGACTTATGACCAATACGGAGCAAAGGGAAGAAACCGTCGGGGGACCGCTTTTTACCCCAGGACGAGAAAACTGAGTCCGGGGCATTCCCGCTCGCGTTTTCTTGGGACGAGCACCGGAAGTCCTCGAGCTCAGCCCGTTTCCTTCGCTGCAAGTGCATTTCCAGTGGTTTCTGACACCGGACGAGCGTTCGCCACTCGTTGGAAGCTTCGGCCATCTTTTGGACCGTTTTGGGTCGCACCACAGTTCTCCCTCCAACGAGCTCGCTTCCCGACCTATACCTCCGGAAAACGTGTCAGGGAGCATGCCAGGAGTGTGGGTTGAAGTCCTCGGAGCACGAGACCCGAAGATCGAAAGACTTATGACCAATACGGAGCAAAGGGAAGAAACCGTCGGGGGACCGCTTTTTACCCCAGGACGAGAAAACTGAGTCCGGGCATTCCCGCTCGCGTTTTCTTGGGACGAGCACCGGAAGTCCTCGAGCTCAGCCCGTTTCCTTCGCTGCAAGTGCATTTCCAGTGGTTTCTGACACCGGACGAGCGTTCGCCACTCGTTGGAAGCTTCGGCCATCTTTTGGACCGTTTTGGGTCGCACCACAGTTCTCCCTCCAACGAGCTTGCTTCCCGACCTATACCTCCGGAAAACGTGTCAGGGAGCATGCCAGGAGTGTGGGTTGAAGTCCTCGGAGCACGAGACCTGAAGATCGAAAGACTTATGACCAATACGGAGCAAAGGGAAGAAACCGTCGGGGGACCGCTTTTTACCCCAGGACGAGAAAACTGAGTCCGGGGCATTCCCGCTCGCGTTTTCTTGGGACGAGCACCGGAAGTCCTCGAGCTCAGCCCGTTTCCTTCGCTGCAAGTGCATTTCCAGTGGTTTCTGACACCGGACGAGCGTTCGCCACTCGTTGGAAGCTTCGGCCATCTTTTGGACCGTTTTGGGTCGCACCACAGTTCTCCCTCCAACGAGCTCGCTTCCCGACCTATACCTCCGGAAAACGTGTCAGGGAGCATGCCAGGAGCGTGGGTTGAAGTCCTCGGAGCACGAGACCCAAAGATCGAAAGACTTATGACCAATACGGAGCAAAGGGAAGAAACCGTCGGGGGACCGCTTTTTACCCCAGGACGAGAAAACTGAGTACGGGGCAATCCCGCTCGCGTTTTTTTGGGACGAGCACCGGAAGTCCTCGAGCTCAGCCCGTTTCCTTCGCTGCAAGTGCATTTCCAGTGGTTTCTGACACCGGACGAGCGTTCGCCAGTCGTTGGAAGCTTCGGCCATCTTTTGGACCGTTTTGGGTCGCACCACAGTTCTCCCTCCAACGAGCTCGCTTCCCGACCTATACCTCCGGAAAACGTGTCAGGGAGCATGCCAGGAGCGTGGGTTGAAGTCCTCGGAGCACGAGACCCGAAGATCGAAAGACTTATGACCAATACGGAGCAAAGGGAAGAAACCGTCGGGGGACCGCTTTTTACCCCAGGACGAGAAAACTGAGTCCGGGGCAATCCCGCTCGCGTTTTCTTGGGACGAGCACCGGAAGTCCTCGAGCTCAGCCCGTTTCCTTCGCTGCAAGTGCATTTCCAGTGGTTTCTGACACCGGACGAGCGTTCGCCAGTCGTTGGAAGCTTCGGCCATCTTTTGGACCGTTTTGGGAAGCACCACAGTTCTCCCTCCAACGAGCTCGCTTCCCGACCTATACCTCCGGAAAACGTGTCAGGGAGCATGCCAGGAGCGTGGGTTGAAGTCCTCGGAGCACGAGACCCGAAGATCGAAAGACTTATGACCAATACGGAGCAAAGGGAAGAAACCGTCGGGGGACCGCTTTTTACCCCAGGACGAGAAAACTGAGTCCGGGGCAATCCCGCTCGCGTTTTCTTGGGACGAGCACCGGAAGTCCTCGAGCTCAGCCCGTTTCCTTCGCTGCAAGTGAATTTCCAGTGGTTTCTGACACCGGACGAGCGTTCGCCACTCGTTGGAAGCTTCGGCCATCTTTTGGACCGTTTTGGGTCGCACCACAGTTCTCCCTCCAACGAGCTCGCTTCCCGACCTATACCTCCGGAAAACGTGTCAGGGAGCATGCCAGGAGCGTGGGTTGAAGTCCTCGGAGCACGAGACCCGAAGATCGAAAGACTTATGACCAATACGGAGCAAAGGGAAGAAACCGTCGGGGGACCGCTTTTTACCCCAGGACGAGAAAACTGAGTCCGGGGCATTCCCGCTCGCGTTTTCTTGGGACGAGCACCGGAAGTCCTCGAGCTCAGCCCGTTTCCTTCGCTGCAAGTGCATTTCCAGTGGTTTCTGACACCGGACGAGCGTTCGCCACTCGTTGGAAGCTTCGGCCATCTTTTGGACCGTTTTGGGTCGCACCACAGTTCTCCCTCCAACGAGCTCGCTTCCCGACCTATACCTCCGGAAAACGTGTCAGGGAGCATGCCAGGAGCGTGGGTTGAAGTCCTCGGAGCACGAGACCCGAAGATCGAAAGACTTATGACCAATACGGAGCAAAGGGAAGAAACCGTCGGGGGACCGCTTTTTACCCCAGGACGAGAAAACTGAGTCCGGGGCATTCCCGCTCGCGTTTTCTTGGGACGAGCACCGGAAGTCCTCGAGCTTAGCCCGTTTCCTTCGCTGCAAGTGCATTTCCAGTTGTTTCTGACACCGGACGAGCGTTCGCCACTCGTTGGAAGCTTCGGCCATCTTTTGGACCGTTTTGGGTCGCACCACAGTTCTCCCTCCAACGAGCTCGCTTCCCGACCTATACCTCCGGAAAACGTGTCAGGGAGCATGCCAGGAGTGTGGGTTGAAGTCCTCGGAGCACGAGACCCGAAGATCGAAAGACTTATGACCAATACGGAGCAAAGGGAAGAAACCGTCGGGGGACCGCTTTTTACCCCAGGACGAGAAAACTGAGTCCGGGCATTCCCGCTCGCGTTTTCTTGGGACGAGCACCGGAAGTCCTCGAGCTCAGCCCGTTTCCTTCGCTGCAAGTGCATTTCCAGTGGTTTCTGACACCGGACGAGCGTTCGCCACTCGTTGGAAGCTTCGGCCATCTTTTGGACCGTTTTGGGTCGCACCACAGTTCTCCCTCCAACGAGCTTGCTTCCCGACCTATACCTCCGGAAAACGTGTCAGGGAGCATGCCAGGAGTGTGGGTTGAAGTCCTCGGAGCACGAGACCCGAAGATCGAAAGACTTATGACCAATACGGAGCAAAGGGAAGAAACCGTCGGGGGACCGCTTTTTACCCCAGGACGAGAAAACTGAGTCCGGGGCATTCCCGCTCGCGTTTTCTTGGGACGAGCACCGGAAGTCCTCGAGCTCAGCCCGTTTCCTTCGCTGCAAGTGCATTTCCAGTGGTTTCTGACACCGGACGAGCGTTCGCCACTCGTTGGAAGCTTCGGCCATCTTTTGGACCGTTTTGGGTCGCACCACAGTTCTCCCTCCAACGAGCTCGCTTCCCGACCTATACCTCCGGAAAACGTGTCAGGGAGCATGCCAGGAGCGTGGGTTGAAGTCCTCGGAGCACGAGACCCAAAGATCGAAAGACTTATGACCAATACGGAGCAAAGGGAAGAAACCGTCGGGGGACCGCTTTTTACCCCAGGACGAGAAAACTGAGTACGGGGCAATCCCGCTCGCGTTTTTTTGGGACGAGCACCGGAAGTCCTCGAGCTCAGCCCGTTTCCTTCGCTGCAAGTGCATTTCCAGTGGTTTCTGACACCGGACGAGCGTTCGCCAGTCGTTGGAAGCTTCGGCCATCTTTTGGACCGTTTTGGGTCGCACCACAGTTCTCCCTCCAACGAGCTCGCTTCCCGACCTATACCTCCGGAAAACGTGTCAGGGAGCATGCCAGGAGCGTGGGTTGAAGTCCTCGGAGCACGAGACCCGAAGATCGAAAGACTTATGACCAATACGGAGCAAAGGGAAGAAACCGTCGGGGGACCGCTTTTTACCCCAGGACGAGAAAACTGAGTCCGGGGCAATCCCGCTCGCGTTTTCTTGGGACGAGCACAGGAAGTCCTCGAGCTCAGCCCGTTTCCTTCGCTGCAAGTGCATTTCCAGTGGTTTCTGACACCGGACGAGCGTTCGCCAGTCGTTGGAAGCTTCGGCCATCTTTTGGACCGTTTTGGGAAGCACCACAGTTCTCCCTCCAACGAGCTCGCTTCCCGACCTATACCTCCGGAAAACGTGTCAGGGAGCATGCCAGGAGCGTGGGTTGAAGTCCTCGGAGCACGAGACCCGAAGATCGAAAGACTTATGACCAATACGGAGCAAAGGGAAGAAACCGTCGGGGGACCGCTTTTTACCCCAGGACGAGAAAACTGAGTCCGGGGCAATCCCGCTCGCGTTTTCTTGGGACGAGCACCGGAAGTCCTCGAGCTCAGCCCGTTTCCTTCGCTGCAAGTGAATTTCCAGTGGTTTCTGACACCGGACGAGCGTTCGCCACTCGTTGGAAGCTTCGGCCATCTTTTGGACCGTTTTGGGTCGCACCACAGTTCTCCCTCCAACGAGCTCGCTTCCCGACCTATACCTCCGGAAAACGTGTCAGGGAGCATGCCAGGAGCGTGGGTTGAAGTCCTCGGAGCACGAGACCCGAAGATCGAAAGACTTATGACCAATACGGAGCAAAGGGAAGAAACCGTCGGGGGACCGCTTTTTACCCCAGGACGAGAAAATTGAGTCCGGGGCATTCCCGCTCGCGTTTTCTTGGGACGAGCACCGGAAGTCCTCGAGCTCAGCCCGTTTCCTTCGCTGCAAGTGCATTTCCAGTGGTTTCTGACACCGGACGAGCGTTCGCCACTCGTTGGAAGCTTCGGCCATCTTTTGGACCGTTTTGGGTCGCACAACAGTTCTCCCTCCAACGAGCTCGCTTCCCGACCTATACCTCCGAAAAACGTGTAAGGGAGCATGCCAGGAGCGTGGGTTGAAGTCCTCGGAGCACGAGACCCAAAGATCGAAAGACTTATGACCAATACGGAGCAAAGGGAAGAAACCGTCGGGGGACCGCTTTTTACCCCAGGACGAGAAAACTGAGTCCGGGGCAATCCCGCTCGCGTTTTCTTGGGACGAGCACCGGAAGTCCTCGAGCTCAGCCCGTTTCCTTCGCTGCAAGTGCATTTCCAGTGGTTTCTGACACCGGACGAGCGTTCGCCACTCGTTGGAAGCTTCGGCCATCTTTTGGACCGTTTTGGGTCGCACCACAGTTCTCCCTCCAACGAGCTCGCTTCCCGACCTATACCTCCGGAAAACGTGTCAGGGAGCATGCCAGGAGCGTGGGTTGAAGTCCTCGGAGCACGAGACCCGAAGATCGAAAGACTTATGACCAATACGGAGCAAAGGGAAGAAACCGTCGGGGGACCGCTTTTTACCCCAGGACGAGAAAACTGAGTCCGGCGCATTCCCGCTCGCGTTTTCTTGGGACGAGCACCGGAAGTCCTCGAGCTCAGCCCGTTTCCTTCGCTGCAAGTGCATTTCCAGTGGTTTCTGACACCGGACGAGCGTTCGCCACTCATTGGAAGCTTCGGCCATCTTTTGGACCGTTTTGGGTCGCACCACAGTTCTCCCTCCAACGAGCTCGCTTCCCGACCTATACCTCCGGAAAACGTGTCAGGGAGCATGCCAGGAGTGTGGGTTGAAGTCCTCGGAGCACGAGACCCGAAGATCGAAAGACTTATGACCAATACGGAGCAAAGGGAAGAAACCGTCGGGGGACCGCTTTTTACCCCAGGACGAGAAAACTGAGTCCGGGGCATTCCCGCTCGCGTTTTCTTGGGACGAGCACCGGAAGTCCTCGAGCTCAGCCCGTTTCCTTCGCTGCAAGTGCATTTCCAGTGGTTTCTGACACCGGACGAGCGTTCGCCACTCGTTGGAAGCTTCGGCCATCTTTTGGACCGTTTTGGGTCGCACCACAGTTCTCCCTCCAACGAGCTCGCTTCCCGACCTATACCTCCGGAAAACGTGTCAGGGAGCATGCCAGGAGTGTGGGTTGAAGTCCTCGGAGCACGAGACCCGAAGATCGAAAGACTTATGACCAATACGGAGCAAAGGGAAGAAACCGTCGGGGGACCGCTTTTTACCCCAGGACGAGAAAACTGAGTCCGGGGCATTCCCGCTCGCGTTTTCTTGGGACGAGCACCGGAAGTCCTCGAGCTCAGCCCGTTTCCTTCGCTGCAAGTGCATTTCCAGTGGTTTCTGACACCGGACGAGCGTTCGCCACTCGTTGGAAGCTTCGGCCATCTTTTGGACCGTTTTGGGTCGCACCACAGTTCTCCCTCCAACGAGCTCGCTTCCCGACCTATACCTCCGGAAAACGTGTCAGGGAGCATGCCAGGAGTGTGGGTTGAAGTCCTCGGAGCACGAGACCCGAAGATCGAACGACTTATGACCAATACGGAGCAAAGGGAAGAAACCGTCGGGGGACCGCTTTTTACCCCAGGACGAGAAAACTTAGTCCGGGGCATTCCCGCTCGCGTTTTCTTGTGACGAGCACCGGAAGTCCTCGAGCTCAGCCCGTTTCCTTCGCTGCAAGTGCATTTCCAGTGGTTTCTGACACCGGACGAGCGTTCGCCACTCGTTGGAAGCTTCGGCCATCTTTTGGACCGTTTTGGGTCGCACAACAGTTCTCCCTCCAACGAGCTCGCTTCCCGACCTATACCTCCGAAAAACGTGTAAGGGAGCATGCCAGGAGCGTGGGTTGAAGTCCTCGGAGCACGAGACCCAAAGATCGAAAGACTTATGACCAATACGGAGCAAAGGGAAGAAACCGTCGGGGGACCGCTTTTTACCCCAGGACGAGAAAACTGAGTCCGGGGCAATCCCGCTCGCGTTTTCTTGGGACGAGCACCGGAAGTCCTCGAGCTCAGCCCGTTTCCTTCGCTGCAAGTGCATTTCCAGTGGTTTCTGACACCGGACGAGCGTTCGCCAGTCGTTGGAAGCTTCGGCCATCTTTTGGACCGTTTTGGGAAGCACCACAGTTCTCCCTCCAACGAGCTCGCTTCCCGACCTATACCTCCGGAAAACGTGTCAGGGAGCATGCCAGGAGCGTGGGTTGAAGTCCTCGGAGCACGAGACCCGAAGATCGAAAGACTTATGACCAATACGGAGCAAAGGGAAGAAACCGTCGGGGGAACGCTTTTTACCCCAGGACGAGAAAACTGAGTCCGGGGCAATCCCGCTCGCGTTTTCTTGGGACGAGCACCGGAAGTCCTCGAGCTCAGCCCGTTTCCTTCGCTGCAAGTGCATTTCCAGTGGTTTCTGACACCGGACGAGTGTTCGCCACTCGTTGGAAGCTTCGGCCATCTTTTGGACCGTTTTGGGAAGCACCATAGTTCTCCCTCCAACGAGCTCGCTTCCCGACCTATACCTCCGGAAAACGTGTCAGGGAGCATGCCAGGAGCGTGGGTTGAAGTCCTCGGAGCACGAGACCCGAAGATCGAAAGACTTATGACCAATACGGAGCAAAGGGAAGAAACCGTCGGGGGACCGCTTTTTACCCCAGGACGAGAAAACTGAGTCCGGGGCAATCCCGCTCGCGTTTTCTTGGGACGAGCACCGGAAGTCCTCGGGCTCAGCCCGTTTCCTTCGCTGCAAGTGCATTTCCAGTGGTTTCTGACACCGGACGAGCGTTCGCCACTCGTTGGAAGCTTCGGCCATCTTTTGGACCGTTTTGGGTCGCACCACAGTTCTCCCTCCAACGAGCTCGCTTCCCGACCTATACCTCCGGAAAACGTGTCAGGGAGCATGCCAGGAGCGTGGGTTGAAGTCCTCGGAGCACGAGACCCGAAGATCGAAAGACTTATGACCAATACGGAGCAAAGGGAAGAAACCGTCGGGGGACCGCTTTTTACCCCAGGACGGGAAAAGTGAGTCCGGGGCATTCCCGCTCGCGTTTTCTTGGGACGAGCACCGAAAGTCCTCGAGCTCAGCCCGTTTCCTTCGCTGCAAGTGCATTTCCAGTGGTTTCTGACACCGGACGAGCGTTCGCCACTCGTTGGAAGCTTCGGCCATCTTTTGGACCGTTTTGGGTCGCACCACAGTTCTCCCTCCAACGAGCTCGCTTCCCGACCTATACCTCCGGAAAACGTGTCAGGGAGCATGCCAGGAGCGTGGGTTGAAGTCCTCGGAGCACGAGACCCGAAGATCGAAAGACTTATGACCAATACGGAGCAAAGGGAAGAAACCGTCGGGGGACCGCTTTTTACCCCAGGACGAGAAAACTGAGTCCGGGGCATTCCCGCTCGCGTTTTCTTGGGACGAGCACCGGAAGTCCTCGAGCTCAGCCCGTTTCCTTCGCTGCAAGTGTATTTCCAGTGGTTTCTGACACCGGACGAGCGTTCGCCACTCGTTGGAAGCTTCGGCCATCTTTTGGACCGTTTTGGGTCGCACCACAGTTCTCCCTCCAACGAGCTCGCTTCCCGACCTATACCTCCGGAAAACGTGTCAGGGAGCATGCCAGGAGTGTGGGTTGAAGTCCTCGGAGCACGAGACCCGAAGATCGAAAGACTTATGACCAATACGGAGCAAAGGGAAGAAACCGTCGGGGGACCGCTTTTTACCCCAGGACGAGAAAACTGAGTCCGGGGCATTCCCGCTCGCGTTTTCTTGGGACGAGCACCGGAAGTCCTCGAGCTCAGCCCGTTTCCTTCGCTGCAAGTGCATTTCCAGTGGTTTCTGACACCGGACGAGCGTTCGCCACTCGTTGGAAGCTTCGGCCATCTTTTGGACCGTTTTGGGTCGCACCACAGTTCTCCCTCCAACGAGCTCGCTTCCCGACCTATACCTCCGGAAAACGTGTCAGGGAGCATGCCAGGAGTGTGGGTTGAAGTCCTCGGAGCACGAGACCCGAAGATCGAAAGACTTATGACCAATACGGAGCAAAGGGAAGAAACCGTCGGGGGACCGCTTTTTACCCCAGGACGAGAAAACTGAGTCCGGGGCATTCCCGCTCGCGTTTTCTTGGGACGAGCACCGGAAGTCCTCGAGCTCAGCCCGTTTCCTTCGCTGCAAGTGCATTTCCAGTGGTTTCTGACACCGGACGAGCGTTCGCCAGTCGTTGGAAGCTTCGGCCATCTTTTGGACCGTTTTGGGAAGCACCACAGTTCTCCCTCCAACGAGCTCGCTTCCCGACCTATACCTCCGGAAAACGTGTCAGGGAGCATGCCAGGAGCGTGGGTTGAAGTCCTCGGAGCACGAGACCCGAAGATCGAAAGACTTATGACCAATACGGAGCAAAGGGAAGAAACCGTCGGGGGACCGCTTTTTACCCCAGGACGAGAAAACTGAGTCCGGGGCAATCCCGCTCGCGTTTTCTTGGGACGAGCACCGGAAGTCCTCGAGCTCAGCCCGTTTGCTTCGCTGCAAGTGCATTTCCAGTGGTTTCTGACACCGGACGAGCGTTCGCCACTCGTTGGAAGCTTCGGCCATCTTTTGGACCGTTTTGGGTCGCACCACAGTTCTCCCTCCAACGAGCTCGCTTCCCGACCTATACCTCCGGAAAACGTGTCAGGGAGCATGCCAGGAGTGTGTGTTGAAGTCCTCGGAGCACGAGACCCGAAGATCGAAAGACTTATGACCAATACGGAGCAAAGGGAAGAAACCGTCGGGGGACCGCTTTTTACCCCAGGACGAGAAAACTGAGTCCGGGGCATTCCCGCTCGCGTTTTCTTGGGACGAGCACCGGAAGTCCTCGAGCTCAGCCCGTTTCCTTCGCTGCAAGTGCATTTCCAGTGGTTTCTGACACCGGACGAGCGTTCGCCACTCGTTGGAAGCTTCGGCCATCTTTTGGACCGTTTTGGGTCGCACCACAGTTCTCCCTCCAACGAGCTCGCTTCCCGACCTATACCTCAGAAAAACGTGTCAGGGAGCATGCCTGGAGTGTGGGTTGAAGTCCTCGGAGCACGAGACCCGAAGATCGAAAGACTTATGACCAATACGGAGCAAAGGGAAGAAACCGTCGGGGGACCGCTTTTTACCCCAGGACGAGAAAACTGAGTCCGGGGCATTCCCGCTCGCGTTTTCTTGGGACGAGCACCGGAAGTCCTCGAGCTCAGCCCGTTTCCTTCGCTGCAAGTGCATTTCCAGTGGTTTCTGACACCGGACGAGCGTTCGCCACTCGTTGGAAGCTTCGGCCATCTTTTGGACCGTTTTGGGTCGCACCACAGTTCTCCCTCCAACGAGCTCGCTTCCCGACCTATACCTCCGGAAAACGTGTCAGGGAGCATGCCAGGAGTGTGGGTTGAAGTCCTCGGAGCACGAGACCCGAAGATCGAAAGACTTATGACCAATACGGAGCAAAGGGAAGAAACCGTCGGGGGACCGCTTTTTACCCCAGGACGAGAAAACTGAGTCCGGGGCATTCCCGCTCGCGTTTTCTTGGGACGAGCACCGGAAGTCCTCGAGCTCAGCCCGTTTCCTTCGCTGCAAGTGCATTTCCAGTGGTTTCTGACACCGGACGAGCGTTCGCCACTCGTTGGAAGCTTCGGCCATCTTTTGGACCGTTTTGGGTCGCACCACAGTTCTCCCTCCAACGAGCTCGCTTCCCGACCTATACCTCCGGAAAACGTGTCAGGGAGCATGCCAGGAGTGTGGGTTGAAGTCCTCGGAGCACGAGACCCGAAGATCGAAAGACTTATGACCAATACGGAGCAAAGGGAAGAAACCGTCGGGGGACCGCTTTTTACCCCAGGACGAGAAAACTGAGTCCGGGGCATTCCCGCTCGCGTTTTCTTGGGACGAGCACCGGAAGTCCTCGAGCTCAGCCCGTTTCCTTCGCTGCAAGTTCATTTCCAATGGTTTCTGACACCGGACGAGCGTTCGCCACTCGTTGGAAGCTTCGGCCATCTTTTGGACCGTTTCGGGTCGCACCACAGTTCTCCCTCCAACGAGCTCGCTTCCCGACCTATACCTCCGGAAAATGTGTCAGGGAGCATGCCAGGAGTGTGGGTTGAAGTCCTCGGAGCACGAGACCCGAAGATCGAAAGACTTATGACCAATACGGAGCAAAGGGAAGAAACCGTCGGGGGACCGCTTTTTACCCCAGGACGAGAAAACTGAGTCCGGGGCATTCCCGCTCGCGTTTTCTTGGGACGAGCACCGGAAGTCCTCGAGCTCAGCCCGTTTCCTTCGCTGCAAGTGCATTTCCAGTGGTTTCTGACACCGGACGAGCGTTCGCCACTCGTTGGAAGCTTCGGCCATCTTTTGGACCGTTTTGGGTCGCACCACAGTTCTCCCTCCAACGAGCTCGCTTCCCGACCTATACCTCCGCAAAACGTGTCAGGGAGCATGCCAGGAGTGTGGGTTGAAGTCCTCGGAGCACGAGACCCGAAGATCGAAAGACTTATGACCAATACGGAGCAAAGGGAAGAAACCGTCGGGGGACCGCTTTTTACCCCAGGACGAGAAAACTGAGTCCGGGGCATTCCCGCTCGCGTTTTCTTGGGACGAGCACCGGAAGTCCTCGAGCTCAGCCCGTTTCCTTCGCTGCAAGTGCATTTCCAGTGGTTTCTGACACCGGACGAGCGTTCGCCACTCGTTGGAAGCTTCGGCCATCTTTTGGACCGTTTTGGGTCGCACCACAGTTCTCCCTCCAACGAGCTCGCTTCCCGACCTATACCTCCGGAAAACGTGTCAGGGAGCATGCCAGGTGTGTGGGTTGAAGTCCTCGGAGCACGAGACCCGAAGATCGAAAGACTTATGACCAATACGGAGCAAAGGGAAGAAACCGTCGGGGGACCGCTTTTTACCCCAGGACGAGAAAACTGAGTCCGGGGCATTCCCGCTCGCGTTTTCTTGGGACGAGCACCGGAAGTCCTCGAGCTCAGCCCGTTTCCTTCGCTGCAAGTGCATTTCCAGTGGTTTCTGACACCGGACGAGCGTTCGCCAGTCGTTGGAAGCTTCGGCCATCTTTTGGACCGTTTTGGGTCGCACCACAGTTCTCCCTCCAACGAGCTCGCTTCCCGACCTATACCTCCGGAAAACGTGTCAGGGAGCATGCCAGGAGTGTGGGCTGAAGTCCTCGGAGCACGAGACCCGAAGATCGAAAGACTTATGACCAATACGGAGCAAAGGGAAGAAACCGTCGGGGGACCGCTTTTTACCCCAGGACGAGAAAACTGAGTCCGGGGCATTCCCGCTCGCGTTTTCTTGGGACGAGCACTGGAAGTCCTCGAGCTCAGCCCGTTTCCTTCGCTGCAAGTGCATTTCCAGTGGTTTCTGACACCGGACGAGCGTTCGCCACTCGTTGGAAGCTTCGGCCATCTTTTGGACCGTTTTGGGTCGCACCACAGTTCTCCCTCCAACGAGCTCGCTTCCCGACCTATACCTCCGGAAAACGTGTCAGGGAGCATGCCAGGAGTGTGGGTTGAAGTCCTCGGAGCACGAGACCCGAAGATTGAAAGGCTTATGACCAATACGGAGCAAAGGGAAGAAACCGTCGGGGGACCGCTTTTTACCCCAGGACGAGAAAACTGAGTCCGGGGCATTCCCGCTCGCGTTTTCTTGGGACGAGCACCGGAAGTCCTCGAGCTCAGCCCGTTTCCTTCGCTGCAAGTGCATTTCCAGTGGTTTCTGACACCGGACGAGCGTTCGCCACTCGTTGGAAGCTTCGGCCATCTTTTGGACCGTTTTGGGTCGCACCACAGTTCTCCCTCCAACGAGCTCGCTTCCCGACCTATACCTCCGGAAAACGTGTCAGGGAGCATGCCAGGAGTGTGGGTTGAAGTCCTCGGAGCACGAGACCCGAAGATCGAAAGACTTATGACCAATACGGAGCAAAGGGAAGAAACCGTCGGGGGACCGCTTTTTACCCCAGGACGAGAAAACTGAGTCCGGGGCATTCCCGCTCGCGTTTTCTTGGGACGAGCACCGGAAGTCCTCGAGCTCAGCCCGTTTCCTTCGCTGCAAGTGCATTTCCAGTGGTTTCTGACACCGGACGAGCGTTCGCCACTCGTTGGAAGCTTCGGCCATCTTTTGGACCGTTTTGGGTCGCACCACAGTTCTCCCTCCAACGAGCTCGCTTCCCGACCTATACCTCCGGAAAACGTGTCAGGGAGCATGCCAGGAGTGTGGGCTGAAGTCCTCGGAGCACGAGACCCGAAGATCGAAAGACTTATGACCAATACGGAGCAAAGGGAAGAAACCGTCGGGGGACCGCTTTTTACCCCAGGACGAGAAAACTGAGTCTGGGGCATTCCCGCTCGCGTTTTCTTGGGACGAGCACCGGAAGTCCTCGAGCTCAGCCCGTTTCCTTCGCTGCAAGTGCATTTCCAGTGGTTTCTGACACCGGACGAGCGTTCCCCACTCGTTGGAAGCTTCGGCCATCTTTTGGACCGTTTTGGGTCGCACCACAGTTCTCCCTCCAACGAGCTCGCTTCCCGACCTATACCTCCGGAAAACGTGTCAGGGAGCATGCCAGGAGTGTGGGTTGAAGTCCTCGGAGCACGAGACCCGAAGATCGAAAGACTTATGACCAATACGGAGCAAAGGGAAGAAACCGTCGGGGGACCGCTTTTTACCCCAGGACGAGAAAACTGAGTCCGGGGCATTCCCGCTCGCGTTTTCTTGGGACGAGCACCGGAAGTCCTCGAGCTCAGCCCGTTTGCTTCGCTGCAAGTGCATTTCCAGTGGTTTCTGACACCGGACGAGCGTTCGCCACTCGTTGGAAGCTTCGGCCATCTTTTGGACCGTTTTGGGTCGCACCACAGTTCTCCCTCCAACGAGCTCGCTTCCCGACCTATACCTCCGGAAAACGTGTCCGGGAGCATGCCAGGAGTGTGTGTTGAAGTCCTCGGAGCACGAGACCCGAAGATCGAAAGACTTATGACCAATACGGAGCAAAGGGAAGAAACCGTCGGGGGACCGCTTTTTACCCCAGGACGAGAAAACTGAGTCCGGGGCATTCCCGCTCGCGTTTTCTTGGGACGAGCACCGGAAGTCCTCGAGCTCAGCCCGTTTCCTTCGCTGCAAGTGCATTTCCAGTGGTTTCTGACACCGGACGAGCGTTCGCCACTCGTTGGAAGCTTCGGCCATCTTTTGGACCGTTTTGGGTCGCACCACAGTTCTCCCTCCAACGAGCTCGCTTCCCGACCTATACCTCAGAAAAACGTGTCAGGGAGCATGCCTGGAGTGTGGGTTGAAGTCCTCGGAGCACGAGACCCGAAGATCGAAAGACTTATGACCAATACGGAGCAAAGGGAAGAAACCGTCGGGGGACCGCTTTTTACCCCAGGACGAGAAAACTGAGTCCGGGGCATTCCCGCTCGCGTTTTCTTGGGACGAGCACCGGAAGTCCTCGAGCTCAGCCCGTTTCCTTCGCTGCAAGTGCATTTCCAGTGGTTTCTGACACCGGACGAGCGTTCGCCACTCGTTGGAAGCTTCGGCCATCTTTTGGACCGTTTTGGGTCGCACCACAGTTCTCCCTCCAACGAGCTCGCTTCCCGACCTATACCTCCGGAAAACGTGTCAGGGAGCATGCCAGGAGTGTGGGTTGAAGTCCTCGGAGCACGAGACCCGAAGATCGAAAGACTTATGACCAATACGGAGCAAAGGGAAGAAACCGTCGGGGGACCGCTTTTTACCCCAGGACGAGAAAACTGAGTCCGGGGCATTCCCGCTCGCGTTTTCTTGGGACGAGCACCGGAAGTCCTCGAGCTCAGCCCGTTTCCTTCGCTGCAAGTGCATTTCCAGTGGTTTCTGACACCGGACGAGCGTTCGCCACTCGTTGGAAGCTTCGGCCATCTTTTGGACCGTTTTGGGTCGCACCACAGTTCTCCCTCCAACGAGCTCGCTTCCCGACCTATACCTCCGGAAAACGTGTCAGGGAGCATGTTAGGAGTGTGGGTTGAAGTCCTCGGAGCACGAGACCCGAAGATCGAAAGACTTATGACCAATACGGAGCAAAGGGAAGAAACCGTCGGGGGACCGCTTTTTACCCCAGGACGAGAAAACTGAGTTCGGGGCATTCCCGCTCGCGTTTTCTTGGGACGAGCACCGGAAGTCCTCGAGCTCAGCCCGTTTCCTTCGCTGCAAGTGCATTTCCGGTGGTTTCTGACACCGGACGAGCGTTCGCCACTCGTTGGAAGCTTCGGCCATCTTTTGGACCGTTTTGGGTCGCACCACAGTTCTCCCTCCAACGAGCTCGCTTCCCGACCTATACCTCCGGAAAACGTGTCAGGGAGCATGCCAGGAGCGTGGGTTGAAGTCCTCGGAGCACGAGACTCGAAGATCGAAAGACTTATGACCAATACGGAGCAAAGGGAAGAAACCGTCGGGGGACCGCTTTTTACCCCAGGACGAGAAAACTGAGTCCGGGGCATTCCCGCTCGCGTTTTCTTGGGACGAGCACCGGAAGTCCTCGAGCTCAGCCCGTTTCCTTCGCTTCAAGTGCATTTCCAGTGGTTTCTGACACCGGACGAGCGTTCGCCACTCGTTGGAAGCTTCGGCCATCTTTTGGACCGTTTTGGGTCGCACCACAGTTCTCCCTCCAACGAGCTCGCTTCCCGACCTATACCTCCGGAAAACGTGTCAGAGAGCATGCCAGGAGTGTGGGTTGAAGTCCTCGGAGCACGAGACCCGAAGATCGAAAGACTTATGACCAATACGGAGCAAAGGGAAGAAACCGTCAGGGGACCGCTTTTTACCCCAGGACGAGAAAACTGAGTCCGGGGCATTCCCGCTCGCGTTTTCTTGGGACGAGCACCGGAAGTCCTCGAGCTCAGCCCGTTTCCTTCGCTGCAAGTGCATTTCCAGTGGTTTCTGACACCGGACGAGCGTTCGCCACTCGTTGGAAGCTTCGGCCATCTTTTGGACCGTTTTGGGTCGCACCACAGTTCTCCCTCCAACGAGCTCGCTTCCCGACCTATACCTCCGGAAAACGTGTCAGGGAGCATGCCAGGAGTGTGGGTTGAAGTCCTCGGAGCACGAGACCCGAAGATCGAAAGACTTAGGACCAATACGGAGCAAAGGGAAGAAACCGTCGGGGGACCGCTTTTTACCCCAGGACGAGAAAACTGAGTCCTGGGCATTCCCGCTCGCGTTTTCTTGGGACGAGCACCGGATGTCCTCGAGCTCAGCCCGTTTCCTTCGCTGCAAGTGCATTTCCAGTGGTTTCTGACACCGGACGAGCGTTCGCCACTCGTTGGAAGCTTCGGCCATCTTTTGGACCGTTTTGGGTCGCACCACAGTTCTCCCTCCAACGAGCTCGCTTCCCGACCTATACCTCCGGAAAACGTGTCAGGGAGCATGCCAGGAGCGTGGGTTGAAGTCCTCGGAGCACGAGACCCAAAGATCGAAAGACTTATGACCAATACGGAGCAAAGGGAAGAAACCGTCGGGGGACCGCTTTTTACCCCAGGACGAGAAAACTGAGTCCGGGGCATTCCCGCTCGCGTTTTCTTGGGACGAGCACCGGAAGTCCTCGAGCTCAGCCCGTTTCCTTCGCTGCAAGTGCATTTCCAGTGGTTTCTGACACCGGACGAGCGTTCGCCACTCGTTGGAAGCTTCGGCCATCTTTTGGACCGTTTTGGGTCGCACCACAGTTCTCCCTCCAACGAGCTCGCTTCCCGACCTATACCTCCGGAAAACGTGTCAGGGAGCATGCCAGGAGCGTGGGTTGAAGTCCTCGGAGCACGAGACCCGAAGATCGAAAGACTTATGACCAATACGGAGCAAAGGGAAGAAACCGTCGGGGGACCGCTTTTTACCCCAGGACGTGAAAACTGAGTCCGGGGCATTCCCGCTCGCGTTTTCTTGGGACGAGCACCGGAAGTCCTCGAGCTCAGCCCGTTTCCTTCGCTGCAAGTGCATTTCCAGTGGTTTCTGACACCGGACGAGCGTTCGCCACTCGTTGGAAGCTTCGGCCATCTTTTGGACCGTTTTGGGTCGCAGCACAGTTCTCCCTCCAACGAGCTCGCTTCCCGACCTATACCTCCGGAAAACGTGTCAGGGAGCATGCCAGGAGCGTGGGTTGAAGTCCTCGGAGCACGAGACCCGAAGATCGAAAGACTTATGACCAATACGGAGCAAAGGGAAGAAACCGTCGGGGGACCGCTTTTTACCCCAGGACGAGAAAACTGAGTCCGGGGCATTCCCGCTCGCGTTTTCTTGGGACGAGCACCGGAAGTCCTCGAGCTCAGCCCGTTTCCTTCGCTGCAAGTGCATTTCCAGTGGTTTCTGACACCGGACGAGCGCTCGCCACTCGTTGGAAGCTTCGGCCATCTTTTGGACCGTTTTAGGTCGCACCACAGTTCTCCCTCCAACGAGCTCGCTTCCCGACCTATACCTCCGGAAAACATGTCAGGGAGCATGCCAGGAGTGTGGGTTGAAGTCCTCGGAGCACGAGACCCGAAGATCGAAAGACTTATGACCAATACGGAGCAAAGGGAAGAAACCGTCGGGGGACCGCTTTTTACCCCAGGACGAGAAAACTGAGTCCGGGGCATTCCCGCTCGCGTTTTCTTGGGACGAGCACCGGAAGTCCTCGAGCTCAGCCCGTTTCCTTCGCTGCAAGTGCATTTCCAGTGGTTTCTGACACCGGACGAGCGTTCGCCACTCGTTGGAAGCTTCGGCCATCTTTTGGACCGTTTTGGGTCGCACCACAGTTCTCCCTCCAACGAGCTCGCTTCCCGACCTATACCTCCGGAAAACGTGTCAGGGAGCATGCCAGGAGCGTGGGTTGAAGTCCTCGGAGCACGAGACCCGAAGATCGAAAGACTTATGACCAATACGGAGCAAAGGGAAGAAACCGTCGGGGGACCGCTTTTTACCCCAGGACGAGAAAACTGAGTCCGGGGCATTCCCGCTCGCGTTTTCTTGGGACGAGCACCGGAACTCCTCGAGCTCAGCCCGTTTCCTTCGCTGCAAGTGCATTTCCAGTGGTTTCTGACACCGGACGAGCGTTCGCCACTCGTTGGAAGCTTCGGCCATCTTTTGGACCGTTTTGGGTCGCACCACAGTTCTCCCTCCAACGAGCTCGCTTCCCGACCTATACCTCCGGAAAACGTGTCAGGGAGCATGCCAGGAGCGTGGGTTGAAGTCCTCGGAGCACGAGACCCGAAGATCGAAAGACTTATGACCAATACGGAGCAAAGGGAAGAAACCATCGGGGGACCGCTTTTTACCCCAGGACGAGAAAACTGAGTCCGGGGCATTCCTGCTCGCGTTTTCTTGGGACGAGCACCGGAAGTCCTCGAGCTCAGCCCGTTTCCTTCGCTGCAAGTGCATTTCCAGTGGTTTCTGACACCGGACGAGCGTTCGCCACTCGTTGGAAGCTTCGGCCATCTTTTGGACCGTTTTGGGTCGCACCACAGTTCTCCCTCCAACGAGCTCGCTTCCCGACCTATACCTCCGGAAAACGTGTCAGGGAGCATGCCAGGAGCGTGGGTTGAAGTCCTCGGAGCACGAGACCCGAAGATCGAAAGACTTATGACCAATACGGAGCAAAGGGAAGAAACCGTCGGGGGACCGCTTTTTACCCCAGGACGAGAAAACTGAGTCCGGGGCATTCCCGCTCGCGTTTTCTTGGGACGAGCACCGGAAGTCCTCGAGCTCAGCCCGTTTCCTTCCCTGCAAGTGCATTTCCAGTGGTTTCTGACACCGGACGAGCGTTCGCCACTCGTTGGAAGCTTCGGCCATCTTTTGGACCGTTTTGGGTCGCACCACAGTTCTCCCTCCAACGAGCTCGCTTCCCGACCTATACCTCCAGAAAACGTGTCAGGGAGCATGCCAGGAGTGTGGGTTGAAGTCCTCGGAGCACGAGACCCGAAGATCGAAAGACTTATGACCAATACGGAGCAAAGGGAAGAAACCGTCGGGGGACCGCTTTTTACCCCAGGACGAGAAAACTGAGTCCGGGGCATTCCCGCTCGCGTTTTCTTGGGACGAGCACCGGAAGTCCTCGAGCTCAGCCCGTTTCCTTCGCTGCAAGTGCATTTCCAGTGGTTTCTGACACCGGACGAGCGCTCGCCACTCGTTGGAAGCTTCGGCCATCTTTTGGACCGTTTTGGGTCGCACCACAGTTCTCCCTCCAACGAGCTCGCTTCCCGACCTATACCTCCGGAAAACGTGTCAGGGAGCATGCCAGGAGTGTGGGTTGAAGTCCTCGGAGCACGAGACCCGAAGATCGAAAGACTTATGACCAATACGGAGCAAAGGGAAGAAACCGTCGGGGGACCGCTTTTTACCCCAGGACGAGAAAACTGAGTCCGGGGCATTCCCGCTCGCGTTTTCTTGGGACGAGCACCGGAAGTCCTCGAGCTCAGCCTGTTTCCTTCGCTGCAAGTGCATTTCCAGTGGTTTCTGACACCGGACGAGCGTTCGCCACTCGTTGGAAGCTTCGGCCATCTTTTGGACCGTTTTGGGTCGCACCACAGTTCTCCCTCCAACGAGCTCGCTTCCCGACCTATACCTCCGGAAAACGTGTCAGGGAGCATGCCAGGAGCGTGGGTTGAAGTCCTCGGAGCACGAGACCCGAAGATCGAAAGACTTATGACCAATACGGAGCAAAGGGAAGAAACCGTCGGGGGACCGCTTTTTACCCCAGGACGAGAAAACTGAGTCCGGGGCATTCCCGCTCGCGTTTTCTTGGGACGAGCACCGGAACTCCTCGAGCTCAGCCCGTTTCCTTCGCTGCAAGTGCATTTCCAGTGGTTTCTGACACCGGACGAGCGTTCGCCACTCGTTGGAAGCTTCGGCCATCTTTTGGACCGTTTTGGGTCGCACCACAGTTCTCCCTCCAACGAGCTCGCTTCCCGACCTATACCTCCGGAAAACGTGTCACGGAGCATGCCAGGAGCGTGGGTTGAAGTCCTCGGAGCACGAGACCCGAAGATCGAAAGACTTATGACCAATACGGAGCAAAGGGAAGAAACCGTCGGGGGACCGCTTTTTACCCCAGGACGAGAAAACTGAGTCCGGGGCATTCCCGCTCGCGTTTTCTTGGGACGAGCACCGGAACTCCTCGAGCTCAGCCCGTTTCCTTCGCTGCAAGTGCATTTCCAGTGGTTTCTGACACCGGACGAGCGTTCGCCACTCGTTGGAAGCTTCGGCCATCTTTTGGACCGTTTTGGGTCGCACCACAGTTCTCCCTCCAACGAGCTCGCTTCCCGACCTATACCTCCGGAAAACGTGTCAGGGAGCATGCCAGGAGCGTGGGTTGAAGTCCTCGGAGCACGAGACCCGAAGATCGAAAGACTTATGACCAATACGGAGTAAAGGGAAGAAACCGTCGGGGGACCGCTTTTTACCCCAGGACGAGAAAACTGAGTCCGGGGCATTCCCGCTCGCGTTTTCTTGGGACGAGCACCGGAAGTCCTCGAGCTCAGCCCGTTTCCTTCGCTGCAAGTGCATTTCCAGTGGTTTCTGACACCGGACGAGCGTTCGCCACTCGTTGGAAGCTTCGGCCATCTTTTGGACCGTTTTTGGTCGCACCACAGTTCTCCCTCCAACGAGCTCGCTTCCCGACCTATACCTCCGGAAAACGTGTCAGGGAGCATGCCAGGAGCGTGGGTTGAAGTCCTCGGAGCACGAGACCCGAAGATCGAAAGACTTATGACCAATACGGAGCAAAGGGAAGAAACCGACGGGGGACCGCTTTTTACCCCAGGACGAGAAAACTGAGTCCGGGGCATTCCCGCTCGCGTTTTCTTGGGACGAGCACCGGAAGTCCTCGAGCTCAGCCCGTTTCCTTCGCTGCAAGTGCATTTCCAGTGGTTTCTGACACTGGACGAGCGTTCGCCACTCGTTGGAAGCTTCGGCCATCTTTTGGACCGTTTTGGGTCGCACCACAGTTCTCCCTCCAACGAGCTCGCTTCCCGACCTATACCTCCGGAAAACGTGTCAGGGAGCATGCCAGGAGCGTGGGTTGAAGTCCTCGGAGCACGAGACCCGAAGATCGAAAGACTTATGACCAATACGGAGCAAAGGGAAGAAACCGTCGGGGGACCGCTTTTTACCCCAGGACGAGAAAACTGAGTCCGGGGCATTCCCGCTCGCGTTTTCTTGGGACGAGCACCGGAAGTCCTCGAGCTCAGCCTGTTTCCTTCGCTGCAAGTGCATTTCCAGTGGTTTCTGACACCGGACGAGCGTTCGCCACTCGTTGGAAGCTTCGGCCATCTTTTGGACCGTTTTGGGTCGCACCACAGTTCTCCCTCCAACGAGCTCGCTTCCCGACCTATACCTCCGGAAAACGTGTCAGGGAGCATGCCAGGAGCGTGGGTTGAAGTCCTCGGAGCACGAGACCCGAAGATCGAAAGACTTATGACCAATACGGAGCAAAGGGAAGAAACCGTCGGGGGTCCGCTTTTTACCCCAGGACGAGAAAACTGAGTCCGGGGCATTCCCGCTCGCGTTTTCTTGGGACGAGCACCGGAAGTCCTCAAGCTCAGCCCGTTTCCTTCGCTGCAAGTGCATTTCCAGTGGTTTCTGACACCGGACGAGCGTTCGCCACTCGTTGGAAGCTTCGGCCATCTTTTGGACCGTTTTGGGTCGCACCACAGTTCTCCCTCCAACGAGCTCGCTTCCCGACCTATACCTCCGGAAAACGTGTCAGGGAGCATGCCAGGAGTGTGGGTTGAAGTCCTCGGAGCACGAGACCCGAAGATCGAAAGACTTATGACCAATACGGAGCAAAGGGAAGAAACCGTCGGGGGACCGCTTTTTACCCCAGGACGAGAAAACTGAGTCCGGGGCATTCCCGCTCGCGTTTTCTTGGGACGAGCACCGGAAGTCCTCGAGCTCAGCCCGTTTCCTTCGCTGCAAGTGCATTTCCAGTGGTTTCTGACACTGGACGAGCGTTCACCACTCGTTGGAAGCTTCGGCCATCTTTTGGACCGTTTTGGGTCGCACCACAGTTCTCCCTCCAACGAGCTCGCTTCCCGACCTATACCTCCGGAAAACGTGTCAGGGAGCATGCCAGGAGCGTGGGTTGAAGTCCTCGGAGCACGAGACCCGAAGATCGAAAGACTTATGACCAATACGGAGCAAAGGGAAGAAACCGTCGGGGGACCGCTTTTTACCCCAGGACGAGAAAACTGAGTCCGGGGCATTCCCGCTCGCGTTTTCTTGGGACGAGCACCGGAAGTCCTCGAGCTCAGCCCGTTTCCTTCGCTGCAAGTGCATTTCCAGTGGTTTCTGACACCGGACGAGCGTTCGCCACTCGTTGGAAGCTTCGGCCATCTTTTGGACCGTTTTGGGTCGCACCACAGTTCTCCCTCCAACGAGCTCGCTTCCCGACCTATACCTCCGGAAAACGTGTCAGGGAGCATGCAAGGAGTGTGGGTTGAAGTCCTCGGAGCACGAGACCCGAAGATCGAAAGAGTTATGACCAATACGGAGCAAAGGGAAGAAACCGTCGGGGGACCGCTTTTTACCCCAGGACGAGAAAACTGAGTCCGGGGCATTCCCGCTCGCGTTTTCTTGGGACGAGCACCGGAAGTCCTCGAGCTCAGCCCGTTTCCTTCGCTGCAAGTGCATTTCCAGTGGTTTCTGACACCGGACGAGCGTTCGCCACTCGTTGGAAGCTTCGGCCATCTTTTGGACCGTTTTGGGTCGCACCACAGTTCTCCCTCCAACGAGCTCGCTTCCCGACCTATACCTCCGGAAAACGTGTCAGGGAGCATGCCAGGAGTGTGGGTTGAAGTCCTCGGAGCACGAGACCCGAAGATCGAAAGACTTATGACCAATACGGAGCAAAGGGAAGAAACCGTCGGGGGACCGCTTTTTACCCCAGGACGAGAAAACTGAGTCCGGGGCATTCCCGCTCGCGTTTTCTTGGGACGAGCACCGGAAGTCCTCGAGCTCAGCCCGTTTCCTTCGCTGCAAGTGCATTTCCAGTGGTTTCTGACACCGGACGAGCGTTCGCCACTCTTTGGAAGCTTCGGCCATCTTTTGGACCGTTTTGGGTCGCACCACAGTTCTCCCTCCAACGAGCTCGCTTCCCGACCTATACCTCCGGAACACGTGTCAGGGAGCATGCCAGGAGTGTGGGTTGAAGTCCTCGGAGCACGAGACCCGAAGATCGAAAGACTTATGACCAATACGGAGCAAAGGGAAGAAACCGTCGGGGGACCGCTTTTTACCCCAGGACGAGAAAACTGAGTCCGGAGCATTCCCGCTCGCGTTTTCTTGGGACGAGCACCGGAAGTCCTCGAGCTCAGCCCGTTTCCTTCGCTGCAAGTGCATTTCCAGTGGTTTCTGACACCGGACGAGCGTTCGCCACTCGTTGGAAGCTTCGACCATCTTTTGGACCGTTTTGGGTCGCACCACAGTTCTCCCTCCAACGAGCTCGCTTCCCGACCTATACCTCCGGAAAACGTGTCAGGGAGCATGCCAGGAGTGTGGGTTGAAGTCCTCGGAGCACGAGACCCGAAGATCGAAAGACTTATGACCAATACGGAGCAAAGGGAAGAAACCGTCGGGGGACCGCTTTTTACCCCAGGACGAGAAAACTGAGTCCGGGGCATTCCCGCTCGCGTTTTCTTGGGACGAGCACCGGAAGTCCTCGAGCTCAGCCCGTTTCCTTCGCTGCAAGTGCATTTCCAGTGGTTTCTGACACCGGACGAGCGTTCGCCACTCGTTGGAAGCTTCGGCCATCTTTTGCACCGTTTTGGGTCGCACCACAGTTCTCCCTCCAACGAGCTCGCTTCCCGACCTATACCTCCGGAAAACGTGTCAGGGAGCATGCCAGGAGTGTGGGTTGAAGTCCTCGGAGCACGAGACCCGAAGATCGAAAGACTTATGACCAATACGGAGCAAAGGGAAGAAACCGTCGGGGGACCGCTTTTTACCCCAGGACGAGAAAACTGAGTCCGGGGCATTCCCGCTCGCGTTTTCTTGGGACGAGCACCGGAAGTCCTCGAGCTCAGCCCGTTTCCTTCGCTGCAAGTGCATTTCCAGTGGTTTCTGACACCGGACGAGCGTTCGCCACTCGTTGGAAGCTTCGGCCATCTTTTGGACCGTTTTGGGTCGCACCACAGTTCTCCCTCCAACGAGCTCGCTTCCCGACCTATACCTCCGGAAAACGTGTCAGGGAGCATGCCAGGAGTGTGGGTTGAAGTCCTCGGAGCACGAGACCCGAAGATCGAAAGACTTATGACCAATACGGAGCAAAGGGAAGAAACCGTCGGGGGACCGCTTTTTACCCCAGGACGAGAAAACTGAGTCCGGGGCATTCCCGCTCGCGTTTTCTTGGGACGAGCACCGGAAGTCCTCGAGCTCAGCCCGTTTCCTTCGCTGCAAGTGCATTTCCAGTGGTTTCTGACACCGGACGAGCGTTCGCCACTCGTTGGAAGCTTCGGCCATCTTTTGGACCGTTTTGGGTCGCACCACAGTTCTCCCTCCAACGAGCTCGCTTCCCGACCTATACCTCCGGAAAACGTGTCAGGGAGCATGCCAGGAGTGTGGGTTGAAGTCCTCGGAGCACGAGACCCGAAGATCGAAAGACTTATGACCAATACGGAGCAAAGGGAAGAAACCGTCGGGGGACCGCTTTTTACCCCAGGACGAGAAAACTGAGTCCGGGGCATTCCCGCTCGCGTTTTCTTGGGACGAGCACCGGAAGTCCTCGAGCTCAGCCCGTTTCCTTCGCTGCAAGTGCATTTCCAGTGGTTTCTGACACCGGACGAGCGTTCGCCACTGGTTGGAAGCTTCGGCCATCTTTTGGACCGTTTTGGGTCGCACCACAGTTCTCCCTCCAACGAGCTCGCTTCCCGACCTATACCTCCGGAAAACGTGTCAGGGAGCATGCCAGGAGTGTGGGTTGAAGTCCTCGGAGCACGAGACCCGAAGATCGAAAGACTTATGACCAATACGGAGCAAAGGGAAGAAACCGTCGGGGGACCGCTTTCTACCCCAGGACGAGAAAACTGAGTCCGGGGCATTCCCGCTCGCGTTTTCTTGGGACGAGCACCGGAAGTCCTCGAGCTCAGCCCGTTTCCTTCGCTGCAAGTGCATTTCCAGTGGTTTCTGACACCGGACGAGCGTTCGCCACTCGTTGGAAGCTTCGGCCATCTTTTGGACCGTTTTGGGTCGCACCACAGTTCTCCCTCCAACGAGCTCGCTTCCCGACCTATACCTCCGGAAAACGTGTCAGGGAGCATGCCAGGAGTGTGGGTTGAAGTCCTCGGAGCACGAGACCCGAAGATCGAAAGACTTATGACCAATACGGAGCAAAGGGAAGAAACCGTCGGGGGACCGCTTTTTACCCCAGGACGAGAAAACTGAGTCCGGGGCATTCCCGCTCGCGTTTTCTTGGGACGAGCACCGGAAGTCCTCGAGCTCAGCCCGTTTCCTTCGCTGCAAGTGCATTTCCAGTGGTTTCTGACACCGGACGAGCGTTCGCCACTCGTTGGAAGCTTCGGCCATCTTTTGGACCGTTTTGGGTCGCACCACAGTTCTCCCTCCAACGAGCTCGCTTCCCGACCTATACCTCCGGAAAACGTGTCAGGGAGCATGCCAGGAGTGTGGGTTGAAGTCCTCGGAGCACGAGACCCGAAGATCGAAAGACTTATGACCAATACGGAGCAAAGGGAAGAAACCGTCGGGGGACCGCTTTTTACCCCAGGACGAGAAAACTGAGTCCGGAGCATTCCCGCTCGCGTTTTCTTGGGACGAGCACCGGAAGTCCTCGAGCTCAGCCCGTTTCCTTCGCTGCAAGTACATTTCCAGTGGTTTCTGACACCGGACGAGCGTTCGCCACTCGTTGGAAGCTTCGGCCATCTTTTGGACCGTTTTGGGTCGCACCACAGTTCTCCCTCCAACGAGCTCGCTTCCCGACCTATACCTCCGGAAAACGTGTCAGGGAGCATGCCAGGAGTGTGGGTTGAAGTCCTCGGAGCACGAGACCCGAAGATCGAAAGACTTATGACCAATACGGAGCAAAGGGAAGAAACCGTCGGGGGATCGCTTTTTACCCCAGGACGAGAAAACTGAGTCCGGGGCATTCCCGCTCGCGTTTTCTTGGGACGAGCACCGGAAGTCCTCGAGCTCAGCCCGTTTCCTTCGCTGCAAGTGCATTTCCAGTGGTTTCTGACACCGGACGAGCGTTCGCCACTCGTTGGAAGCTTCGGCCATCTTTTGGACCGTTTTGGGTCGCACCACAGTTCTCCCTCCAACGAGCTCGCTTCCCGACCTATACCTCCGGAAAACGTGTCAGGGAGCATGCCAGGAGTGTGGGTTGAAGTCCTCGGAGCACGAGACCCGAAGATCGAAAGACTTATGACCAATAGGGAGCAAAGGGAAGAAACCGTCGGGGGATCGCTTTTTACCCCAGGACGAGAAAACTGAGTCCGGGGCATTCCCGCTCGCGTTTTCTTGGGACGAGCACCGGAAGTCCTCGAGCTCAGCCCGTTTCCTTCGCTGCAAGTGCATTTCCAGTGGTTTCTGACACCGGACGAGCGTTCGCCACTCGTTGGAAGCTTCGGCCATCTTTTGGACCGTTTTGGGTCACACCACAGTTCTCCCTCCAACGAGCTCGCTTCCCGACCTATACCTCCGGAAAACGTGTCAGGGAGCATGCCAGGAGTGTGGGTTGAAGTCCTCGGAGCACGAGACCCGAAGATCGAAAGACTTATGACCAATACGGAGCAAAGGGAAGAAACCGTCGGGGGATCGCTTTTTACCCCAGGACGAGAAAACTGAGTCCGGGGCATTCCCGCTCGCGTTTTCTTGGGACGAGCACCGGAAGTCCTCGAGCTCAGCCCGTTTCCTTCGCTGCAAGTGCATTTCCAGTGGTTTCTGACACCGGACGAGCGTTCGCCACTCGTTGGAAGCTTCGGCCATCTTTTGGACCGTTTTGGGTCGCACCACAGTTCTCCCTCCAACGAGCTCGCTTCCCGACCTATACCTCCGGAAAACGTGTCAGGGAGCATGCCAGGAGTGTGGGTTGAAGTCCTCGGAGCACGAGACCCGAAGATCGAAAGACATATGACCAATACGGAGCAAAGGGAAGAAACCGTCGGGGGACCGCTTTTTACCCCAGGACGAGAAAACTGAGTCCGGGGCATTCCCGCTCGCGTTTTCTTGGGACGAGCACCGGAAGTCCTCGAGCTCAGCCCGTTTCCTTCCCTGCAAGTGCATTTCCAGTTGTTTCTGACACCGGACGAGCGTTCGCCACTCGTTGGAAGCTTCGGCCATCTTTTGGACCGTTTTGGGTCGCACCACAGTTCTCCCTCCAACGAGCTCGCTTCCCGACCTATACCTCCGGAAAACATGTCAGGGAGCATGCCAGGAGTGTGGGTTGAAGTCCTCGGAGCACGAGACCCGAAGATCGAAAGACTTATGACCAATACGGAGCAAAGGGAAGAAACCGTCGGGGGACCGCTTTTTACCCCAGGACGAGAAAACTGAGTCCGGGGCATTCCCGCTCGCGTTTTCTTGGGACGAGCACCGGAAGTCCTCGAGCTCAGCCCGTTTCCTTCGCTGCAAGTGCATTTCCAGTGGTTTCTGACACCGGACGAGCGTTCGCCACTCGTTGGAAGCTTCGGCCATCTTTTGGACCGTTTTGGGTCGCACCACAGTTCTCCCTCCAACGAGCTCGCTTCCCGACCTATACCTCCGGAAAACGTGTCAGGGAGCATGCCAGGAGTGTGGGTTGAAGTCCTCGGAGCACGAGACCCGAAGATCGAAAGACTTATGACCAATACGGAGCAAAGGGAAGAAACCGTCGGGGGACCGCTTTTTACCCCAGGACGAGAAAACTGAGTCCGGGGCATTCCCGCTCGCGTTTTCTTGGGACGAGCACGGAAGTCCTCGAGCTCAGCCCGTTTCCTTTGCTGCAAGTGCATTTCCAGTGGTTTCTGACACCGGACGAGCGTTCGCCACTCGTTGGAAGCTTCGGCCATCTTTTGGACCGTTTTGGGTCGCACCACAAATCTCCCTCCAACGAGCTCGCTTCCCGACCTATACCTTCGGAAAACGTGTCAGGGAGCATGCCAGGAGTGTGGGTTGAAGTCCTCGGAGCACGAGACCCGAAGATCGAAAGACTTATGACCAATACGGAGCAAAGGGAAGAAACCGTCGGGGGACCGCTTTTTACCCCAGGACGAGAAAACTGAGTCCGGGGCATTCCCGCTCGCGTTTTCTTGGGACGAGCACGGAAGTCCTCGAGCTCAGCCCGTTTCCTTCGCTGCAAGTGCATTTCCAGTGGTTTCTGACACCGGACGAGCGTTCGCCACTCGTTGGAAGCTTCGGCCATCTTTTGGACCGTTTTGGGTCGCACCACAGTTCTCCCTCCAACGAGCTCGCTTCCCGACCTATACCTCCGGAAAACGTGTCAGGGAGCATGCCAGGAGTGTGGGTTGAAGTCCTCGGAGCACGAGACCCGAAGATCGAAAGACTTATGACCAATACGGAGCAAAGGGAAGAAACCGTCGGGGGACCGCTTTTTTCCCCAGGACGAGAAAACTGAGTCCGGGGCATTCCCGCTCGCGTTTTCTTGGGACGAGCACCGGAAGTCCTCGAGCTCAGCCCGTTTCCTTCGCTGCAAGTGCATTTCCAGTGGTTTCTGACACCGGACGAGCGTTCGCCACTCGTTGGAAGCTTCGGCCATCTTTTGGACCCTTTTGGGTCGCACCACAGTTCTCCCTCCAACGAGCTCGCTTCCCGACCTATACCTCCGGAAAACGTGTCAGGGAGCATGCCAGGAGTGTGGGTTGAAGTCCTCGGAGCACGAGACCCGAAGATCGAAAGACTTATGACTAATACGGAGCAAAGGGAAGAAACCGTCGGGGGACCGCTTTTTACCCCAGGACGAGAAAACTGAGTCCGAGGCATTCCCGCTCGCGTTTTCTTGGGACGAGCACCGGAAGTCCTCGAGCTCAGCCCGTTTCCTTCGCTGCAAGTGCATTTCCAGTGGTTTCTGACACCGGACGAGCGTTCGCCACTCGTTGGAAGCTTCGGCCATCTTTTGGACCGTTTTGGGTCGCACCACAGTTCTCCCTCCAACGAGCTCGCTTCCCGACCTATACCTCCGGAAAACGTGTCAGGGAGCATGCCAGGAGTGTGGGTTGAAGTCCTCGGAGCACGAGACCCGAAGATCGAAAGACTTATGACCAATACGGAGCAAAGGGAAGAAACCGTCGGGGGACCGCTTTTTACCCCAGGACGAGAAAACTGAGTCCGGGGCATTCCCGCTCGCGTTTTCTTGGGACGAGCACCGGAAGTCCTCGAGCTCAGCTCGTTTCCTTCGCTGCAAGTGCATTTCCAGTGGTTTCTGACACCGGACGAGCGTTCGCCACTCGTTGGAAGCTTCGGCCATCTTTTGGACCGTTTTGGGTCGCACCACAGTTCTCCCTCCAACGAGCTCGCTTCCCGACCTATACCTCCGGAAAACGTGTCAGGGAGCATGCCAGGAGTGTGGGTTGAAGTCCTCGGAGCACGAGACCCGAAGATCGAAAGACTTATGACCAATACGGAGCAAAGGGAAGAAACCGTCGGGGGACCGCTTTTTACCCCAGGACGAGAAAACTGAGTCCGGGGCATTCCCGCTCGCGTTTTCTTGGGACGAGCACCGGAAGTCCTCGAGCTCAGCCCGTTTCCTTCCCTGCAAGTGCATTTCCAGTTGTTTCTGACACCGGACGAGCGTTCGCCACTCGTTGGAAGCTTCGGCCATCTTTTGGACCGTTTTGGGTCGCACCACAGTTCTCCCTCCAACGAGCTCGCTTCCCGACCTATACCTCCGGAAAACATGTCAGGGAGCATGCCAGGAGTGTGGGTTGAAGTCCTCGGAGCACGAGACCCGAAGATCGAAAGACTTATGACCAATACGGGGCAAAGGGAAGAAACCGTCGGGGGACCGCTTTTTACCCCAAGACGAGAAAACTGAGTCCGGGGCATTCCCGCTCGCGTTTTCTTGGGACGAGCACCGGAAGTCCTCGAGCTCAGCCCGTTTCCTTCGCTGCAAGTGCATTTCCAGTGGTTTCTGACACCGGACGAGCGTTCGCCACTCGTTGGAAGCTTCGGCCATCTTTTGGACCGTTTTGGGTCGCACCACAGTTCTCCCTCCAACGAGCTCGCTTCCCGACCTATACCTCCGGAAAACGTGTCAGGGAGCATGCCAGGAGTGTGGGTTGAAGTCCTCGGAGCACGAGACCCGAAGATCGAAAGACTTATGACCAATACGGAGCAAAGGGAAGAAACCGTCGGGGGACCGCTTTTTACCCCAGGACGAGAAAACTGAGTCCGGGGCATTCCCGCTCGCGTTTTCTTGGGACGAGCACCGGAAGTCCTCGAGCTCAGCCCGTTTCCTTCCCTGCAAGTGCATTTCCAGTTGTTTCTGACACCGGACGAGCGTTCGCCACTCGTTGGAAGCTTCGGCCATCTTTTGGACCGTTTTGGGTCGCACCACAGTTCTCCCTCCAACGAGCTCGCTTCCCGACCTATACCTCCGGAAAACATGTCAGGGAGCATGCCAGGAGTGTGGGTTGAAGTCCTCGGAGCACGAGACCCGAAGATCGAAAGACTTATGACCAATACGGGGCAAAGGGAAGAAACCGTCGGGGGACCGCTTTTTACCCCAAGACGAGAAAACTGAGTCCGGGGCATTCCCGCTCGCGTTTTCTTGGGACGAGCACCGGAAGTCCTCGAGCTCAGCCCGTTTCCTTCGCTGCAAGTGCATTTCCAGTGGTTTCTGACACCGGACGAGCGTTCGCCACTCGTTGGAAGCTTCGGCCATCTTTTGGACCGTTTTGGGTCGCACCACAGTTCTCCCTCCAACGAGCTCGCTTCCCGACCTATACCTCCGGAAAACGTGTCAGGGAGCATGCCAGGAGTGTGGGTTGAAGTCCTCGGAGCACGAGACCCGAAGATCGAAAGACTTATGACCAATACGGAGCAAAGGGAAGAAACCGTCGGGGGACCGCTTTTTACCCCAGGACGAGAAAACTGAGTCCGAGGCATTCCCGCTCGCGTTTTCTTGGGATGAGCACCGGAAGTCCTCGAGCTCAGCCCGTTTCCTTCGCTGCAAGTGCATTTCCAGTGGTTTCTGACACCGGACGAGCGTTCGCCACTCGTTGGAAGCTTCGGCCATCTTTTGGACCGTTTTGGGTCGCACCACAGTTCTCCCTCCAACGAGCTCGCTTCCCGACCTATACCTCCGGAAAACGTGTCAGGGAGCATGCCAGGAGTGTGGGTTGAAGTCCTCGGAGCACGAGACCCGAAGATCGAAAGACTTATGACCAATACGGAGCAAAGGGAAGAAACCGTCGGGGGACCGCTTTTTACCCCAGGACGAGAAAACTGAGTCCGGGGCATTCCCGCTCGCGTTTTCTTGGGACGAGCACCGGAAGTCCTCGAGCTCAGCCCGTTTCCTTCCCTGCAAGTGCATTTCCAGTGGTTTCTGACACCGGACGAGCGTTCGCCACTCGTTGGAAGCTTCGGCCATCTTTTGGACCGTTTTGGGTCGCACCACAGTTCTCCCTCCAACGAGCTCGCTTCCCGACCGATACCTCCGGAAAACGTGTCCGGGAGCATGCCAGGAGTGTGGGTTGAAGTCCTCGGAGCACGAGACCCGAAGATCGAAAGACTTATGACCAATACGGGGCAAAGGGAAGAAACCGTCGGGGGACCGCTTTTTACCCCAGGACGAGAAAACTGAGTCCGGGGCATTCCCGCTCGCGTTTTCTTGGGACGAGCACCGGAAGTCCTCGAGCTCAGCCCGTTTCCTTCGCTGCAAGTGCATTTCCAGTGGTTTCTGACACCGGACGAGCGTTCGCCACTCGTTGGAAGCTTCGGCCATCTTTTGGACCGTTTTGGGTCGCACCACAGTTCTCCCTCCAACGAGCTCGCTTCCCGACCTATACCTCCGGAAAACGTGTCAGGGAGCATGCCAGGAGTGTGGGTTGAAGTCCTCGGAGCACGAGACCCGAAGATCGAAAGACTTATGACCAATACGGAGCAAAGGGAAGAAACCGTCGGGGGACCGCTTTTTACCCCAGGACGAGAAAACTGAGTCCGAGGCATTCCCGCTCGCGTTTTCTTGGGACGAGCACCGGAAGTCCTCGAGCTCAGCCCGTTTCCTTCGCTGCAAGTGCATTTCCAGTGGTTTCTGACACCGGACGAGCGTTCGCCACTCGTTGGAAGCTTCGGCCATCTTTTGGACCGTTTTGGGTCGCACCACAGTTCTCCCTCCAACGAGCTCGCTTCCCGACCTATACCTCCGGAAAACGTGTCAGGGAGCATGCCAGGAGTGTGGGTTGAAGTCCTCGGAGCACGAGACCCGAAGATCGAAAGACTTATGACCAATACGGAGCAAAGGGAAGAAACCGTCGGGGGACCGCTTTTTACCCCAGGACGAGAAAACTGAGTCCGGGGCATTCCCGCTCGCGTTTTCTTGGGACGAGCACCGGAAGTCCTCGAGCTCAGCCCGTTTCCTTCGCTGCAAGTGCATTTCCAGTGGTTTCTGACACCGGACGAGCGTTCGCCACTCGTTGGAAGCTTCGGCCATCTTTTGGACCGTTTTGGGTCGCACCACAGTTCTCCCTCCAACGAGCTCGCTTCCCGACCTATACCTCCGGAAAACGTGTCAGGGAGCATGCCAGGAGTGTGGGTTGAAGTCCTCGGAGCACGAGACCCGAAGATCGAAAGACTTATGACCAATACGGAGCAAAGGGAAGAAACCGTCGGGGGACCGCTTTTTACCCCAGGACGAGAAAACTGAGTCCGGGGCATTCCCGCTCGCGTTTTCTTGGGACGAGCACCGGAAGTCCTCGAGCTCAGCCCGTTTCCTTCCCTGCAAGTGCATTTCCAGTTGTTTCTGACACCGGACGAGCGTTCGCCACTCGTTGGAAGCTTCGGCCATCTTTTGGACCGTTTTGGGTCGCACCACAGTTCTCCCTCCAACGAGCTCGCTTCCCGACCTATACCTCCGGAAAACATGTCAGGGAGCATGCCAGGAGTGTGGGTTGAAGTCCTCGGAGCACGAGACCCGAAGATCGAAAGACTTATGACCAATACGGGGCAAAGGGAAGAAACCGTCGGGGGACCGCTTTTTACCCCAGGACGAGAAAACTGAGTCCGGGGCATTCCCGCTCGCGTTTTCTTGGGACGAGCACCGGAAGTCCTCGAGCTCAGCCCGTTTCCTTCGCTGCAAGTGCATTTCCAGTGGTTTCTGACACCGGACGAGCGTTCGCCACTCGTTGGAAGCTTCGGCCATCTTTTGGACCGTTTTGGGTCGCACCACAGTTCTCCCTCCAACGAGCTCGCTTCCCGACCTATACCTCCGGAAAACGTGTCAGGGAGCATGCCAGGAGTGTGGGTTGAAGTCCTCGGAGCACGAGACCCGAAGATCGAAAGACTTATGACCAATACGGAGCAAAGGGAAGAAACCGTCGGGGGACCGCTTTTTACCCCAGGACGAGAAAACTGAGTCCGAGGCATTCCCGCTCGCGTTTTCTTGGGATGAGCACCGGAAGTCCTCGAGCTCAGCCCGTTTCCTTCGCTGCAAGTGCATTTCCAGTGGTTTCTGACACCGGACGAGCGTTCGCCACTCGTTGGAAGCTTCGGCCATCTTTTGGACCGTTTTGGGTCGCACCACAGTTCTCCCTCCAACGAGCTCGCTTCCCGACCTATACCTCCGGAAAACGTGTCAGGGAGCATGCCAGGAGTGTGGGTTGAAGTCCTCGGAGCACGAGACCCGAAGATCGAAAGACTTATGACCAATACGGAGCAAAGGGAAGAAACCGTCGGGGGACCGCTTTTTACCCCAGGACGAGAAAACTGAGTCCGGGGCATTCCCGCTCGCGTTTTCTTGGGACGAGCACCGGAAGTCCTCGAGCTCAGCCCGTTTCCTTCCCTGCAAGTGCATTTCCAGTGGTTTCTGACACCGGACGAGCGTTCGCCACTCGTTGGAAGCTTCGGCCATCTTTTGGACCGTTTTGGGTCGCACCACAGTTCTCCCTCCAACGAGCTCGCTTCCCGACCTATACCTCCGGAAAACGTGTCTGGGAGCATGCCAGGAGTGTGGGTTGAAGTCCTCGGAGCACGAGACCCGAAGATCGAAAGACTTATGACCAATACGGGGCAAAGGGAAGAAACCGTCGGGGGACCGCTTTTTACCCCAGGACGAGAAAACTGAGTCCGGGGCATTCCCGCTCGCGTTTTCTTGGGACGAGCACCGGAAGTCCTCGAGCTCAGCCCGTTTCCTTCGCTGCAAGTGCATTTCCAGTGGTTTCTGACACCGGACGAGCGTTCGCCACTCGTTGGAAGCTTCGGCCATCTTTTGGACCGTTTTGGGTCGCACCACAGTTCTCCCTCCAACGAGCTCGCTTCCCGACCTATACCTCCGGAAAACGTGTCAGGGAGCATGCCAGGAGTGTGGGTTGAAGTCCTCGGAGCACGAGACCCGAAGATCGAAAGACTTATGACCAATACGGAGCAAAGGGAAGAAACCGTCGGGGGACCGCTTTTTACCCCAGGACGAGAAAACTGAGTCCGAGGCATTCCCGCTCGCGTTTTCTTGGGACGAGCACCGGAAGTCCTCGAGCTCAGCCCGTTTCCTTCGCTGCAAGTGCATTTCCAGTGGTTTCTGACACCGGACGAGCGTTCGCCACTCGTTGGAAGCTTCGGCCATCTTTTGGACCGTTTTGGGTCGCACCACAGTTCTCCCTCCAACGAGCTCGCTTCCCGACCTATACCTCCGGAAAACGTGTCAGGGAGCATGCCAGGAGTGTGGGTTGAAGTCCTCGGAGCACGAGACCCGAAGATCGAAAGACTTATGACCAATACGGAGCAAAGGGAAGAAACCGTCGGGGGACCGCTTTTTACCCCAGGACGAGAAAACTGAGTCCGGGGCATTCCCGCTCGCGTTTTCTTGGGACGAGCACCGGAAGTCCTCGAGCTCAGCCCGTTTCCTTCGCTGCAAGTGCATTTCCAGTGGTTTCTGACACCGGACGAGCGTTCGCCACTCGTTGGAAGCTTCGGCCATCTTTTGGACCGTTTTGGGTCGCACCACAGTTCTCCCTCCAACGAGCTCGCTTCCCGACCTATACCTCCGGAAAACGTGTCAGGGAGCATGCCAGGAGTGTGGGTTGAAGTCCTCGGAGCACGAGACCCGAAGATCGAAAGACTTATGACCAATACGGAGCAAAGGGAAGAAACCGTCGGGGGACCGCTTTTTACCCCAGGACGAGAAAACTGAGTCCGGGGCATTCCCGCTCGCGTTTTCTTGGGACGAGCACCGGAAGTCCTCGAGCTCAGCCCGTTTCCTTCCCTGCAAGTGCATTTCCAGTTGTTTCTGACACCGGACGAGCGTTCGCCACTCGTTGGAAGCTTCGGCCATCTTTTGGACCGTTTTGGGTCGCACCACAGTTCTCCCTCCAACGAGCTCGCTTCCCGACCTATACCTCCGGAAAACATGTCAGGGAGCATGCCAGGAGTGTGGGTTGAAGTCCTCGGAGCACGAGACCCGAAGATCGAAAGACTTATGACCAATACGGGGCAAAGGGAAGAAACCGTCGGGGGACCGCTTTTTACCCCAGGACGAGAAAACTGAGTCCGGGGCATTCCCGCTCGCGTTTTCTTGGGACGAGCACCGGAAGTCCTCGAGCTCAGCCCGTTTCCTTCGCTGCAAGTGCATTTCCAGTGGTTTCTGACACCGGACGAGCGTTCGCCACTCGTTGGAAGCTTCGGCCATCTTTTGGACCGTTTTGGGTCGCACCACAGTTCTCCCTCCAACGAGCTCGCTTCCCGACCTATACCTCCGGAAAACGTGTCAGGGAGCATGCCAGGAGTGTGGGTTGAAGTCCTCGGAGCACGAGACCCGAAGATCGAAAGACTTATGACCAATACGGAGCAAAGGGAAGAAACCGTCGGGGGACCGCTTTTTACCCCAGGACGAGAAAACTGAGTCCGAGGCATTCCCGCTCGCGTTTTCTTGGGACGAGCACCGGAAGTCCTCGAGCTCAGCCCGTCTCCTTCGCTGCAAGTGCATTTCCAAGGGTTTCTGACACCGGACGAGCGTTCGCCACTCGTTGGAAGCTTCGGCCATCTTTTGGACCGTTTTGGGTCGCACCACAGTTCTCCCTCCAACGAGCTCGCTTCCCGACCTATACCTCCGGAAAACGTGTCAGGGAGCATGCCAGGAGTGTGGGTTGAAGTCCTCGGAGCACGAGACCCGAAGATCGAAAGACTTATGACCAATACGGAGCAAAGGGAAGAAACCGTCGGGGGACCGCTTTTTACCCCAGGACGAGAAAACTGAGTCCGGGGCATTCCCGCTCGCGTTTTCTTGGGACGAGCACCGGAAGTCCTCGAGCTCAGCCCGTTTCCTTCGCTGCAAGTGCATTTCCAGTGGTTTCTGACACCGGACGAGCGTTCGCCACTCGTTGGAAGCTTCGGCCATCTTTTGGACCGTTTTGGGTCGCACCACAGTTCTCCCTCCAACGAGCTCGCTTCCCGACCTATACCTCCGGAAAACGTGTCAGGGAGCATGCCAGGAGTGTGGGTTGAAGTCCTCGGAGCACGAGACCCGAAGATCGAAAGACTTATGACCAATACGGAGCAAAGGGAAGAAACCGTCGGGGGACCGCTTTTTACCCCAGGACGAGAAAACTGAGTCCGAGGCATTCCCGCTCGCGTTTTCTTGGGACGAGCACCGGAAGTCCTCGAGCTCAGCCCGTTTCCTTCGCTGCAAGTGCATTTCCAGTGGTTTCTGACACCGGACGAGCGTTCGCCACTCGTTGGAAGCTTCGGCCATCTTTTGGACCGTTTTGGGTCGCACCACAGTTCTCCCTCCAACGAGCTCGCTTCCCGACCTATACCTCCGGAAAACGTGTCAGGGAGCATGCCAGGAGTGTGGGTTGAAGTCCTCGGAGCACGAGACCCGAAGATCGAAAGACTTATGACCAATACGGAGCAAAGGGAAGAAACCGTCGGGGGACCGCTTTTTACCCCAGGACGAGAAAACTGAGTCCGAGGCATTCCCGCTCGCGTTTTCTTGGGACGAGCACCGGAAGTCCTCGAGCTCAGCCCGTCTCCTTCGCTGCAAGTGCATTTCCAAGGGTTTCTGACACCGGACGAGCGTTCGCCACTCGTTGGAAGCTTCGGCCATCTTTTGGACCGTTTTGGGTCGCACCACAGTTCTCCCTCCAACGAGCTCGGTTCCCGACCTATACCTCCGGAAAACGTGTCAGGGAGCATGCCAGGAGTGTGGGTTGAAGTCCTCGGAGCACGAGACCCGAAGATCGAAAGACTTATGACCAATACGGAGCAAAGGGAAGAAACCGTCGGGGGACCGCTTTTTACCCCAGGACGAGAAAACTGAGTCCGGGGCATTCCCGCTCGCGTTTTCTTGGGACGAGCACCGGAAGTCCTCGAGCTCAGCCCGTTTCCTTCGCTGCAAGTGCATTTCCAGTGGTTTCTGACACCGGACGAGCGTTCGCCACTCGTTGGAAGCTTCGGCCATCTTTTGGACCGTTTTGGGTCGCACCACAGTTCTCCCTCCAACGAGCTCGCTTCCCGACCTATACCTCCGGAAAACGTGTCAGGGAGCATGCCAGGAGTGTGGGTTGAAGTCCTCGGAGCACGAGACCCGAAGATCGAAAGACTTATGACCAATACGGAGCAAAGGGAAGAAACCGTCGGGGGACCGCTTTTTACCCCAGGACGAGAAAACTGAGTCCGAGGCATTCCCGCTCGCGTTTTCTTGGGACGAGCACCGGAAGTCCTCGAGCTCAGCCCGTTTCCTTCGCTGCAAGTGCATTTCCAGTGGTTTCTGACACCGGACGAGCGTTCGCCACTCGTTGGAAGCTTCGGCCATCTTTTGGACCGTTTTGGGTCGCACCACAGTTCTCCCTCCAACGAGCTCGCTTCCCGACCTATACCTCCGGAAAACGTGTCAGGGAGCATGCCAGGAGTGTGGGTTGAAGTCCTCGGAGCACGAGACCCGAAGATCGAAAGACTTATGACCAATACGGAGCAAAGGGAAGAAACCGTCGGGGGACCGCTTTTTACCCCAGAACGAGAAAACTGAGTCCGGGGCATTCCCGCTCGCGTTTTCTTGGGACGAGCACCGGAAGTCCTCGAGCTCAGCCCGTTTCCTTCGCTGCAAGTGCATTTCCAGTGGTTTCTGACACCGGACGAGCGTTCGCCACTCGTTGGAAGCTTCGGCCATCTTTTGGACCGTTTTGGGTCGCACCACAGTTCTCCCTCCAACGAGCTCGCTTCCCGACCTATACCTCCGGAAAACGTGTCAGGGAGCATGCCAGGAGTGTGGGTTGAAGTCCTCGGAGCACGAGACCCGAAGATCGAAAGACTTATGACCAATACGGAGCAAAGGGAAGAAACCGTCGGGGGACCGCTTTTTACCCCAGGACGAGAAAACTGAGTCCGGGGCATTCCCGCTCGCGTTTTCTTGGGACGAGCACCGGAAGTCCTCGAGCTCAGCCCGTTTCCTTCCCTGCAAGTGCATTTCCAGTTGTTTCTGACACCGGACGAGCGTTCGCCACTCGTTGGAAGCTTCGGCCATCTTTTGGACCGTTTTGGGTCGCACCACAGTTCTCCCTCCAACGAGCTCGCTTCCCGACCTATACCTCCGGAAAACATGTCAGGGAGCATGCCAGGAGTGTGGGTTGAAGTCCTCGGAGCACGAGACCCGAAGATCGAAAGACTTATGACCAATACGGGGCAAAGGGAAGAAACCGTCGGGGGACCGCTTTTTACCCCAGGACGAGAAAACTGAGTCCGGGGCATTCCCGCTCGCGTTTTCTTGGGACGAGCACCGGAAGTCCTCGAGCTCAGCCCGTTTCCTTCGCTGCAAGTGCATTTCCAGTGGTTTCTGACACCGGACGAGCGTTCGCCACTCGTTGGAAGCTTCGGCCATCTTTTGGACCGTTTTGGGTCGCACCACAGTTCTCCCTCCAACGAGCTCGCTTCCCGACCTATACCTCCGGAAAACGTGTCAGGGAGCATGCCAGGAGTGTGGGTTGAAGTCCTCGGAGCACGAGACCCGAAGATCGAAAGACTTATGACCAATACGGAGCAAAGGGAAGAAACCGTCGGGGGACCGCTTTTTACCCCAGGACGAGAAAACTGAGTCCGAGGCATTCCCGCTCGCGTTTTCTTGGGACGAGCACCGGAAGTCCTCGAGCTCAGCCCGTCTCCTTCGCTGCAAGTGCATTTCCAAGGGTTTCTGACACCGGACGAGCGTTCGCCACTCGTTGGAAGCTTCGGCCATCTTTTGGACCGTTTTGGGTCGCACCACAGTTCTCCCTCCAACGAGCTCGCTTCCCGACCTATACCTCCGGAAAACGTGTCAGGGAGCATGCCAGGAGTGTGGGTTGAAGTCCTCGGAGCACGAGACCCGAAGATCGAAAGACTTATGACCAATACGGAGCAAAGGGAAGAAACCGTCGGGGGACCGCTTTTTACCCCAGGACGAGAAAACTGAGTCCGGGGCATTCGCGCTCGCGTTTTCTTGGGACGAGCACCGGAAGTCCTCGAGCTCAGCCCGTTTCCTTCCCTGCAAGTGCATTTCCAGTGGTTTCTGACACCGGACGAGCGTTCGCCACTCGTTGGAAGCTTCGGCCATCTTTTGGACCGTTTTGGGTCGCACCACAGTTCTCCCTCCAACGAGCTCGCTTCCCGACCTATACCTCCGGAAAACGTGTCCGGGAGCATGCCAGGAGTGTGGGTTGAAGTCCTCGGAGCACGAGACCCGAAGATCGAAAGACTTATGACCAATACGGGGCAAAGGGAAGAAACCGTCGGGGGACCGCTTTTTACCCCAGGACGAGAAAACTGAGTCCGGGGCATTCCCGCTCGCGTTTTCTTCGGACGAGCATCGGAAGTCCTCGAGCCCAGCCCGTTTCCTTCGCTGCAAGTGCATTTCCAGTGGTTTCTGACACCGGACGAGCATTCGCCACTCGTTGGAAGCTTCGGCCATCTTTTGGACCGTTTTGGGTCGCACCACAGTTCTCCCTCCAACGAGCTTGCTTCCCGACCTATACCTCCGGAAAACGTGTCAGGGAGCATGCCAGGAGCGTGGGTTGAAGTTCTCGGAGCACGAGACCCGAAGATCGAAAGACTTATGACCAATACGGAGCAAAGGGAAGAAACCGTCGGGGGACCGCTTTTTACCCCAGCACGAGAAAACTGAGTCCGGGGCATTCCCGCTCGCGTTTTCTTCGGACGAGCATCGGAAGTCCTCGAGCCCAGCCCGTTTCCTTCGCTGCAAGTGCATTTCCAGTGGTTTCTGACACCGGACGAGCGTTCGCCACTCGTTGGAAGCTTCGACCATCTTTTGGACCGTTTTGGGTCGCACCACAGTTCTCCCTCCAACGAGCTCGCTTCCCGACCTATACCTCCGGAAAACGTGTCAGGGAGCATGCCAGGAGTGTGGGTTGAAGTCCTCGGAGCACGAGACCCGAAGATCGAAAGACTTATGACCAATACGGAGCAAAGGGAAGAAACCGTCGGGGGACCGCTTTTTACCCCAGGACGAGAAAACTGAGTCTGGGGCATTCCCGCTCGCGTTTTCTTGGGACGAGCACCGGAAGTCCTCGAGCTCAGCCCGTGTCCTTCGCTGCAAGTGCATTTCCAGTGGTTTCTGACACCGGACGAGCGTTCGCCACTCGTTGGAAGCTTCGGCCATCTTTTGGACCGTTTTGGGTCGCACCAAGTTCTCCCTCCAACGAGCTCGCTTCCCGACCTATACCTCCGGAAAACGTGTCAGGGAGCATGCCAGGAGCGTGGGTTGAAGTCCTCGGAGCACGAGACCCGAAGATCGAAAGACTTATGACCAATACGGAGCAAAGGGAAGAAACCGTCGGGGGACCGCTTTTTACCCCAGGACGAGAAAACTGAGTCCGGGGCATTCCCGCTCGCGTTTTCTTGGGACGAGCACCGGAAGTCCTCGAGCTCAGCCCGTTTCCTTCGCTGCAAGTGCATTTCCAGTGGTTTCTGACACCGGACGAGCGTTCGCCACTCGTTGGAAGCTTCGGCCATCTTGTGGACCGTTTTGTGTCGCACCACAGTTCTCCCTCCAACGAGCTCGCTTCCCGACCTATACCTCCGGAAAACGTGTCAGGGAGCATGCCAGGAGTGTGGGTTGAAGTCCTCGGAGCACGAGACCCGAAGATCGAAAGACTTATGACCAATACGGAGCAAAGGGAAGAAACCGTCGGGGGACCGCTTTTTACCCCAGGACGAGAAAACTGAGTCCGGGGCATTCCCGCTCGCGTTTTCTTGGGACGAGCACCGGAAGTCCTCGAGCTCAGCCCGTTTCCTTCGCTGCAAGTGCATTTCCAGTGGTTTCTGACACCGGACGAGCGTTCGCCACTCGTTGGAAGCTTCGGCCATTTTTTGGACCGTTTTGTGTCGCACCACAGTTCTCCCTCCAACGAGCTCGCTTCCCGACCTATACCTCCGGAAAACGTGTCAGGGAGCATGCCAGGAGTGTGGGTTGAAGTCCTCAGAGCACGAGACCCGAAGATCGAAAGACTTATGACCAATACGGAGCAAAGGGAAGAAACCGTCGGGGGACCGCTTTTTACCCCAGGACGAGAAAACTGAGTCCGGGGCATTCCCGCTTGCGTTTTCTTGGGACGAGCACCGGAAGTCCTCGAGCTCAGCCCGTTTCCTTCGCTGCAAGTGCATTTCCAGTGGTTTCTGACACCGGACGAGCGTTCGCCACTCGTTGGAAGCTTCGGCCATCTTTTGGACCGTTTTGGGTCGCACCAAGTTCTCCCTCCAACGAGCTCGCTTCCCGACGAATACCTCCGGAAAACGTGTCAAGGAGCATGCCAGGAGCGTGGGTTGAAGTCCTCGGAGCACGAGACCCGAAGATCGAAAGACTTATGACCAATACGGAGCAAAGGGAAGAAACCGTCGGGGGACCGCTTTTTACCCCAGGACGCGAAAACTGAGTCCGGGGCATTCCCGCTCGCGTTTTCTTGGGACGAGCACCGGAAGTCCTCGAGCTCAGCCCGTTTCCTTCGCTGCAAGTGCATTTCCAGTGGTTTCTGACACCGGACGAGCGTTCGCCACTCGTTGGAAGCTTCGGCCATCTTTTGGACCGTTTTGGGTCGCACCACAGTTCTCCCTCCAACGAGCTCGCTTCCCGACCTATACCTCCGGAAAACGTGTCAGGGAGCATGCCAGGAGCGTGGGTTGAAGTTCTCGGAGCACGAGACCCGAAGATCGAAAGACTTATGACCAATACGGAGCAAAGGGAAGAAACCGTCGGGGGACCGCTTTTTACCCCAGCACGAGAAAACTGAGTCCGGGGCATTCCCGCTCGCGTTTTCTTCGGACGAGCATCGGAAGTCCTCGAGCCCAGCCCGTTTCCTTCGCTGCAAGTGCATTTCCAGTGGTTTCTGACACCGGACGAGCGTTCGCCACTCGTTGGAAGCTTCGGCCATCTTTTGGACCGTTTTGGGTCGCACCACAGTTCTCCCTCCAACGAGCTCGCTTCCCGACCTATACCTCCGGAAAACGTGTCAGGGAGCATGCCAGGAGTGTGGGTTGAAGTCCTCGGAGCACGAGACCCGAAGATCGAAAGACTTATGACCAATACGGAGCAAAGGGAAGAAACCGTCGGGGGACCGCTTTTTACCCCAGGACGAGAAAACTGAGTCCGGGGCATTCCCGCTCGCGTTTTCTTGGGACGAGCACCGGAAGTCCTCGAGCTCAGCCCGTTTCCTTCGCTGAAAGTGCATTTCCAGTGGTTTCTGACACCGGACGAGCGTTCGCCACTCGTTGGAAGCTTCGGCCATCTTTTGGACCGTTTTGTGTCGCACCAAGTTCTCCCTCCAACGAGCTCGCTTCCCGACCTATACCTCCGGAAAACATGTCAGGGAGCATGCCAGGAGCGTGGGTTGAAGTCCTCGGAGCACGAGACCCGAAGATCGAAAGACTTATGACTAATACGGAGCAAAGGGAAGAAACCGTCGGGGGACCGCTTTTTACCCCAGGACGAGAAAACTGAGTCCGGGGCATTCCCGCTCGCGTTTTCTTGGGACGAGCACCGGAAGTCCTCGAGCTCAGCCCGTTTCCTTCGCTGCAAGTGCATTTCCAGTGGTTTCTGACACCGGACGAGCGTTCGCCACTCGTTGGAAGCTTCGGCCATCTTTTGGACCATTTTGGGTCGCACCAAGTTCTCCCTCCAACGAGCTCGCTTCCCGACCTATACCTCCGGAAAACGTGTCAGAGAGCATGCCAGGAGCGTGGGTTGAAGTCCTCGGAGCACGAGACCCGAAGATCGAAAGACTTATGACCAATACGGAGCAAAGGGAAGAAACCGTCGGGGGACCGCTTTTTACCCCAGGACGAGAAAACTGAGTCCGGGGCATTCCCGCTCGCGTTTTCTTGGGACGAGCACCGGAAGTCCTCGAGCTCAGCCCGTTTCCTTCGCTGCAAGTGCATTTCCAGTGGTTTCTGACACCGGACGAGCGTTCGCCACTCGTTGGAAGCTTCGGCCATCTTTTGGACCGTTTTGGGTCGCACCACAGTTCTCCCTCCAACGAGCTCGCTTCCCGACCTATACCTCCGGAAAACGTGTCAGGGAGAATGCCATTAGCGTGGGTTGAAGTCCTCGGAGCACGAGACCCGAAGATCGAAAGACTTATGACCAATACGGAGCAAAGGGAAGAAACCGTCGGGGGACCGCTTTTTACCCCAGGACGAGAAAACTGAGTCCGGGGCATTCCCGCTCGCGTTTTCTTGGGACGAGCACCGGAAGTCCTCGAGCTTAGCCCGTTTCCTTCGCTGCAAGTGCATTTCCAGTGGTTTCTAACACCGGACGAGCGTTCGCCACTCGTTGGAAGCTTCGGCCATCTTTTGGACTGTTTTGGGTCGCACCACAGTTCTCCCTCCAACGAGCTCGCTTCCCCACCTATACCTCCGGAAAACGTGTCAGGGAGCATGCCAGGAGCGTGGGTTGAAGTCCTCGGAGCACGAGACCCGAAGATCGAAAGACTTATGACCAATACGGAGCAAAGGGAAGAAACCGTCGGGGGACCGCTTTTTACCCCAGGACGAGAAAACTGAGTCCGGGGCATTCCCGCTCGCGTTTTCTTGGGACGAGCACCGGAAGTCCTCGAGCTCAGCCCGTTTCCTTCGCTGCAAGTGCATTTCCAGTGGTTTCTGACACCGGACGAGCGTTCGCCACTCGTTGGAAGCTTCGGCCATCTTTTGGACCGTTTTGTGTCGCACCACAGTTCTCCCTCCAACGAGCTCGCTTCCCGACCTATACCTCCGGAAAACGTGTCAGGGAGCATGCCAGGAGTGTGGGTTGAAGTCCTCGGAGCACGAGACCCGAAGATCGAAAGACTTATGACCAATACGGAGCAAAGGGAAGAAACCGTCGGGGGACCGCTTTTTACCCCAGGACGAGAAAACTGAGTCCGGGGCATTCCCGCTCGCGTTTTCTTGGGACGAGCACCGGAAGTCCTCGAGCTCAGCCCGTTTCCTTCGCTGCAAGTGCATTTCCAGTGGTTTCTGACACCGGACGAGCGTTCGCCACTCGTTGGAAGCTTCGGCCATCTTTTGGACCGTTTTGGGTCGCACCAAGTTCTCCCTCCAACGAGCTCGCTTCCCGACCTATACCTCCGGAAAACGTGTCAGGGAGCATGCCAGGAGCGTGGGTTGAAGTCCACGGAGCACGAGACCCGAAGATCGAAAGACTTATGACCAATACGGAGCAAAGGCAAGAAACCGTCGGGGGACCGCTTTTTACCCCAGGACGAGAAAACTGAGTCCGGGGCATTCCCGCTCGCGTTTTCTTGGGACGAGCACCGGAAGTCCTCGAGCTCAGCCCGTTTCCTTCACTGCAAGTGCATTTCCAGTGGTTTCTGACAACGGACGAGCGTTCGCCACTCGTTGGAAGCTTCGGCCATCTTTTGGACCGTTTTGGGTCGCACCAAGTTCTCCCTCCAACGAGCTCGCTTCCCGACCTATACCTCCGGAAAACGTGTCAGGGAGCATGCCAGGAGCGTGGGTTGAAGTCCTCGGAGCACGAGACCCGAAGATCGAAAGACTTATGACCAATACGGAGCAAAGGGAAGAAACCGTCGGGGGACCGCTTTTTACCCCAGGACGCGAAAACTGAGTCCGGGGCATTCCCGCTCGCGTTTTCTTGGGACGAGCACCGGAAGTCCTCGAGCTCAGCCCGTTTCCTTCGCTGCAAGTGCATTTCCAGTGGTTTCTGACACCGGACGAGCGTTCGCCACTCGTTGGAAGCTTCGGCCATCTTTTGGACCGTTTTGGGTCGCACCACAGTTCTTCCTCCAACGAGCTCGCTTCCCGACCTATACCTCCGGAAAACGTGTCAGGGAGCATGCCAGGAGCGTGGGTTGAAGTTCTCGGAGCACGAGACCCGAAGATCGAAAGACTTATGACCAATACGGAGCAAAGGGAAGAAACCGTCGGGGGACCGCTTTTTACCCCAGCACGAGAAAACTGAGTCCGGGGCATTCCCGCTCGCGTTTTCTTCGGACGAGCATCGGAAGTCCTCGAGCCCAGCCCGTTTCCTTCGCTGCAAGTGCATTTCCAGTGGTTTCTGACACCGGACGAGCGTTCGCCACTCGTTGGAAGCTTCGGCCATCTTTTGGACCGTTTTGGGTCGCACCACAGTTCTCCCTCCAACGAGCTCGCTTCCCGACCTATACCTCCGGAAAACGTGTCAGGGAGCATGCCAGGAGTGTGGGTTGAAGTCCTCGGAGCACGAGACCCGAAGATCGAAAGACTTATGACCAATACGGAGCAAAGGGAAGAAACCGTCGGGGGACCGCTTTTTACCCCAGGACGAGAAAACTGAGTCCGGGGCATTCCCGCTCGCGTTTTCTTGGGACGAGCACCGGAAGTCCTCGAGCTCAGCCCGTTTCCTTCGCTGCAAGTGCATTTCCAGTGGTTTCTGACACCGGACGAGCGTTCGCCACTCGTTGGAAGCTTCGGCCATCTTTTGGACCGTTTTGGGTCGCACCAAGTTCTCCCTCCAACGAGCTCGCTTCCCGACCTATACCTCCGGAAAACGTGTCAGGGAGCATGCCAGGAGCGTGGGTTGAAGTCCTCGGAGTACGAGACCCGAAGATCGAAAGACTTATGACCAATACGGAGCAAAGGGAAGAAACCGTCGGGGGACCGCTTTTTACCCTAGGACGCGAAAACTGAGTCCGGGGCATTCCCGCTCGCGTTTTCTTGGGACGAGCACCGGAAGTCCTCGAGCTCAGCCCGTTTCCTTCGCTGCAAGTGCATTTCCAGTGGTTTCTGACACCGGACGAGCGTTCGCCACTCGTTGGAAGCTTCGGCCATCTTTTGGACCGTTTTGGGTCGCACCACAGTTCTCCCTCCAACGAGCTCGCTTCCCGACCTATACCTCCGGAAAACGTGTCAGGGAGCATGCCAGGAGCGTGGGTTGAAGTTCTCGGAGCACGAGACCCGAAGATCGAAAGACTTATGACCAATACGGAGCAAAGGGAAGAAACCGTCGGGGGACCGCTTTTTACCCCAGCACGAGAAAACTGAGTCCGGGGCATTCCCGCTCGCGTTTTCTTCGGACGAGCATCGGAAGTCCTCGAGCCCAGCCCGTTTCCTTCGCTGCAAGTGCATTTCCAGTGGTTTCTGACACCGGACGAGCGTTCGCCACTCGTTGGAAGCTTCGGCCATCTTTTGGACCGTTTTGGGTCGCACCACAGTTCTCCCTCCAACGACCTCGTTTCCCGACCTATACCTCTGGAAAACGTGTCAGGGAGCATGCCAGGAGTGTGGGTTGAAGTCCTCGGAGCACGAGACCCGAAGATCGAAAGACTTATGACCAATACGGAGCAAAGGGAAGAAACCGTCGGGGGACCGCTTTTTACCCCAGGACGAGAAAACTGAGTCCGGGGCATTCCCGCTCGCGTTTTCTTGGGACGAGCACCGGAAGTCCTCGAGCTCAGCCCGTTTCCTTCGCTGCAAGTGCATTTCCAGTGGTTTCTGACACCGGACGAGCGTTCGCCACTCGTTGGAAGCTTCGGCCATCTTTTGGACCGTTTTGTGTCGCACCAAGTTCTCCCTCTAACGAGCTCGCTTCCCGACCTATACCTCCGGAAAACGTGTCAGGGAGCATGCCATTAGCGTGGGTTGAAGTCCTCGGAGCACGAGACCCGAAGATCGAAAGACTTATGACCAATACGGAGCAAAGGGAAGAAACCGTCGGGGGACCGCTTTTTACCCCAGGACGAGAAAACTGAGTCCGGGGCATTCCCGCTCGCGTTTTCTTGGGACGAGCACCGGAAGTCCTCGAGCTCAGCCCGTTTCCTTCGCTGCAAGTGCATTTCCAGTGGTTTCTGACACCGGACGAGCGTTCGCCACTCATTGGAAGCTTCGGCCATCTTTTGGACCGTTTTGGGTCGCACCACAGTTCTCCCTCCAACGAGCTCGCTTTCCGACCTATACCTCCGGAAAACGTGTCAGGGAGCATGCAAGGAGCGTGGGTTGAAGTCCTCGGAGCACGAGACCCGAAGATCGAAAGACTTATGACCAATACGGAGCAAAGGGAAGAAACCGTCGGGGGACCGCTTTTTACCCCAGGACGAGAAAACTGAGTCCGGGGCATTCCCGCTCGCGTTTTCTTGGGACGAGCACCGGAAGTCCTCGAGCTCAGCCCGTTTCCTTCGCTGCAAGTGCATTTCCAGTGGTTTCTGACACCGGACGAGCGTTCGCCACTCGTTGGAAGCTTCGGCCATCTTTTGGACCGTTTTATGTCGCACCACAGTTCTCCCTCCAACGAGCTCGCTTCCCGACCTATACCTCCGGAAAACGTGTCAGGGAGCATGCCCGGAGTGTGGGTTGAAGTCCTCGGAGCACGAGACCCGAAGATCGAAAGACTTATGACCAATACGGAGCAAAGGGAAGAAACCGTCGGGGGACCGCTTTTTACCCCAGGACGAGAAAACTGAGTCCGGGGCATTCCCGCTCGCGTTTTCTTGCGACGAGCACCGGAAGTCCTCGAGCTCAGCCCGTTTCCTTCGCTGCAAGTGCATTTCCAGTGGTTTCTGACACCGGACGAGCGTTCGCCACTCGTTGGAAGCTTCGGCCATCTTTTGGACCGTTTTGGGTCGCACCAAGTTCTCCCTCCAACGAGCTCGCTTCCCGACCTATACCTCCGGAAAACGTGTCAGGGAGCATGCCAGGAGCGTGGGTTGAAGTCCTCGGAGCACGAGACCCGAAGATCGAAAGACTTATGACCAATACGGAGCAAAGGGAAGAAACCGTCGGGGGACCGCTTTTTACCCCAGGACGAGAAAACTGAGTCCGGGGCATTCCCGCTTGCGTTTTCTTGGGACGAGCACCGGAAGTCCTTGAGCTCAGCCCGTTTCCTTCGCTGCAAGTGCATTTCCAGTGGTTTCTGACACCGGACGAGCGTTCGCCACTCGTTGGAAGCTTCGGCTATCTTTTGGACCGTTTTGGGTCGCACCACAGTTCTCCCTCCAACGAGCTCGCTTCCCGACCTATACCTCCGGAAAACGTGTCAGGGAGCATGCCAGGAGCGTGGGTTGAAGTTCTCGGAGAACGAGACCCGAAGATCGAAAGACTTATGACCAATACGGAGCAAAGGGAAGAAACCGTCGGGGGACCGCTTTTTACCCCTGCACGAGAAAACTGAGTCCGGGGCATTCCCGCTCGCGTTTTCTTCGGACGAGCACCGGAAGTCCTCGAGCTCAGCCCGTTTCCTTCGCTGCAAGTGCATTTCCAGTGGTTTCTGACACCGGACGAGCGTTCGCCACATGTTGGAAGCTTCGGCCATCTTTTGGACCGTTTTGGGTCGCACCAAGTTCTCCCTCCAACGAGCTCGCTTCCCGACCTATACCTCCGGAAAACGTGTCAGGGAGCATGCCAGGAGCGTGGGTTGAAGTCCTCGGAGCACGAGACCCGAAGATCGAAAGACTTATGACCAATACGGAGCAAAGGGAAGAAACCGTCGGGGGACCGCTTTTTACCCCAGGACGAGAAAACTGAGTCCGGGGCATTCCCGCTCGCGTTTTCTTGGGACGAGCACCGGAAGTCCTCGAGCTCAGCCCGTTTCCTTCGCTGCAAGTGCATTTCCAGTGGTTTCTGACACCGGACGAGCGTTCGCCACTCGTTGGAAGCTTCGGCCATCTTTTGGACCATTTTGGGTCGCACCAAGTTCTCCCTCCAACGAGCTCGCTTCCCAACCTATACCTCCGGAAAACTTGTCAGGGAGCATGCCAGGAGCGTGGGTTGAAGTCCTCGGAGCACGAGACCCGAAGATCGAAAGACTTATGACCAATACGGAGCAAAGGGAAGAAACCGTCGGGGGACCGCTTTTTACCCCAGGACGAGAAAACTGAGTCCGGGACATTCCCGATCGCGTTTTCTTGGGACGAGCACCGGAAGTCCTCGAGCTCAGCCCGTTTCCTTCGCTGCAAGTGCATTTCCAGTGGTTTCTGACACCGGACGAGCGTTCGCCACTCGTTGGAAGCTTCGGCCATCTTTTGGACCGTTTTGGGTCGCACCACAGTTCTCCCTCCAACGAGCTCGCTTCCCGACCTATACCTCCGAAAAACGTGTCAGGGAGCATGCCAGGAGCGTGGGTTGAAGTTCTCGGAGAACGAGACCCGAAGATCGAAAGACTTATGACCAATACGGAGCAAAGGGAAGAAACCGTCGGGGGACCGCTTTTTACCCCAGGACGAGAAAACTGAGTCCGGGGCATTCCCGCTCGCGTTTTCTTGGGACGAGCACCGGAAGTCCTCGAGCTCAGCCCGTTTCCTTCGCTGCAAGTGCATTTCCAGTGGTTTCTGACACCAGACGAGCGTTCGCCATTCGTTGGAAGCTTCGGCCATCTTTTGGACCGTTTTGGGTCGCACCACAGTTCTCCCTCCAACGAGCTCGCTTCCCGACCTATACCTCCGGAAAACGTGTCAGGTAGCATGCCAGGAGGGTGGGTTGAAGTCCTCGGAGCACGAGACCCGAAGATCGAAAGACTTATGACCAATACGGAGCAAAGGGAAGAAACCGTCGGGGGACCGCTTTTTACCCCAGGACGAGAAAACTGAGTCCGGGGCATTCCCGCTCGCGTTTTCTTGGGACGAGCACCGGAAGTCCTCGAGCTCAGCCCGTTTCCTTCGCTGCAAGTGCATTTCCAGTGGTTTCTGACACCGGACGAGCGTTCGCCACTCGTTGGAAGCTTCGGCCATCTTTTGGACCGTTTTGTGTCGCACCAAGTTCTCCCTCCAACGAGCTCGCTTCCCGACCTATACCTCCGGAAAACGTGTCAGGGAGCATGCCAGGAGCGTGGGTTTAAGTTCTCGGAGCACGAGACCCGAAGATCGAAAGACTTATGACCAATACGGAGCAAAGGGAAGAAACCGTCGGGGGACCGCTTTTTACCCCAGGACGAAAAAACTGAGTCCGGGGCATTCCCGCTCGCGTTTTCTTGGGACGAGCACCGGAAGTCCTCGAGCTCAGCCCGTTTCCTTCGCTGCAAGTGCATTTCCAGTGGTTTCTGACACCGGACGAGCGTTCGCCACTCGTTGGAAGCTTCGGCCATCTTTTGGACCGTTTTGGGTCGCACCACAGTTCTCCCTCCAACGAGCTCGCTTCCCGACCTATACCTCCGGAAAACGTGTCAGGGAGCATGCCAGGAGTGTGGGTTGAAGTCTTCGGAGCACGAGACCCGAAGATCGAAAGACTTATGACCAATACGGAGCAAAGGGAAGAAACCGTCGGGGGACCGCTTTTTACCCCAGGACGAGAAAACTGAGTCCGGGGCATTCCCGCTCGCGTTTTCTTGGGACGAGCACCGGAAGTCCTCGAGCTCCGCCCGTTTCCTTCGCTGCAAGTGCATTTCCAGTGGTTTCTGACACCGGACGAGCGTTCGCCACTCGTTGGAAGCTTCGGCCATCTTTTGGACCGTTTTGGGTCGCACCACAGTTCTCCCTCCAACGAGCTCGCTTCCCGACCTATACCTCCGGAAAACGTGTCAGGGAGCATGCCAGGAGTGTGGGTTGAAGTCCTCGGAGCACGAGACCCGAAGATCGAAAGACTTATGACCAATACGGAGCAAAGGGAAGAAACCGTCGGGGGACCGCTTTTTACCCCAGGACGAGAAAACTGAGTCCGGGGCATTCCCGCTCGCGTTTTCTTGGGACGAGCACCTGAAGTCCTCGAGCTCAGCCCGTTTCCTTCGCTGCAAGTGCATTTCCAGTGGTTTCTGACACCGGACGAGCGTTCGCCACTCGTTGGAAGCTTCGGCCATCTTTTGGACTGTTTTGGGTCGCACCACAGTTCTCCCTCCAACGAGCTCGCTTCCCGACCTATACCTCCGGAAAACGTGTCAGGGAGCATGCCAGGAGTGTGGGTTGAAGTCCTCGGAGCACGAGACCCGAAGATCGAAAGACTTATGACCAATACGGAGCAAAGGGAAGAAACCGTCGGGGGACCGCTTTTTACCCCAGGACGAGAAAACTGAGTCCGGGGCATTCCCGCTCGCGTTTTCTTGGGACGAGCACCGGAAGTCCTCGAGCTCAGCCCGTTTCCTTCGCTGCAAGTGCATTTCCAGTGGTTTCTGACACCGGACGAGCGTTCGCCAGTCGTTGGAAGCTTCGGCCATCTTTTGGACCGTTTTGGGTCGCACCACAGTTCTCCCTCCAACGAGCTCGCTTCCCGACCTATACCTCCGGAAAACGTGTCAGGGAGCATGCCAGGAGTGTGGGTTGAAGTCCTCGGAGCACGAGACCCGAAGATCGAAAGACTTATGACCAATACGGAGCAAAGGGAAGAAACCGTCGGGGGACCGCTTTTTACCCCAGGACGAGAAAACTGAGTCCGGGGCATTCCCGCTCGCGTTTTCTTGGGACGAGCACCGGAAGTCCTCGAGCTCAGCCCGTTTCCTTCGCTGCAAGTGCATTTCCAGTGGTTTCTGACACCGGACGAGCGTTCGCCACTCGTTGGAAGCTTCGGCCATCTTTTGGACCGTTTTGGGACGCACCACAGTTCTCCCTCCAACGAGCTCGCTTCCCGACCTATACCTCCGGAAAACGTGTCAGGGAGCATGCCAGGAGTGTGGGTTGAAGTCCTCGGAGCACGAGACCCGAAGATCGAAAGACTTATGACCAATACGGAGCAAAGGGAAGAAACCGTCGGGGGACCGCTTTTTACCCCAGGACGAGAAAACTGAGTCCGGGGCATTCCCGCTCGCGTTTTCTTGGGACGAGCACCGGAAGTCCTCGAGCTCAGCCCGTTTCCTTCGCTGCAAGTGCATTTCCAGTGGTTTCTGACACCGGACGAGCGTTCGCCACTCGTTGGAAGCTTCGGCCATCTTTTGGACCGTTTTGGGACGCACCACAGTTCTCCCTCCAACGAGCTCGCTTCCCGACCTATACCTCCGGAAAACGTGTCAGGGAGCATGCCAGGAGTGTGGGTTGAAGTCCTCGGAGCACGAGACCCGAAGATCGAAAGACTTATGACCAATACGGAGCAAAGGGAAGAAACCGTCGGGGGACCGCTTTTTACCCCAGGACGAGAAAACTGAGTCCGGGGCATTCCCGCTCGCGTTTTCTTGGGACGAGCACCGGAAGTCCTCGAGCTCAGCCCGTTTCCTTCGCTGCAAGTGCATTTCCAGTGGTTTCTGAAATCGGACGAGCGTTCGCCACTCGTTGGAAGCTTCGGCCATCTTTTGGACCGTTTTGGGTCGCACCACAGTTCTCCCTCCAACGAGCTCGCTTCCCGACCTATACCTCCGGAAAACGTGTCAGGGAGCATGCCAGGAGTGTGGGTTGAAGTCCTCGGAGCACGAGACCCGAAGATCGAAAGACTTATGACCAATACGGAGCAAAGGGAAGAAACCGTCGGGGGACCGCTTTTTACCCCAGGACGAGAAAACTGAGTCCGGGGCATTCCCGCTCGCGTTTTCTTGGGACGAGAACCGGAAGTCCTCGAGCTCAGCCCGTTTCCTTCGCTGCAAGTGCATTTCCAGTGGTTTCTGACACCGGACGAGCGTTCGCCACTCGTTGGAAGCTTCGGCCATCTTTTGGACCGTTTTGGGTCGCACCACAGTTCTCCCTCCAACGAGCTCGCTTCCCGACCTATACCTCCGGAAAACGTGTCAGGGAGCATGCCAGGAGTGTGGGTTGATGTCCTCGGAGCACGAGACCCGAAGATCGAAAGACTTATGACCAATACGGAGCAAAGGGAAGAAACCGTCGGGGGACCGCTTTTTACCCCAGGACGAGAAAACTGAGTCCGGGGCATTCCCGCTCGCGTTTTCTTGGGACGAGCACCGGAAGTCCTCGAGCTCAGCCCGTTTCCTTCGCTGCAAGTGCATTTCCAGTGGTTTCTGACACCGGACGAGCGTTCGCCACTCGTTGGAAGCTTCGGCCATCTTTTGGACCGTTTTGGGTCGCACCACAGTTCTCCCTCCAACGAGCTCGCTTCCCGACCTATACCTCCGGAAAACGTGTCAGGGAGCATGCCAGGAGTGTGGGTTGAAGTCCTCGGAGCACGAGACCCGAAGATCGAAAGAGTTATGACCAATACGGAGCAAAGGGAAGAAACCGTCGGGGGACCGCTTTTTACCCCAGGACGAGAAAACTGAGTCCGGGGCATTCACGCTCGCGTTTTCTTGGGACGAGCACCGGAAGTCCTCGAGCTCAGCCCGTTTCCTTCGCTGCAAGTGCATTTCCAGTGGTTTCTGACACCGGACGAGCGTTCGCCACTCGTTGGAAGCTTCGGCCATGTTTTGGACCGTTTTGGGTCGCACCACAGTTCTCCCTCCAACGAGCTCGCTTCCCGACCTATACCTCCGGAAAACGTGTCAGGGAGCATGCCAGGAGTGTGGGTTGAAGTCCTCGGAGCACGAGACCCGAAGATCGAAAGAGTTATGACCAATACGGAGCAAAGGGAAGAAACCGTCGGGGGACCGCTTTTTACCCCAGGACGAGAAAACTGTGTCCGGGGCATTCCCGCTCGCGTTTTCTTGGGACGAGCACCGGAAGTCCTCGAGCTCAGCCCGTTTCCTTCGCTGCAAGTGCATTTCCAGTGGTTTCTGACACCGGACGAGCGTTCGCCACTCGTTGGAAGCTTCGGCCATCTTTTGGACCGTTTTGGGTCGCACCACAGTTCTCCCTCCAACGAGCTCGCTTCCCGACCTATACCTCCGGAAAACGTGTCAGGGAGCATGCCAGGAGTGTGGGTTGAAGTCCTCGGAGCACGAGACCCGAAGATCGAAAGACTTATGACCAATACGGAGCAAAGGGAAGAAACCGTCGGGGGACCGCTTTTTACCCCAGGACGAGAAAACTGAGTCCGGGGCATTCCCGCTCGCGTTTTCTTGGGACGAGCACCGGAAGACCTCGAGCTCAGCCCGTTTCCTTCGCTGCAAGTGCATTTCCAGTGGTTTCTGACACCGGACGAGCGTTCGCCACCCGTTGGAAGCTTCGGCCATCTTTTGGACCGTTTTGGGTCGCACCACAGTTCTCCCTCCAACGAGCTCGCTTCCCGACCTATACCTCCGGAAAACGTGTCAGGGAGCATGCCAGGAGTGTGGGTTGAAGTCCTCGGAGCACGAGAACCGAAGATCGAAAGACTTATGACCAATACGGAGCAAAGGGAAGAAACCGTCGGGGACCGCTTTTTACCCCAGGACGAGAAAACTGAGTCCGGGGCATTCCCGCTCGCGTTTTCTTGGGACGAGAACCGGAAGTCCTCGAGCTCAGCCCGTTTCCTTCGCTGCAAGTGCATTTCCAGTGGTTTCTGACACCGGACGAGCGTTCGCCACTCGTTGGAAGCTTCGGCCATCTTTTGGACCGTTTTGGGTCGCACCACAGTTCTCCCTCCAACGAGCTCGCTTCCCGACCTATACCTCCGGAAAACGTGTCAGGGAGCATGCCAGGAGTGTGGGTTGAAGTCCTCGGAGCACGAGACCCGAAGATCGAAAGACTTATGACCAATACGGAGCAAAGGGAAGAAACCGTCGGGGGACCGCTTTTTACCCCAGGACGAGAAAACTGAGTCCGGGGCATTCCCGCTCGCGTTTTCTTGGGACGAGCACTGGAAGTCCTCGAGCTCAGCCCGTTTCCTTCGCTGCAAGTGCATTTCCAGTGGTTTCTGACACCGGACGAGCGTTCGCCACTCGTTGGAAGCTTCGGCCATCTTTTGGACCGTTTTGGGTCGCACCACAGTTCTCCCTCCAACGAGCTCGCTTCCCGACCTATACCTCCGGAAAACGTGTCAGGGAGCATGCCAGGAGTGTGGGTTGAAGTCCTCGGAGCACGAGAACCGAAGATCGAAAGACTTATGACCAATACGGAGCAAAGGGAAGAAACCGTCGGGGGACCGCTTTTTACCCCAGGACGAGAAAACTGAGTCCGGGGCATTCCCGCTCGCGTTTTCTTGGGACGAGAACCGTAAGTCCTCGAGCTCAGCCCGTTTCCTTCGCTGCAAGTGCATTTCCAGTGGTTTCTGACACCGGACGAGCGTTCGTCACTCGTTGGAAGCTTCGGCCATCTTTTGGACCGTTTTGGGTCGCACCACAGTTCTCCCTCCAACGAGCTCGCTTCCCGACCTATACCTCCGGAAAACGTGTCAGGGAGCATGCCAGGAGTGTGGGTTGAAGTCCTCGGAGCACGAGACCCGAAGATCGAAAGACTTATGACCAATACGGAGCAAAGGGAAGAAACCGTCGGGGGACCGCTTTTTACCCCAGGACGAGAAAACTGAGTCCGGGGCATTCCCGCTCGCGTTTTCTTGGGACGAGCACCGGAAGTCCTCGAGCTCAGCCCGTTTCCTTCGCTGCAAGTGCATTTCCAGTGGTTTCTGACACCGGACGAGCGTTCGCCACTCGTTGGAAGCTTCGGCCATCTTTTGGACCGTTTTGGGTCGCACCACAGTTCTCCCTCCAACGAGCTCGCTTCCCGACCTATACCTCCGGAAAACGTGTCAGGGAGCATGCCAGGAGTGTGGGTTGATGTCCTCGGAGCACGAGACCCGAAGATCGAAAGACTTATGACCAATACGGAGCAAAGGGAAGAAACCGTCGGGGGACCGCTTTTTACCCCAGGACGAGAAAACTGAGTCCGGGGCATTCCCGCTCGCGTTTTCTTGGGACGAGCACCGGAAGTCCTCGAGCTCAGCCCGTTTCCTTCGCTGCAAGTGCATTTCCAGTGGTTTCTGACACCGGACGAGCGTTCGCCACTCGTTGGAAGCTTCGGCCATCTTTTGGACCGTTTTGGGTCGCACCACAGTTCTCCCTCCAACGAGCTCGCTTCCCGACCTATACCTCCGGAAAACGTGTCAGGGAGCATGCCAGGAGTGTGGGTTGAAGTCCTCGGAGCACGAGACCCGAAGATCGAAAGACTTATGACCAATACGGAGCAAAGGGAAGAAACCGTCGGGGGACCGCTTTTTACCCCAGGACGAGAAAACTGAGTCCGGGGCATTCCCGCTCGCGTTTTCTTGGGACGAGAGCCGGAAGTCCTCGAGCTCAGCCCGTTTCCTTCGCTGCAAGTGCATTTCCAGTGGTTTCTGACACCGGACGAGCGTTCGCCACTCGTTGGAAGCTTCGGCCATCTTTTGGACCGTTTTGGGTCGCACCACAGTTCTCCCTCCAACGAGCTCGCTTCCCGACCTATACCTCCGGAAAACGTGTCAGGGAGCATGCCAGGAGTGTGGGTTGAAGTCCTCGGAGCACGAGACCCGAAGATCGAAAGACTTATGACCAATACGGAGCAAAGGGAAGAAACCGTCGGGGGACCGCTTTTTACCCCAGGACGAGAAAACTGAGTCCGGGGCATTCCTGCTCGCGTTTTCTTGGGACGAGCACCGGAAGTCCTCGAGCTCAGCCCGTTTCCTTCGCTGCAAGTGCATTTCCAGTGGTTTCTGACACCGGACGAGCGTTCGCCACTCGTTGGAAGCTTCGGCCATCTTTTGGACCGTTTTGGGTCGCACCACAGTTCTCCCTCCAACGAGCTCGCTTCCCGACCTATACCTCCGGAAAACGTGTCAGGGAGCATGCCAGGAGTGTGGGTTGATGTCCTCGGAGCACGAGACCCGAAGATCGAAAGACTTATGACCAATACGGAGCAAAGGGAAGAAACCGTCGGGGGACCGCTTTTTACCCCAGGACGAGAAAACTGAGTCCGGGGCATTCCCGCTCGCGTTTTCTTGGGACGAGCACCGGAAGTCCTCGAGCTCAGCCTGTTTCCTTCGCTGCAAGTGCATTTCCAGTGGTTTCTGACACCGGACGAGCGTTCGCCACTCGTTGGAAGCTTCGGCCATCTTTTGGACCGTTTTGGGTCGCACCACAGTTCTCCCTCCAACGAGCTCGCTTCCCGACCTATACCTCCGGAAAACGTGTCAGGGAGCATGCCAGGAGTGTGGGTTGAAGTCCTCGGAGCACGAGACCCGAAGATCGAAAGACTTATGACCAATACGGAGCAAAGGGAAGAAACCGTCGGGGGACCGCTTTTTACCCCAGGACGAGAAAACTGAGTCCGGGGCATTCCCGCTCGCGTTTTCTTGGGACGAGAGCCGGAAGTCCTCGAGCTCAGCCCGTTTCCTTCGCTGCAAGTGCATTTCCAGTGGTTTCTGACACCGGACGAGCGTTCGCCACTCGTTGGAAGCTTCGGCCATCTTTTGGACCGTTTTGGGTCGCACCACAGTTCTCCCTCCAACGAGCTCGCTTCCCGACCTATACCTCCGGAAAACGTGTCAGGGAGCATGCCAGGAGTGTGGGTTGAAGTCCTCGGAGCACGAGACCCGAAGATCGAAAGACTTATGACCAATACGGAGCAAAGGGAAGAAACCGTCGGGGGACCGCTTTTTACCCCAGGACGAGAAAACTGAGTCCGGGGCATTCCTGCTCGCGTTTTCTTGGGACGAGCACCGGAAGTCCTCGAGCTCAGCCCGTTTCCTTCGCTGCAAGTGCATTTCCAGTGGTTTCTGACACCGGACGAGCGTTCGCCACTCGTTGGAAGCTTCGGCCATCTTTTGGACCGTTTTGGGTCGCACCACAGTTCTCCCTCCAACGAGCTCGCTTCCCGACCTATACCTCCGGAAAACGTGTCAGGGAGCATGCCAGGAGTGTGGGTTGATGTCCTCGGAGCACGAGACCCGAAGATCGAAAGACTTATGACCAATACGGAGCAAAGGGAAGAAACCGTCGGGGGACCGCTTTTTACCCCAGGACGAGAAAACTGAGTCCGGGGCATTCCCGCTCGCGTTTTCTTGGGACGAGCACCGGAAGTCCTCGAGCTCAGCCCGTTTCCTTCGCTGCAAGTGCATTTCCAGTGGTTTCTGACACCGGACGAGCGTTCGCCACTCGTTGGAAGCTTCGGCCATCTTTTGGACCGTTTTGGGTCGCACCACAGTTCTCCCTCCAACGAGCTCGCTTCCCGACCTATACCTCCGGAAAACAAGTCAGGGAGCATGCCAGGAGTGTGGGTTGAAGTCCTCGGAGCACGAGACCCGAAGATCGAAAGACTTATGACCAATACGGAGCAAAGGGAAGAAACCGTCGGGGGACCGCTTTTTACCCCAGGACGAGAAAACTGAGTCCAGGGCATTCCCGCTCGCGTTTTCTTGGGACGAGCACCGGAAGTCCTCGAGCTCAGCCCGTTTCCTTCGCTGCAAGTGCATTTCCAGTGGTTTCTGACACCGGACGAGCGTTCGCCACTCGTTGGAAGCTTCGGCCATCTTTTGGACCGTTTTGGGTCGCACCACAGTTCTCCCTCCAACGAGCTCGCTTCCCGACCTATACCTCCGGAAAACGTGTCAGGGAGTATGCCAGGAGTGTGGGTTGAAGTCCTCGGAGCACGAGACCCGAAGATCGAAAGACTTATGACCAATACGGAGCAAAGGGAAGAAACCGTCGGGGGACCGCTTTTTACCCCAGGACGAGAAAACTGAGTCCGGGGCATTCCCGCTCGCGTTTTCTTGGGACGAGCACCGGAAGTCCTCGAGCTCAGCCCGTTTCCTTCGCTGCAAGTGCATTTCCAGTGGTTTCTGACACCGGACGAGCGTTCGCCACTCGTTGGAAGCTTCGGCCATCTTTTGGACCGTTTTGGGTCGCACCACAGTTCTCCCTCCAACGAGCTCGCTTCCCGACCTATACCTCCGGAAAACGTGTCAGGGAGCATGCCAGGAGTGTGGGTTGAAGTCCTCGGAGCACGAGACCCGAAGATCGAAAGACTTATGACCAATACGGAGCAAAGGAAAGAAGCCGTCGGGGGACCGCTTTTTACCCCAGGACGAGAAAACTGAGTCCGGGGCATTCCCGCTCGCGTTTTCTTGGGACGAGCACCGGAAGTCCTCGAGCTCAGCCCGTTTCCTTCGCTGCAAGTGCATTTCCAGTGGTTTCTGACACCGGAGGAGCGTTCGCCACTCGTTGGAAGCTTCGGCCATCTTTTGGACCGTTTTGGGCCGCACCACAGTTCTCCCTCCAACGAGCTCGCTTCCCGACCTATACCTCCGGAAAACGTGTCAGGGAGCATGCCAGGAGTGTGGGTTGAAGTCCTCGGAGCACGAGACCCGAAGATCGAAAGACTTATGACCAATACGGAGCAAAGGGAAGAAGCCGTCGGGGGACCGCTTTTTACCCCAGGACGAGAAAACTGAGTCCGGGGCATTCCCGCTCGCGTTTTCTTGGGACGAGCACCGGAAGTCCTCGAGCTCAGCCTGTTTCCTTTGCTGCAAGTGCATTTCCAGTGGTTTCTGACACCGGACGAGCGTTCGCCACTCGTTGGAAGCTTCGGCCATCTTTTGGACCGTTTTGGGTCGCACCACAGTTCTCCCTCCAACGAGCTCGCTTCCCGACCTATACCTCCGGAAAACGTGTCAGGGAGCATGCCAGGAGTGTGGGTTGAAGTCCTCGGAGCACGAGACCCGAAGATCGAAAGACTTATGACCAATACGGAGCAAAGGGAAGAAACCGTCGGGGGACCGCTTTTTACCCCAGGACGAGAAAACTGAGTCCGGGGCATTCCCGCTCGCGTTTTCTTGGGACGAGCACCGGAAGTCCTCGAGCTCAGCCCGTTTCCTTCGCTGCAAGTGCATTTCCAGTGGTTTCTGACACCGGACGAGCGTTCGCCACTCGTTGGAAGCTTCGGCCATCTTTTGGACCGTTTTGGGTCGCACCACAGTTCTCCCTCCAACGAGCTCGCTTCCCGACCTATACCTCCGGAAAACGTGTCAGGGAGCATGCCAGGAGTGTGGGTTGAAGTCCTCGGAGCACGAGACCCGAAGATCGAAAGACTTATGACCAATACGGAGCAAAGGGAAGAAACCGTCGGGGGACCGCTTTTTACCCGAGGACGAGAAAACTGAGTCCGGGGCAATCCCGCTCGCGTTTTCTTGGGACGAGCACCGGAAGTCCTCGAGCTCAGCCCGTTTCCTTCGCTGCAAGTGCATTTCCAGTGGTTTCTGACACCGGACGAGCGTTCGCCACTCGTTGGAAGCTTCGGCCATCTTTTGGACCGTTTTGGGTCGCACCACAGTTCTCCCTCCAACGAGCTCGCTTCCCGACCTATACCTCCGGAAAACGTGTCAGGGAGCATGCCAGGAGTGTGGGTTGAAGTCCTCGGAGCACGAGACCCGAAGATCGAAAGACTTATGACCAATACGGAGCAAAGGGAAGAAACCGTCGGGGGACCGCTTTTTACCCCAGGACGAGAAAACTGAGTCCGGGGCATTCCCGCTCGCGTTTTCTTGGGACGAGCACTGGAAGTCCTCGAGCTCAGCCCGTTTCCTTCGCTGCAAGTGCATTTCCAGTGGTTTCTGACACCGGACGAGCGTTCGCCACTCGTTGGAAGCTTCGGCCATCTTTTGGACCGTTTTGGGTCGCACCACAGTTCTCCCTCCAACGAGCTCGCTTCCCGACCTATACCTCCGGAAAACGTGTGAGGGAGCATGCCAGGAGTGTGGGTTGAAGTCCTCGGAGCACGAGACCCGAAGATCGAAAGACTTATGACCAATACGGAGCAAAGGGAAGAAACCGTCGGGGGACCGCTTTTTACCCCAGGACGAGAAAACTGAGTCCGGGGCATTCCCGCTCGCGTTTTCTTGGGACGAGCACCGGAAGTCCTCGAGCTCAGCCCGTTTCCTTCGCTGCAATTGCATTTCCAGTGGTTTCTGACACCGGACGAGCGTTCGCCACTCGTTGGAAGCTTCGGCCATCTTTTGGACCGTTTTGGGTCGCACCACAGTTCTCCCTCCAACGAGCTCGCTTCCCGACCTATACCTCCGGAAAACGTGTCATGGAGCATGCCAGGAGTGTGGGTTGAAGTCCTCGGAGCACGAGACCCGAAGATCGAAAGACTTATGACCAATACGGAGCAAAGGGAAGAAACCGTCGGGGGACCGCTTTTTACCCCAGGACGAGAAAACTTAGTCCGGGGCATTCCCGCTCGCGTTTTCTTGGGACGAGCACCGGAAGTCCTCGAGCTCAGCCCGTTTGCTTCGCTGCAAGTGCATTTCCAGTGGTTTCTTACACCGGACGAGCGTTCGCCACTCGTTGGAAGCTTCGGCCATCTTTTGGACCGTTTTGGGTCGCACCACAGTTCTCCCTCCAACGAGCTCGCTTCCCGACCTATACCTCCGGAAAACGTGTCAGGGAGCATGCCAGGAGTGTGGGTTGAAGTCCTCGGAGCACGAGACCCGAAGATCGAAAGACTTATGACCAATACCGGAGCAGAGGGAAGAAACCGTCGGGGGACCGCTTTTTACCCGAGGACGAGAAAACTGAGTCCGGGGCAATCCCGCTCGCGTTTTCTTGGGACGAGCACCGGAAGTCCTCGAGCTCAGCCCGTTTCCTTCGCTGCAAGTGCATTTCCAGTGGTTTCTGACACCGGACGAGCGTTCGCCACTCGTTGGAAGCTTCGGCCATCTTTTGGACTGTTTTGGGTCGCACCACAGTTCTCCCTCCAACGAGCTCGCTTCCCGACCTATACCTCCTGAAAACGTGTGAGGGAGCATGCCAGGAGTGTGGGTTGAAGTCCTCGGAGCACGAGACCCGAAGATCGAAAGACTTATGACCAATACGGAGCAAAGGGAAGAAACCGTCGGGGGACCGCTTTTTACCCCAGGACGAGAAAACTGAGTCCGGGGCATTCCCGCTCGCGTTTTCTTGGGACGAGCACCGGAAGTCCTCGAGCTCAGCCCGTTTCCTTCGCTGCAAGTGCATTTCCAGTGGTTTCTGACACCGGACGAGCGTTCGCCACTCGTTGGAAGCTTCGGCCATCTTTTGGACCGTTTTGGGTCGCACCACAGTTCTCCCTCCAACGAGCTCGCTTCCCGACCTATACCTCCGGAAAACGTGTCATGGAGCATGCCAGGAGTGTGGGTTGAAGTCCTCGGAGCACGAGACCCGAAGATCGAAAGACTTATGACCAATACGGAGCAAAGGGAAGAAACCGTCGGGGGACCGCTTTTTACCCCAGGACGAGAAAACTGAGTCCGGGGCATTCCCGCTCGCGTTTTCTTGGGACGAGCACCGGAAGTCCTCGAGCTCAGCCCGTTTCCTTCGCTGCAAGTGCATTTCCAGTGGTTTCTGACACCGGACGAGCGTTCGCCACTCGTTGGAAGCTTCGGCCATCTTTTGGACCGTTTTGGGTCGCACCACAGTTCTCCCTCCAACGAGCTCGCTTCCCGACCTATACCTCCGGAAAACGTGTCAGGGAGCATGCCAGGAGTGTGGGTTGAAGTCCTCGGAGCACGAGACCCGAAGATCGAAAGACTTATGACCAATACGGAGCAAAGGGAAGAAACCGTCGGGGGACCGCTTTTTACCCCAGGACGAGAAAACTGAGTCCGGGGCATTCCCGCTCGCGTTTTCTTGGGACGAGCACCGGAAGTCCTCGAGCTCAGCCCGTTTGCTTCGCTGCAAGTGCATTTCCAGTGGTTTCTGACACCGGACGAGCGTTCGCCACTCGTTGGAAGCTTCGGCCATCTTTTGGACCGTTTTGGGTCGCACCACAGTTCTCCCTCCAACGAGCTCGCTTCCCGACCTATACCTCCGGAAAACGTGTCAGGGAGCATGCCAGGAGTGTGGGTTGAAGTCCTCGGAGCACGAGACCCGAAGATCGAAAGACTTATGACCAATACGGAGCAAAGGGAAGAAACCGTCGGGGGACCGCTTTTTACCCCAGGACGAGAAAACTGAGTCCGGGGCATTCCCGCTCGCGTTTTCTTGGGACGAGCACCGGAAGTCCTCGAGCTCAGCCCGTTTCCTTCGCTGCAAGTGCATTTCCAGTGGTTTCTGACACCGGACGAGCGTTCGCCACTCGTTGGAAGCTTCGGCCATCTTTTGGACCGTTTTGGGTCGCACCACAGTTCTCCCTCCAACGAGCTCGCTTCCCGACCTATACCTCCGGAAAACGTGTCATGGAGCATGCCAGGAGTGTGGGTTGAAGTCCTCGGAGCACGAGACCCGAAGATCGAAAGACTTATGACCAATACGGAGCAAAGGGAAGAAACCGTCGGGGGACCGCTTTTTACCCCAGGACGAGAAAACTGAGTCCGGGGCATTCCCGCTCGCGTTTTCTTGGGACGAGCACCGGAAGTCCTCGAGCTCAGCCCGTTTCCTTCGCTGCAAGTGCATTTCCAGTGGTTTCTGACACCGGACGAGCGTTCGCCACTCGTTGGAAGCTTCGGCCATCTTTTTGACCGTTTTGGGTCGCACCACAGTTCTCCCTCCAACGAGCTCGCTTCCCGACCTATACCTCCGGAAAACGTGTCAGGGAGCATGCCAGGAGTGTGGGTTGAAGTCCTCGGAGCACGAGACCCGAAGATCGAAAGACTTATGACCAATACGGAGCAAAGGGAAGAAACCGTCGGGGGACCGCTTTTTACCCCAGGACGAGAAAACTGAGTCCGGGGCATTCCCGCTCGCGTTTTCTTGGGACGAGCACCGGAAGTCCTCGAGCTCAGCCCGTTTGCTTCGCTGCAAGTGCATTTCCAGTGGTTTCTGACACCGGACGAGCGTTCGCCACTCGTTGGAAGCTTCGGCCATCTTTTGGACCGTTTTGGGTCGCACCACAGTTCTCCCTCCAACGAGCTCGCTTCCCGACCTATACCTCCGGAAAACATGTCAGGGAGCATGCCAGGAGTGTGGGTTGAAGTCCTCGGAGCACGAGACCCGAAGATCGAAAGACTTATGACCAATACGGAGCAAAGGGAAGAAACCGTCGGGGGACCGCTTTTTACCCCAGGACGAGAAAACTTAGTCCGGGGCATTCCCGCTCGCGTTATCTTGGGACGAGCACCGGAAGTCCTCGAGCTCAGCCCGTTTCCTTCGCTGCAAGTGCATTTCCAGTGGTTTCTGACACCGGACGAGCGTTCGCCACTCGTTGGAAGCTTCGGCCATCTTTTGGACCGTTTTGGGTCGCACCACAGTTCTCCCTCCAACGAGCTCGCTTCCCGACCTATACCTCCGGAAAACGTGTCAGGGAGCATGCCAGGAGTGTGGGTTGAAGTCCTCGGAGCACGAGACCCGAAGATCGAAAGACTTATGACCAATACGGAGCAAAGGGAAGAAACCGTCGGGGGACCGCTTTTTACCCCAGGACGAGAAAACTGAGTCCGGGGCATTCCCGCTCGCGTTTTCTTGGGACGAGCACCAAAAGTCCTCGAGCTCAGCCCGTTTCCTTCGCTGCAAGTGCATTTCCAGTGGTTTCTGACACCGGACGAGCGTTCGCCACTCGTTGGAAGCTTCGGCCATCTTTTGGACCGTTTTGGGTCGCACCACAGTTCTCCCTCCAACGAGCTCGCTTCCCGACCTATACCTCCGGAAAACGTGTCAGGGAGCATGCCAGGAGTGTGGGTTGAAGTCCTCGGAGCACGAGACCCGAAGATCGAAAGACTTATGACCAATACGGAGCAAAGGGAAGAAACCGTCGGGGGACCGCTTTTTACCCCAGGACGAGAAAACTGAGTCCGGGGCATTCCCGCTCGCGTTTTCTTGGGACGAGCACCGGAAGTCCTCGAGCTCAGCCCGTTTCCTTCGCTGCAAGTGCATTTCCAGTGGTTTCTGACACCGGACGAGCGTTCGCCACTCGTTGGAAGCTTCGGCCATCTTTTGGACCGTTTTGGGTCGCACCACAGTTCTCCCTCCAACGAGCTCGCTTCCCGACCTATACCTCCGGAAAACGTGTCAGGGAGCATGCCAGGAGTGTGGGTTGAAGTCCTCGGAGCACGAGACCCGAAGATCGAAAGACTTATGACCAATACGGAGCAAAGGGAAGAAACCGTCGGGGGACCGCTTTTTACCCCAGGACGAGAAAACTGAGTCCGGGGCATTCCCGCTCGCGTTTTCTTGGGACGAGCACCGGAAGTCCTCGAGCTCAGCCCGTTTCCTTCGCTGCAAGTGCATTTCCAGTGGTTTCTGACACCGGACGAGCGTTCGCCACTCGTTGGAAGCTTCGGCCATCTTTTGGACCGTTTTGGGTCGCACCACAGTTCTCCCTCCAACGAGCTCGCTTCCCGACCTATACCTCCGGAAAACGTGTCAGGGAGCATGCCAGGAGTGTGGGTTGAAGTCCTCGGAGCACGAGACCCGAAGATCGAAAGACTTATGACCAATACGGAGCAAAGGGAAGAAACCGTCGGGGGACCGCTTTTTACCCCAGGACGAGAAAACTGAGTCCGGGGCATTCCCGCTCGCGTTTTCTTGGGACGAGCACCGGAAGTCCTCGAGCTCAGCCCGTTTGCTTCGCTGCAAGTGCTTTTCCAGTGGTTTCAGACACCGGACGAGCGTTCGCCACTCGTTGGAAGCTTCGGCCATCTTTTGGACCGTTTTGGGTCGCACCACAGTTCTCCCTCCAACGAGCTCGCTTCCCGACCTATACCTCCGGAAAACGTGTCAGGGAGCATGCCAGGAGTATGGGTTGAAGTCCTCAGAGCACGAGACCCGAAGATCGAAAGACTTATGACCAATACGGAGCAAAGGGAAGAAACCGTCGGGGGACCGCTTTTTACCCCAGGACGAGAAAACTGAGTCCGGGGCATTCCCGCTCGTTTTTTCTTGGGACGAGCACCGGAAGTCCTCGAGCTCAGCCCGTTTCCTTCGCTGCAAGTGCATTTCCAGTGGTTTCTGACACCGGACGAGCGTTCGCCACTCGTTGGAAGCTTCGGCCATCTTTTGGACCGTTTTGGGTCGCACCACAGTTCTCCCTCCAACGAGCTCGCTTCCCGACCTATACCTCCGGAAAACGTGTCAGGGAGCATGCCAGGAGTGTGGGTTGAAGTCCTCGGAGCACGAGACCCGAAGATCGAAAGACTTATGACCAATACGGAGCAAAGGGAAGAAACCGTCGGGGGACCGCTTTTTACCCCAGGACGAGAAAACTGAGTCCGGGGCATTCCCGCTCGCGTTTTCTTGGGACGAGCACCGGAAGTCCTCGAGCTCAGCCCGTTTCCTTCGCTGCAAGTGCATTTCCAGTGGTTTCTGACACCGGACGAGCGTTCGCCACTCGTTGGAAGCTTCGGCCATCTTTTGGACCGTTTTGGGTCGCACCACAGTTCTCCCTCCAACGAGCTCGCTTCCCGACCTATACCTCCGGAAAACGTGTCAGGGAGCATGCCAGGAGTGTGGGTTGAAGTCCTCGGAGCACGAGACCCGAAGATCGAAAGACTTATGACCAATACGGAGCAAAGGGAAGAAACCGTCGGGGGACCGCTTTTTACCCCAGGACGAGAAAACTGAGTCCGGGGCATTCCCGCTCGCGTTTTCTTGGGACAAGCACCGGAAGTCCTCGAGCTCAGCCCGTTTCCTTCGCTGCAAGTGTATTTCCAGTGGTTTCTGACACCGGACGAGCGTTCGCCACTCGTTGGAAGCTTCGGCCATCTTTTGGACCGTTTTGGGTCGCACCACAGTTCTCCCTCCAACGGCTCGCTTCCCGACCTATACCTCCGGAAAACGTGTCAGGGAGCATGCCAGGAGTGTGGGTTGAAGTCCTCGGAGCACGAGACCCGAAGATCGAAAGACTTATGACCAATACGGAGCAAAGGGAAGAAACCGTCGGGGGACCGCTTTTTACCCCAGGACGAGAAAACTGAGTCCGGGGCATTCTCGCTCGCGTTTTCTTGGGACGAGCACCGGAAGTCCTCGAGCTCAGCCCGTTTGCTTCGCTGCAAGTGCATTTCCAGTGGTTTCTGACACCGGACGAGCGTTCGCCACTCGTTGGAAGCTTCGGCCATCTTTTGGACCGTTTTGGGTCGCACCACAGTTCTCCCTCCAACGAGCTCGCTTCCCGACCTATACCTCCGGAAAACGTGTCAGGGAGCATGCCAGGAGTGTGGGTTGAAGTCCTCGGAGCACGAGACCCGAAGATCGAAAGACTTATGACCAATACGGAGCAAAGGGAAGAAGCCGTCGGGGGACCGCTTTTTACCCCAGGACGAGAAAACTGAGTCCGGGGCATTCCCGCTCGCGTTTTCTTGGGACGAGCACCGGAAGTCCTCGAGCTCAGCCCGTTTCCTTCGCTGCAAGTGCATTTCCAGTGGTTTCTGACACCGGACGAGCGTTCGCCACTCGTTGGAAGCTTCGGCCATCTTTTGGACCGTTTTGGGTCGCACCACAGTTCTCCCTCCAACGAGCTCGCTTCCCGACCTATACCTCCGGAAAACGTGTCAGGGAGCATGCCAGGAGTGTGGGTTGAAGTCCTCGGAGTACGAGACCCGAAGATCGAAAGACTTATGACCAATACGGAGCAAAGGGAAGAAACCGTCGGGGGACCGCTTTTTACCCCAGGACGAGAAAACTGAGTCCGGGGCATTCCCGCTCGCGTTTTCTTGGGACGAGCACTGGAAGTCCTCGAGCTCAGCCCGTTTCCTTCGCTGCAAGTGCATTTCCAGTGGTTTCTGACACGGGACGAGCGTTCGCCACTCGTTGGAAGCTTCGGCCATCTTTTGGACTGTTTTGGGTCGCACCACAGTTCTCCCTCCAACGAGCTCGCTTCCCGACCTATACCTTCTGAAAACGTGTCAGGGAGCATGCCAGGAGTGTGGGTTGAAGTCCTCGGAGCACGAGACCCGAAGATCGAAAGACTTATGACCAATACGGAGCAAAGGGAAGAAACCGTCGGGGGACCGCTTTTTACCCCAGGACGAGAAAACTGAGTCCGGGGCATTCCCGCTCGCGTTTTCTTGGGACGAGCACCGGAAGTCCTCGAGCTCAGCCCGTTTCCTTCGCTGCAAGTGCATTTCCAGTGGTTTCTGACAGCGGACGAGCGTTCGCCACTCGTTGGAAGCTTCGGCCATCTTTTGGACCGTTTTGGGTCGCACCACAGTTCTCCCTCCAACGAGCTCGCTTCCCGACCTATACCTCCGGAAAACGTGTCATGGAGCATGCCAGGAGTGTGGGTTGAAGTCCTCGGAGCACGAGACCCGAAGATCGAAAGACTTATGACCAATACGGAGCAAAGGGAAGAAACCGTCGGGGGACCGCTTTTTACCCCAGGACGAGAAAACTGAGTCCGGGGCATTCCCGCTCGCGTTTTCTTGGGACGAGCACCGGAAGTCCTCGAGCTCAGCCCGTTTCCTTCGCTGCAAGTGCATTTCCAGTGGTTTCTGACACCGGACGAGCGTTCGCCACTCGTTGGAAGCTTCGGCCATCTTTTGGACCGTTTTGGGTCGCACCACAGTTCTCCCTCCAACGAGCTCGCTTCCCGACCTATACCTCCGGAAAACGTGTCAGGGAGCATGCCAGGAGTGTGGGTTGAAGTCCTCGGAGCACGAGACCCGAAGATCGAAAGACTTATGACCAATACGGAGCAAAGGGAAGAAACCGTCGGGGGACCGCTTTTTACCCCAGGACGAGAAAACTGAGTCCGGGGCATTCCCGCTCGCGTTTTCTTGGGACGAGCACCGGAAGTCCTCGAGCTCAGCCCGTTTGCTTCGCTGCAAGTGCATTTCCAGTGGTTTCTGACACCGGACGAGCGTTCGCCACTCGTTGGAAGCTTCGGCCATCTTTTGGACCGTTTTGGGTCGCACCACAGTTCTCCCTCCAACGAGCTCGCTTCCCGACCTATACCTCCGGAAAACGTGTCAGGGAGCATGCCAGGAGTGTGGGTTGAAGTCCTCGGAGCACGAGACCCGAAGATCGAAAGACTTATGACCAATACGGAGCAAAGGGAAGAAACCGTCGGGGGACCGCTTTTTACCCCAGGACGAGAAAACTGAGTCCGGGGCATTCCCGCTCGCGTTTTCTTGGGACGAGCACCGGAAGTCCTCGAGCTCCGCCCGTTTCCTTCGCTGCAAGTGCATTTCCAGTTGTTTCTGACACCGGACGAGCGTTCGCCACTCGTTGGAAGCTTCGGCCATCTTTTGGACCGTTTTGGGTCGCACCACAGTTCTCCCTCCAACGAGCTCGCTTCCCGACCTATACCTCCGGAAAACGTGTCATGGAGCATGCCAGGAGTGTGGGTTGAAGTCCTCGGAGCACGAGACCCGAAGATCGAAAGACTTATGACCAATACGGAGCAAAGGGAAGAAACCGTCGGGGGACCGCTTTTTACCCCAGGACGAGAAAACTGAGTCCGGGGCATTCCCGCTCGCGTTTTCTTGGGACGAGCACCGGAAGTCCTCGAGCTCAGCCCGTTTCCTTCGCTGCAAGTGCATTTCCAGTGGTTTCTGACACCGGACGAGCGTTCGCCACTCGTTGGAAGCTTCGGCCATCTTTTGGACCGTTTTGGGTCGCACCACAGTTCTCCCTCCAACGAGCTCGCTTCCCGACCTATACCTCCGGAAAACGTGTCAGGGAGCATGCCAGGAGTGTGGGTTGAAGTCCTCGGAGCACGAGACCCGAAGATCGAAAGACTTATGACCAATACGGAGCAAAGGGAAGAAACCGTCGGGGGACCGCTTTTTACCCCAGGACGAGAAAACTGAGTCCGGGGCATTCCCGCTCGCGTTTTCTTGGGACGAGCACCGGAAGTCCTCGAGCTCAGCCCGTTTCCTTCGCTGCAAGTGCATTTCCAGTGGTTTCTGACACCGGACGAGCGTTCGCCACTCGTTGGAAGCTTCGGCCATCTTTTGGACCGTTTTGGGTCGCACCACAGTTCTCCCTCCAACGAGCTCGCTTCCCGACCTATACCTCCGGAAAACGTGTCAGGGAGCATGCCAGGAGTGTGGGTTGAAGTCCTCGGAGCACGAGACCCGAAGATCGAAAGACTTATGACCAATACGGAGCAAAGGGAAGAAACCGTCGGGGGACCGCTTTTTACCCCAGGACGAGAAAACTGAGTCCGGGGCATTCCCGCTCGCGTTTTCTTGGGACGAGCACCGGAAGTCCTCGAGCTCAGCCCGTTTGCTTCGCTGCAAGTGCATTTCCAGTGGTTTCTGACACCGGACGAGCGTTCGCCACTCGTTGGAAGCTTCGGCCATCTTTTGGACCGTTTTGGGTCGCACCACAGTTCTCCCTCCAACGAGCTCGCTTCCCGACCTATACCTCCGGAAAACGTGTCAGGGAGCATGCCAGGAGTGTGGGTTGAAGTCCTCGGAGCACGAGACCCGAAGATCGAAAGACTTATGACCAATACGGAGCAAAGGGAAGAAACCGTCGGGGGACCGCTTTTTACCCGAGGACGAGAAAACTGAGTCCGGGGCAATCCCGCTCGCGTTTTCTTGGGACGAGCACCGGAAGTCCTCGAGCTCAGCCCGTTTCCTTCGCTGCAAGTGCATTTCCAGTGGTTTCTGACACCGGACGAGCGTTCGCCACTCGTTGGAAGCTTCGGCCATCTTTTGGACTGTTTTGGGTCGCACCACAGTTCTCCCTCCAACGAGCTCGCTTCCCGACCTATACCTCCGGAAAACGTGTCATGGAGCATGCCAGGAGTGTGGGTTGAAGTCCTCGGAGCACGAGACCCGAAGATCGAAAGACTTATGACCAATACGGAGCAAAGGGAAGAAACCGTCGGGGGACCGCTTTTTACCCCAGGACGAGAAAACTGAGTCCGGGGCATTCCCGCTCGCGTTTTCTTGGGACGAGCACCGGAAGTCCTCGAGCTCAGCCCGTTTCCTTCGCTGCAAGTGCATTTCCAGTGGTTTCTGACACCGGACGAGCGTTCGCCACTCGTTGGAAGCTTCGGCCATCTTTTGGACCGTTTTGGGTCGCACCACAGTTCTCCCTCCAACGAGCTCGATTCCCGACCTATACCTCCGGAAAACGTGTCAGGGAGCATGCCAGGAGTGTGGGTTGAAGTCCTCGGAGCATGAGACCCGAAGATCGAAAGACTTATGACCAATACGGAGCAAAGGGAAGAAACCGTCGGGGGACCGCTTTTTACCCCAGGACGAGAAAACTGATTCCGGGGCATTCCCGCTCGCGTTTTCTTGGGACGAGCACCGGAAGTCCTCGAGCTCAGCCCGTTTCCTTCGCTGCAAGTGCATTTCCAGTGGTTTCTGACACCGGACGAGCGTTCGCCACTCGATGGAAGCTTCGGCCATCTTTTGGACCGTTTTGGGTCGCACCACAGTTCTCCCTCCAACGAGCTCGCTCCCCGACCTATACCTCCGGAAAACGTGTCAGGGAGCATGCCAGGAGTGTGGGTTGAAGTCCTCGGAGCACGAGACCCGAAGATCGAAAGACTTATGACCAATACGGAGCAAAGGGAAGAAACCGTCGGGGGACCGCTTTTTACCCCAGGACGAGAAAACTGAGTCCGGGGCATTCCCGCTCGCGTTTTCTTGGGACGAGCACCGGAAGTCCTCGAGCTCAGCCCGTTTCCTTCGCTGCAAGTGCATTTCCAGTGGTTTCTGACACCGGACGAGCGTTCGCCACTCGTTGGAAGCTTCGGCCATCTTTTGGACCGTTTTGGGTCGCACCACAGTTCTCCCTCCAACGAGCTCGCTTCCCGACCTATACCTCCGGAAAACGTGTCAGGGAGCATGCCAGGAGTGTGGGTTGAAGTCCTCGGAGCACGAGACCCGAAGATCGAAAGACTTATGACCAATACGGAACAAAGGGAAGAAACCGTCGGGGGACCGCTTTTTACCCCAGGACGAGAAAACTGAGTCCGGGGCATTCCCGCTCGCGTTTTCTTGGGACGAGCACCGGAAGTCCTCGAGCTCAGCCCGTTTCCTTCGCTGCAAGTGCATTTCCAGTGGTTTCTGACACCGGACGAGCGTTCGCCACTCGTTGGAAGCTTCGGCCATCTTTTGGACCGTTTTGGGTCGCACCACAGTTCTCCCTCCAACGAGCTCGCTTCCCGACCTATACCTCCGGAAAACGTGTCAGGGAGCATGCCAGGAGTGTGGGTTGAAGTCCTCGGAGAACGAGACCCGAAGATCGAAAGACTTATGACCAATACGGAGCAAAGGGAAGAAACCGTCGGGGGACCGCCTTTTACCCCAGGACGAGAAAACTGAGTCCGGGGCATTCCCGCTCGCGTTTTCTTGGGACGAGCACCGGAAGTCCTCGAGCTCAGCCCGTTTCCTTCGCTGCAAGTGCATTTCCAGTGGTTTCTGACACCGGACGAGCGTTCGCCACTCGTTGGAAGCTTCGGCCATCTTTTGGACCGTTTTGGGTCGCACCACAGTTCTCCCTCCAACGAGCTCGCTTCCCGACCTATACCTCCGGAAAACGTGTCAGGGAGCATGCCAGGAGTGTGGGTTGAAGTCCTCGGAGCACGAGACCCGAAGATCGAAAGACTTATGACCAATACGGAGCAAAGGGAAGAAACCGTCGGGGGACCGCTTTTTACCCCAGGACGAGAAAACTGAGTCCGGGGCATTCCCGCTCGCGTTTTCTTGGGACGAGCACCGGAGGTCCTCGAGCTCAGCCCGTTTCCTTCGCTGCAAGTGCATTTCCAGTGGTTTCTGACACCGGACGAGCGTTCGCCACTCGTTGGAAGCTTCGGCCATCTTTTGGACCGTTTTGGGTCGCACCACAGTTCTCCCTCCAACGAGCTCGCTTCCCGACCTATACCTCCGGAAAACGTGTCAGGGAGCATGCCAGGAGTGTGGGTTGAAGTCCTCGGAGAACGAGACCCGAAGATCGAAAGACTTATGACCAATACGGAGCAAAGGGAAGAAACCGTCGGGGGACCGCTTTTTACCCCAGGACGAGAAAACTGAGTCCGGGGCATTCCCGCTCGCGTTTTCTTGGGACGAGCACCGGAAGTCCTCGAGCTCAGCCCGTTTCCTTCGCTGCAAGTGCATTTCCAGTGGTTTCTGACACCGGACGAGCGTTCGCCACTCGTTGGAAGCTTCGGCCATCTTTTGGACCGTTTTGGGTCGCACCACAGTTCTCCCTCCAACGAGCTCGCTTCCCGACCTATACCTCCGGAAAACGTGTCAGGGAGCATGCCAGGAGTGTGGGTTGAAGTCCTCGGAGCACGAGACCCGAAGATCGAAAGACTTATGACCAATACGGAGCAAAGGGAAGAAACCGTCGGGGGATCGCTTTTTACCCCAGGACGAGAAAACTGAGTCCGGGGCATTCCCGCTCGCGTTTTCTTGGGACGAGCACCGGAAGTCCTCGAGCTCAGCCCGTTTCCTTCGCTGCAAGTGCATTTCCAGTGGTTTCTGACACCGGACGAGCGTTCGCCACTCGTTGGAAGCTTCGACCATCTTTTGGACCGTTTTGGGTCGCACCACAGTTCTCCCTCCAACGAGCTCGCTTCCCGACCTATACCTCCGGAAAACGTGTCAGGGAGCATGCCAGGAGTGTGGGTTGAAGTCCTCGGAGCACGAGACCCGAAGATCGAAAGACTTATGACCAATACGGAGCAAAGGGAAGAAACCGTCGGGGGACCGCTTTTTACCCCAGGACGAGAAAACTGAGTCCGGGGCATTCCCGCTCGCGTTTTCTTGGGACGAGCACCGGAAGTCCTCGAGCTCCGCCCGTTTCCTTCGCTGCAAGTGCATTTCCAGTGGTTTCTGACACCGGACGAGCGTTCGCCACTCGTTGGAAGCTTCGGCCATCTTTTGGACCGTTTTGGGTCGCACCACAGTTCTCCCTCCAACGAGCTCGCTTCCCGACCTATACCTCCGGAAAACGTGTCAGGGAGCATGCCAGGAGTGTGGGTTGAAGTCCTCGGAGCACGAGACCCGAAGATCGAAAGACTTATGACCAATACGGAGCAAAGGGAAGAAGCCGTCGGGGGACCGCTTTTTACCCCAGGACGAGAAAACTGAGTCCGGGGCATTCCCGCTCGCGTTTTCTTGGGACGAGCACCGGAAGTCCTCGAGCTCAGCCCGTTTCCTTCGCTGCAAGTGCATTTCCAGTGGTTTCTGACACCGGACGAGCGTTCGCCACTCGTTGGAAGCTTCGGCCATCTTTTGGACCGTTTTGGGTCGCACCACAGTTCTCCCTCCAACGAGCTCGCTTCCCGACCTATACCTCCGGAAAACGTGTCAGGGAGCATGCCAGGAGTGTGGGTTGAAGTCCTCGGAGTACGAGACCCGAAGATCGAAAGACTTATGACCAATACGGAGCAAAGGGAAGAAACCGTCGGGGGACCGCTTTTTACCCCAGGACGAGAAAACTGAGTCCGGGGCATTCCCGCTCGCGTTTTCTTGGGACGAGCACTGGAAGTCCTCGAGCTCAGCCCGTTTCCTTCGCTGCAAGTGCATTTCCAGTGGTTTCTGACACGGGACGAGCGTTCGCCACTCGTTGGAAGCTTCGGCCATCTTTTGGACTGTTTTGGGTCGCACCACAGTTCTCCCTCCAACGAGCTCGCTTCCCGACCTATACCTTCTGAAAACGTGTCAGGGAGCATGCCAGGAGTGTGGGTTGAAGTCCTCGGAGCACGAGACCCGAAGATCGAAAGACTTATGACCAATACGGAGCAAAGGGAAGAAACCGTCGGGGGACCGCTTTTTACCCCAGGACGAGAAAACTGAGTCCGGGGCATTCCCGCTCGCGTTTTCTTGGGACGAGCACCGGAAGTCCTCGAGCTCAGCCCGTTTCCTTCGCTGCAAGTGCATTTCCAGTGGTTTCTGACAGCGGACGAGCGTTCGCCACTCGTTGGAAGCTTCGGCCATCTTTTGGACCGTTTTGGGTCGCACCACAGTTCTCCCTCCAACGAGCTCGCTTCCCGACCTATACCTCCGGAAAACGTGTCATGGAGCATGCCAGGAGTGTGGGTTGAAGTCCTCGGAGCACGAGACCCGAAGATCGAAAGACTTATGACCAATACGGAGCAAAGGGAAGAAACCGTCGGGGGACCGCTTTTTACCCCAGGACGAGAAAACTGAGTCCGGGGCATTCCCGCTCGCGTTTTCTTGGGACGAGCACCGGAAGTCCTCGAGCTCAGCCCGTTTCCTTCGCTGCAAGTGCATTTCCAGTGGTTTCTGACACCGGACGAGCGTTCGCCACTCGTTGGAAGCTTCGGCCATCTTTTGGACCGTTTTGGGTCGCACCACAGTTCTCCCTCCAACGAGCTCGCTTCCCGACCTATACCTCCGGAAAACGTGTCAGGGAGCATGCCAGGAGTGTGGGTTGAAGTCCTCGGAGCACGAGACCCGAAGATCGAAAGACTTATGACCAATACGGAGCAAAGGGAAGAAACCGTCGGGGGACCGCTTTTTACCCCAGGACGAGAAAACTGAGTCCGGGGCATTCCCGCTCGCGTTTTCTTGGGACGAGCACCGGAAGTCCTCGAGCTCAGCCCGTTTGCTTCGCTGCAAGTGCATTTCCAGTGGTTTCTGACACCGGACGAGCGTTCGCCACTCGTTGGAAGCTTCGGCCATCTTTTGGACCGTTTTGGGTCGCACCACAGTTCTCCCTCCAACGAGCTCGCTTCCCGACCTAACCTCCGGAAAACGTGTCAGGGAGCATGCCAGGAGTGTGGGTTGAAGTCCTCGGAGCACGAGACCCGAAGATCGAAAGACTTATGACCAATACGGAGCAAAGGGAAGAAACCGTCGGGGGACCGCTTTTTACCCCAGGACGAGAAAACTGAGTCCGGGGCATTCCCGCTCGCGTTTTCTTGGGACGAGCACCGGAAGTCCTCGAGCTCCGCCCGTTTCCTTCGCTGCAAGTGCATTTCCAGTTGTTTCTGACACCGGACGAGCGTTCGCCACTCGTTGGAAGCTTCGGCCATCTTTTGGACCGTTTTGGGTCGCACCACAGTTCTCCCTCCAACGAGCTCGCTTCCCGACCTATACCTCCGGAAAACGTGTCATGGAGCATGCCAGGAGTGTGGGTTGAAGTCCTCGGAGCACGAGACCCGAAGATCGAAAGACTTATGACCAATACGGAGCAAAGGGAAGAAACCGTCGGGGGACCGCTTTTTACCCCAGGACGAGAAAACTGAGTCCGGGGCATTCCCGCTCGCGTTTTCTTGGGACGAGCACCGGAAGTCCTCGAGCTCAGCCCGTTTCCTTCGCTGCAAGTGCATTTCCAGTGGTTTCTGACACCGGACGAGCGTTCGCCACTCGTTGGAAGCTTCGGCCATCTTTTGGACCGTTTTGGGTCGCACCACAGTTCTCCCTCCAACGAGCTCGCTTCCCGACCTATACCTCCGGAAAACGTGTCAGGGAGCATGCCAGGAGTGTGGGTTGAAGTCCTCGGAGCACGAGACCCGAAGATCGAAAGACTTATGACCAATACGGAGCAAAGGGAAGAAACCGTCGGGGGACCGCTTTTTACCCCAGGACGAGAAAACTGAGTCCGGGGCATTCCCGCTCGCGTTTTCTTGGGACGAGCACCGGAAGTCCTCGAGCTCAGCCCGTTTCCTTCGCTGCAAGTGCATTTCCAGTGGTTTCTGACACCGGACGAGCGTTCGCCACTCGTTGGAAGCTTCGGCCATCTTTTGGACCGTTTTGGGTCGCACCACAGTTCTCCCTCCAACGAGCTCGCTTCCCGACCTATACCTCCGGAAAACGTGTCAGGGAGCATGCCAGGAGTGTGGGTTGAAGTCCTCGGAGCACGAGACCCGAAGATCGAAAGACTTATGACCAATACGGAGCAAAGGGAAGAAACCGTCGGGGGACCGCTTTTTACCCCAGGACGAGAAAACTGAGTCCGGGGCATTCCCGCTCGCGTTTTCTTGGGACGAGCACCGGAAGTCCTCGAGCTCAGCCCGTTTGCTTCGCTGCAAGTGCATTTCCAGTGGTTTCTGACACCGGACGAGCGTTCGCCACTCGTTGGAAGCTTCGGCCATCTTTTGGACCGTTTTGGGTCGCACCACAGTTCTCCCTCCAACGAGCTCGCTTCCCGACCTATACCTCCGGAAAACGTGTCAGGGAGCATGCCAGGAGTGTGGGTTGAAGTCCTCGGAGCACGAGACCCGAAGATCGAAAGACTTATGACCAATACGGAGCAAAGGGAAGAAACCGTCGGGGGGACCGCTTTTTACCCGAGGACGAGAAAACTGAGTCCGGGGCAATCCCGCTCGCGTTTTCTTGGGACGAGCACCGGAAGTCCTCGAGCTCAGCCCGTTTCCTTCGCTGCAAGTGCATTTCCAGTGGTTTCTGACACCGGACGAGCGTTCGCCACTCGTTGGAAGCTTCGGCCATCTTTTGGACTGTTTTGGGTCGCACCACAGTTCTCCCTCCAACGAGCTCGCTTCCCGACCTATACCTCCGGAAAACGTGTCATGGAGCATGCCAGGAGTGTGGGTTGAAGTCCTCGGAGCACGAGACCCGAAGATCGAAAGACTTATGACCAATACGGAGCAAAGGGAAGAAACCGTCGGGGGACCGCTTTTTACCCCAGGACGAGAAAACTGAGTCCGGGGCATTCCCGCTCGCGTTTTCTTGGGACGAGCACCGGAAGTCCTCGAGCTCAGCCCGTTTCCTTCGCTGCAAGTGCATTTCCAGTGGTTTCTGACACCGGACGAGCGTTCGCCACTCGTTGGAAGCTTCGGCCATCTTTTGGACCGTTTTGGGTCGCACCACAGTTCTCCCTCCAACGAGCTCGATTCCCGACCTATACCTCCGGAAAACGTGTCAGGGAGCATGCCAGGAGTGTGGGTTGAAGTCCTCGGAGCATGAGACCCGAAGATCGAAAGACTTATGACCAATACGGAGCAAAGGGAAGAAACCGTCGGGGGACCGCTTTTTACCCCAGGACGAGAAAACTGATTCCGGGGCATTCCCGCTCGCGTTTTCTTGGGACGAGCACCGGAAGTCCTCGAGCTCAGCCCGTTTCCTTCGCTGCAAGTGCATTTCCAGTGGTTTCTGACACCGGACGAGCGTTCGCCACTCGATGGAAGCTTCGGCCATCTTTTGGACCGTTTTGGGTCGCACCACAGTTCTCCCTCCAACGAGCTCGCTCCCCGACCTATACCTCCGGAAAACGTGTCAGGGAGCATGCCAGGAGTGTGGGTTGAAGTCCTCGGAGCACGAGACCCGAAGATCGAAAGACTTATGACCAATACGGAGCAAAGGGAAGAAACCGTCGGGGGACCGCTTTTTACCCCAGGACGAGAAAACTGAGTCCGGGGCATTCCCGCTCGCGTTTTCTTTGGACGAGCACCGGAAGTCCTCGAGCTCAGCCCGTTTCCTTCGCTGCAAGTGCATTTCCAGTGGTTTCTGACACCGGACGAGCGTTCGCCACTCGTTGGAAGCTTCGGCCATCTTTTGGACCGTTTTGGGTCGCACCACAGTTCTCCCTCCAACGAGCTCGCTTCCCGACCTATACCTCCGGAAAACGTGTCAGGGAGCATGCCAGGAGTGTGGGTTGAAGTCCTCGGAGCACGAGACCCGAAGATCGAAAGACTTATGACCAATACGGAACAAAGGGAAGAAACCGTCGGGGGACCGCTTTTTACCCCAGGACGAGAAAACTGAGTCCGGGGCATTCCCGCTCGCGTTTTCTTGGGACGAGCACCGGAAGTCCTCGAGCTCAGCCCGTTTCCTTCGCTGCAAGTGCATTTCCAGTGGTTTCTGACACCGGACGAGCGTTCGCCACTCGTTGGAAGCTTCGGCCATCTTTTGGACCGTTTTGGGTCGCACCACAGTTCTCCCTCCAACGAGCTCGCTTCCCGACCTATACCTCCGGAAAACGTGTCAGGGAGCATGCCAGGAGTGTGGGTTGAAGTCCTCGGAGAACGAGACCCGAAGATCGAAAGACTTATGACCAATACGGAGCAAAGGGAAGAAACCGTCGGGGGACCGCTTTTTACCCCAGGACGAGAAAACTGAGTCCGGGGCATTCCCGCTCGCGTTTTCTTGGGACGAGCACCGGAAGTCCTCGAGCTCAGCCCGTTTCCTTCGCTGCAAGTGCATTTCCAGTGGTTTCTGACACCGGACGAGCGTTCGCCACTCGTTGGAAGCTTCGGCCATCTTTTGGACCGTTTTGGGTCGCACCACAGTTCTCCCTCCAACGAGCTCGCTTCCCGACCTATACCTCCGGAAAACGTGTCAGGGAGCATGCCAGGAGTGTGGGTTGAAGTCCTCGGAGCACGAGACCCGAAGATCGAAAGACTTATGACCAATACGGAGCAAAGGGAAGAAACCGTCGGGGGACCGCTTTTTACCCCAGGACGAGAAAACTGAGTCCGGGGCATTCCCGCTCGCGTTTTCTTGGGACGAGCACCGGAGGTCCTCGAGCTCAGCCCGTTTCCTTCGCTGCAAGTGCATTTCCAGTGGTTTCTGACACCGGACGAGCGTTCGCCACTCGTTGGAAGCTTCGGCCATCTTTTGGACCGTTTTGGGTCGCACCACAGTTCTCCCTCCAACGAGCTCGCTTCCCGACCTATACCTCCGGAAAACGTGTCAGGGAGCATGCCAGGAGTGTGGGTTGAAGTCCTCGGAGAACGAGACCCGAAGATCGAAAGACTTATGACCAATACGGAGCAAAGGGAAGAAACCGTCGGGGGACCGCTTTTTACCCCAGGACGAGAAAACTGAGTCCGGGGCATTCCCGCTCGCGTTTTCTTGGGACGAGCACCGGAAGTCCTCGAGCTCAGCCCGTTTCCTTCGCTGCAAGTGCATTTCCAGTGGTTTCTGACACCGGACGAGCGTTCGCCACTCGTTGGAAGCTTCGGCCATCTTTTGGACCGTTTTGGGTCGCACCACAGTTCTCCCTCCAACGAGCTCGCTTCCCGACCTATACCTCCGGAAAACGTGTCAGGGAGCATGCCAGGAGTGTGGGTTGAAGTCCTCGGAGCACGAGACCCGAAGATCGAAAGACTTATGACCAATACGGAGCAAAGGGAAGAAACCGTCGGGGGATCGCTTTTTACCCCAGGACGAGAAAACTGAGTCCGGGGCATTCCCGCTCGCGTTTTCTTGGGACGAGCACCGGAAGTCCTCGAGCTCAGCCCGTTTCCTTCGCTGCAAGTGCATTTCCAGTGGTTTCTGACACCGGACGAGCGTTCGCCACTCGTTGGAAGCTTCGACCATCTTTTGGACCGTTTTGGGTCGCACCACAGTTCTCCCTCCAACGAGCTCGCTTCCCGACCTATACCTCCGGAAAACGTGTCAGGGAGCATGCCAGGAGTGTGGGTTGAAGTCCTCGGAGCACGAGACCCGAAGATCGAAAGACTTATGACCAATACGGAGCAAAGGGAAGAAACCGTCGGGGGACCGCTTTTTACCCCAGGACGAGAAAACTGAGTCCGGGGCATTCCCGCTCGCGTTTTCTTGGGACGAGCACCGGAAGTCCTCGAGCTCCGCCCGTTTCCTTCGCTGCAAGTGCATTTCCAGTGGTTTCTGACACCGGACGAGCGTTCGCCACTCGTTGGAAGCTTCGGCCATCTTTTGGACCGTTTTGGGTCGCACCACAGTTCTCCCTCCAACGAGCTCGCTTGCCGACCTATACCTCCGGAAAACGTGTCAGGGAGCATGCCAGGAGTGTGGGTTGAAGTCCTCGGAGCACGAGACCCGAAGATCGAAAGACTTATGACCAATACGGAGCAAAGGGAAGAAACCGTCGGGGGACCGCTTTTTACCCCAGGACGAGAAAACTTAGTCCGGGGCATTCCCGCTCGCGTTTTCTTGGGACGAGCACCGGAAGTCCTCGAGCTCAGCCCGTTTCCTTCGCTGCAAGTGCATTTCCAGTGGTTTCTGACACCGGACGAGCGTTCGCCACTCGTTGGAAGCTTCGGCCATCTTTTGGACCGTTTTGGGTCGCACCACAGTTCTCCCTCCAACGAGCTCGCTTCCCGACCTATACCTCCGGAAAACGTGTCAGGGACCATGCCAGGAGTGTGGGTTGAAGTCCTCGGAGCACGAGACCCGAAGATCGAAAGACTTATGACCAATACGGAGCAAAGGGAAGAAACCGTCGGGGGACCGCTTTTTACCCCAGGACGAGAAAACTTAGTCCGGGGCATTCCCGCTCGCGTTTTCTTGGGACGAGCACCGGAAGTCCTCGAGCTCAGCCCGTTTCCTTCGCTGCAAGTGCATTTCCAGTGGTTTCTGACACCGGACGAGCGTTCGCCACTCGTTGGAAGCTTCGGCCATCTTTTGGACCGTTTTGGGTCGCACCACAGTTCTCCCTCCAACGAGCTCGCTTCCCGACCTATACCTCCGGAAAACGTGTCAGGGAGCATGCCAGGAGTGTGGGTTGAAGTCCTCGGAGCACGAGACCTGAAGATCGAAAGACTTATGACCAATACGGAGCAAAGGGAAGAAACCGTCGGGGGACTGCTTTTTACCCCAGGACGAGAAAACTGAGTCCGGGGCATTCCCGCTCGCGTTTTCTTGGGACGAGCACCGGAAGTCCTCGAGCTCAGCCCGTTTCCTTCGCTGCAAGTGCATTTCCAGTGGTTTCTGACACCGGACGAGCGTTCGCCACTCGTTGGAAGCTTCGGCCATCTTTTGGACCGTTTTGGGTCGCACCACAGTTCTCCCTCCAACGAGCTCGCTTCCCGACCTATACCTCCGGAAAACGTGTCAGGGAGCATGCCAGGAGTGTGGGTTGAAGTCCTCGGAGCACGAGACCCGAAGATCGAAAGACTTATGACCAATACGGAGCAAAGGGAAGAAACCGTCGGGGGACCGCTTTTTACCCCAGGACGAGAAAACTGAGTCCGGGGCATTCCCGCTCGCGTTTTCTTGGGTCGAGCACCGGAAGTCCTCGAGCTCAGCCCGTTTCCTTCGCTGCAAGTGCATTTCCAGTGGTTTCTGACACCGGACGAGCGTTCGCCACTCGTTGGAAGCTTCGGCCATCTTTTGGACCGTTTTGGGTCGCACCACAGTTCTCCCTCCAACGAGCTCGCTTCCCGACCTATACCTCCGGAAAACGTGTCAGGGAGCATGCCAGGAGTGTGGGTTGAAGTCCTCGGAGCACGAGACCCGAAGATCGAAAGACTTATGACCAATACGGAGCAAAGGGAAGAAATCGTCGGGGGACCGCTTTTTACCCCAGGACGAGAAAACTGAGTCCGGGGCATTCCCGCTCGCGTTTTCTTGGGACGAGCACCGGAAGTCCTCCAGCTCAGCCCGTTTCCTTCGCTGCAAGTGCATTTCCAGTGGTTTCTGACACCGGACGAGCGTTCGCCACTCGTTGGAAGCTTCGGCCATCTTTTGGACCGTTTTGGGTCGCACCACAGTTCTCCCTCCAACGAGCTCGCTTCCCGACCTATACCTCCGGAAAACGTGTCAGGGAGCATGCCAGGAGTGTGGGTTGAAGTCCTCGGAGCACGAGACCCGAAGATCGAAAGACTTATGACCAATACGGAGCAAAGGGAAGAAACCGTCGGGGGACCGCTTTTTACCCCAGGACGAGAAAACTTAGTCCGGGGCATTCCCGCTCGCGTTTTCTTGGGACGAGCACCGGAAGTCCTCGAGCTCAGCCCGTTTCCTTCGCTGCAAGTGCATTTCCAGTGGTTTCTGACACCGGACGAGCGTTCGCCACTCGTTGGAAGCTTCGGCCATCTTTTGGACCGTTTTGGGTCGCACCACAGTTCTCCCTCCAACGAGCTCGCTTCCCGACCTATACCTCCGGAAAACGTGTCAGGGAGCATGCCAGGAGTGTGGGTTGAAGTCCTCGGAGCACGAGACCTGAAGATCGAAAGACTTATGACCAATACGGAGCAAAGGGAAGAAACCGTCGGGGGACTGCTTTTTACCCCAGGACGAGAAAACTTAGTCCGGGGCATTCCCGCTCGCGTTTTCTTGGGACGAGCACCGGAAGTCCTCGAGCTCAGCCCATTTCCTTCGCTGCAAGTGCATTTCCAGTGGTTTCTGACACCGGACGAGCGTTCGCCACTCGTTGGAAGCTTCGGCCATCTTTTGGACCGTTTTGGGTCGCACCACAGTTCTCCCTCCAACGAGCTCGCTTCCCGACCTATACCTCCGGAAAACGTGTCAGGGAGCATGCCAGGAGTGTGGGTTGAAGTCCTCGGAGCACGAGACCCGAAGATCGAAAGACTTATGACCAATACGGAGCAAAGGGAAGAAACCGTCGGGGGACCGCTTTTTACCCCAGGACGAGAAAACTGAGTCCGGGGCATTCCCGCTCGCGTTTTCTTGGGTCGAGCACCGGAAGTCCTCGAGCTCAGCCCGTTTCCTTCGCTGCAAGTGCATTTCCAGTGGTTTCTGACACCGGACGAGCGTTCGCCACTCGTTGGAAGCTTCGGCCATCTTTTGGACCGTTTTGGGTCGCACCACAGTTCTCCCTCCAACGAGCTCGCTTCCCGACCTATACCTCCGGAAAACGTGTCAGGGAGCATGCCAGGAGTGTGGGTTGAAGTCCTCGGAGCACGAGACCCGAAGATCGAAAGACTTATGACCAATACGGAGCAAAGGGAAGAAACCGTCGGGGGACCGCTTTTTACCCCAGGACGAGAAAACTTAGTCCGGGGCATTCCCGCTCGCGTTTTCTTGGGACGAGCACCGGAAGTCCTCGAGCTCAGCCCGTTTCCTTCGCTGCAAGTGCATTTCCAGTGGTTTCTGACACCGGACGAGCGTTCGCCACTCGTTGGAAGCTTCGGCCATCTTTTGGACCGTTTTGGGTCGCACCACAGTTCTCCCTCCAACGAGCTCGCTTCCCGACCTATACCTCCGGAAAACGTGTCAGGGAGCATGCCAGGAGTGTGGGTTGAAGTCCTCGGAGCACGAGACCTGAAGATCGAAAGACTTATGACCAATACGGAGCAAAGGGAAGAAACCGTCGGGGGACTGCTTTTTACCCCAGGACGAGAAAACTTAGTCCGGGGCATTCCCGCTCGCGTTTTCTTGGGACGAGCACCGGAAGTCCTCGAGCTCAGCCCGTTTCCTTCGCTGCAAGTGCATTTCCAGTGGTTTCTGACACCGGACGAGCGTTCGCCACTCGTTGGAAGCTTCGGCCATCTTTTGGACCGTTTTGGGTCGCACCACAGTTCTCCCTCCAACGAGCTCGCTTCCCGACCTATACCTCCGGAAAACGTGTCAGGGAGCATGCCAGGAGTGTGGGTTGAAGTCCTCGGAGCACGAGACCCGAAGATCGAAAGACTTATGACCAATACGGAGCAAAGGGAAGAAACCGTCGGGGGACCGCTTTTTACCCCAGGACGAGAAAACTGAGTCCGGGGCATTCCCGCTCGCGTTTTCTTGGGTCGAGCACCGGAAGTCCTCGAGCTCAGCCCGTTTCCTTCGCTGCAAGTGCATTTCCAGTGGTTTCTGACACCGGACGAGCGTTCGCCACTCGTTGGAAGCTTCGGCCATCTTTTGGACCGTTTTGGGTCGCACCACAGTTCTCCCTCCAACGAGCTCGCTTCCCGACCTATACCTTCGGAAAACGTGTCAGGGAGCATGCCAGGAGTGTGGGTTGAAGTCCTCGGAGCACGAGACCCGAAGATCGAAAGACTTATGACCAATACGGAGCAAAGGGAAGAAACCGTCGGGGGACCGCTTTTTACCCCAGGACGAGAAAACTGAGTCCGGGGCATTCCCGCTCGCGTTTTCTTGGGACGAGCACCGGAAGTCCTCGAGCTCAGCCCGTTTCCTTCGCTGCAAGTGCATTTCCAGTGGTTTCTGACACCGGACGAGCGTTCGCCACTCGTTGGAAGCTTCGGCCATCTTTTGGACCGTTTTGGGTCGCACCACAGTTCTCCCTCCAACGAGCTCGCTTCCCGACCTATACCTCCGGAAAACGTGTCAGGGAGCATGCCAGGAGTGTGGGTTGAAGTCCTCGGAGCACGAGACCCGAAGATCGAAAGACTTATGACCAATACGGAGCAAAGGGAAGAAACCGTCGGGGGACCGCTTTTTACCCCAGGACGAGAAAACTGAGTCCGGGGCATTCCCGCTCGCGTTTTCTTGGGACGAGCACCGGAAGTCCTCGAGCTCAGCCCGTTTCCTTCGCTGCAAGTGCATTTCCAGTGGTTTCTGACACCGGACGAGCGTTCGCCACTCGTTGGAAGCTTCGGCCATCTTTTGGACCGTTTTGGGTCGCACCACAGTTCTCCCTCCAACGAGCTCGCTTCCCGACCTATACCTCCGGAAAACGTGTCAGGGAGCATGCCAGGAGTGTGGATTGAAGTCCTCGGAGCACGAGACCCGAAGATCGAAAGACTTATGACCAATACGGAGCAAAGGGAAGAAACCGTCGGGGGACCGCTTTTTACCCCAGGACGAGAAAACTGAGTCCGGGGCATTCCCGCTCGCGTTTTCTTGGGACGAGCACCGGAAGTCCTCGAGCTCAGCCCGTTTCCTTCGCTGCAAGTGCATTTCCAGTGGTTTCTGACACCGGACGAGCGTTCTCCACTCGTTGGAAGCTTCGGCCATCTTTTGGACCGTTTTGGGTCGCACCACAGTTCTCCCTCCAACGAGCTCGCTTCCCGACCTATACCTCCGGAAAACGTGTCAGGGAGCATGCCAGGAGTGTGGGTTGAAGTCCTCGGAGCACGAGACCCGAAGATCGAAAGACTTATGACCAATACGGAGCAAAGGGAAGAAACCGTCGGGGGACCGCTTTTTACCCCAGGACGAGAAAACTGAGTCCGGGGCATTCCCGCTCGCGTTTTCTTGGGACGAGCACCGGAAGTCCTCGAGCTCAGCCCGTTTCCTTCGCTGCAAGTGCATTTCCAGTGGTTTCTGACACCGGACGAGCGTTCGCCACTCGTTGGAAGCTTCGGCCATCTTTTGGACCGTTTTGGGTCGCACCACAGTTCTCCCTCCAACGAGCTCGCTTCCCGACCTATACCTCCGGAAAACGTGTCAGGGAGCATGCCAGGAGTGTGGGTTGAAGTCCTCGGAGCACGAGACCCGAAGATCGAAAGACTTATGACCAATACGGAGCAAAGGGAAGAAACCGTCGGGGGACCGCTTTTTACCCCAGGACGAGAAAACTGAGTCCGGGGCATTCCCGCTCGCGTTTTCTTGGGACGAGCACCGGAAGTCCTCGAGCTCAGCCCGTTTCCTTCGCTGCAAGTGCATTTCCAGTGGTTTCTGACACCGGACGAGCGTTCGCCACTCGTTGGAAGCTTCGGCCATCTTTTGGACCGTTTTGGGTCGCACCACAGTTCTCCCTCCAACGAGCTCGCTTCCCGACCTATACCTCCGGAAAACGTGTCAGGGAGCATGCCAGGAGTGTGGGTTGAAGTCCTCGGAGCACGAGACCCGAAGATCGAAAGACTTATGACCAATACGGAGCAAAGGGAAGAAACCGTCGGGGGACCGCTTTTTACCCCAGGACGAGAAAACTGAGTCCGGGGCATTCCCGCTCGCGTTTTCTTGGGACGAGCACCGGAAGTCCTCGAGCTCAGCCCGTTTCCTTCGCTGCAAGTGCATTTCCAGTGGTTTCTGACACCGGACGAGCGTTCGCCACTCGTTGGAAGCTTCGGCCATCTTTTGGACCGTTTTGGGTCGCACCACAGTTCTCCCTCCAACGAGCTCGCTTCCCGACCTATACCTCCGGAAAACGTGTCAGGGAGCATGCCAGGAGTGTGGGTTGAAGTCCTCGGAGCACGAGACCCGAAGATCGAAAGACTTATGACCAATACGGAGCAAAGGGAAGAAACCGTCGGGGGACCGCTTTTTACCCCAGGACGAGAAAACTGAGTCCGGGGCATTCCCGCTCGCGTTTTCTTGGGACGAGCACCGGAAGTCCTCGAGCTCAGCCCGTTTCCTTCGCTGCAAGTGCATTTCCAGTGGTTTCTGACACCGGACGAGCGTTCGCCACTCGTTGGAAGCTTCGGCCATCTTTTGGACCGTTTTGGGTCGCACCACAGTTCTCCCTCCAACGAGCTCGCTTCCCGACCTATACCTCCGGAAAACGTGTCAGGGAGCATGCCAGGAGTGTGGGTTGAAGTCCTCGGAGCACGAGACCCGAAGATCGAAAGACTTATGACCAATACGGAGCAAAGGGAAGAAACCGTCGGGGGACCGCTTTTTACCCCAGGACGAGAAAACTGAGTCCGGGGCATTCCCGCTCGCGTTTTCTTGGGACGAGCACCGGAAGTCCTCGAGCTCAGCCCGTTTCCTTCGCTGCAAGTGCATTTCCAGTGGTTTCTGACACCGGACGAGCGTTCGCCACTCGTTGGAAGCTTCGGCCATCTTTTGGACCGTTTTGGGTCGCACCACAGTTCTCCCTCCAACGAGCTCGCTTCCCGACCTATACCTCCGGAAAACGTGTCAGGGAGCATGCCAGGAGTGTGGGTTGAAGTCCTCGGAGCACGAGACCTGAAGATCGAAAGACCTATGACCAATACGGAGCAAAGGGAAGAAACCGTCGGGGGACCGCTTTTTACCCCAGGACGAGAAAACTGAGTCCGGGGCATTCCCGCTCGCGTTTTCTTGGGACGAGCACCGGAAGTCCTCGAGCTCAGCCCGTTTCCTTCGCTGCAAGTGCATTTCCAGTGGTTTCTGACACCGGACGAGCGTTCGCCACTCGTTGGAAGCTTCGGCCATCTTTTGGACCGTTTTGGGTCGCACCACAGTTCTCCCTCCAACGAGCTCGCTTCCCGACCTATACCTCCGGAAAACGTGTCAGGGAGCATGCCAGGAGTGTGGGTTGAAGTCCTCGGAGCACGAGACCCGAAGATCGAAAGACTTATGACCAATACAGAGCAAAGGGAAGAAACCGTCGGGGGACCGCTTTTTACCCCTGGACGAGAAAACTGAGTCCGGGGCATTCCCGCTCGCGTTTTCTTGGGACGAGCACCGGAAGTCCTCGAGCTCAGCCCGTTTCCTTCGCTGCAAGTGCATTTCCAGTGGTTTCTGACACCGGACGAGCGTTCGCCACTCGTTGGAAGCTTCGGCCATCTTTTGCACCGTTTTGGGTCGCAGCACAGTTCTCCCTCCAACGAGCTCGCTTCCCGACCTATACCTCCGGAAAACGTGTCAGGGAGCATGCCAGGAGTGTGGGTTGAAGTCCTCGGAGCACGAGACCCGAAGATCGAAAGACCTATGACCAATACGGAGCAAAGGGAAGAAACCGTCGGGGGACCGCTTTTTACCCCAGGACGAGAAAACTGAGTCCGGGGCATTCCCGCTCGCGTTTTCTTGGGACGAGCACCGGAAGTCCTCGAGCTCAGCCCGTTTCCTTCGCTGCAAGTGCATTTCCAGTGGTTTCTGACACCGGACGAGCGTTCGCCACTCGTTGGAAGCTTCGGCCATCTTTTGGACCGTTTTGGGTCGCACCACAGTTCTCCCTCCAACGAGCTCGCTTCCCGACCTATACCTCCGGAAAACGTGTCAGGGAGCATGCCAGGAGTGTGGGTTGAAGTCCTCGGAGCACGAGACTCGAAGATCGAAAGACCTATGACCAATACGGAGCAAAGGGAAGAAACCGTCGGGGGACCGCTTTTTACCCCAGGACGAGAAAACTGAGTCCGGGGCATTCCCGCTCGCGTTTTCTTGGGACGAGCACCGGAAGTCCTCGAGCTCAGCCCGTTTCCTTCGCTGCAAGTGCATTTCCAGTGGTTTCTGACACCGGACGAGCGTTCGCCACTCGTTGGAAGCTTCGGCCATCTTTTGGACCGTTTTGGGTCGCACCACAGTTCTCCCTCCAACGAGCTCGCTTCCCGACCTATACCTCCGGAAAACGTGTCAGGGAGCATGCCAGGAGTGTGGGTTGAAGTTCTCGGAGCACGAGACCCGAAGATCGAAAGACTTATGACCAATACGGAGCAAAGGGAAGAAACCGTCGGGGGACCGCTTTTTACCCCAGGACGAGAAAACTGAGTCCGGGGCATTCCCGCTCGCGTTTTCTTGGGACGAGCACCGGAAGTCCTCGAGCTCAGCCCGTTTCCTTCGCTGCAAGTGCATTTCCAGTGATTTCTGATACCGGACGAGCGTTCGCCACTCGTTGGAAGCTTCGGCCATCTTTTGGACCGTTTTGGGTCGCACCACAGTTCTCCCTCCAACGAGCTCGCTTCCCGACCTATACCTCCGGAAAACGTGTCAGGGAGCATGCCAGGAGTGTGGGTTGAAGTCCTCGGAGCACGAGACCCGAAGATCGAAAGACTTATGACCAATACAGAGCAAAGGGAAGAAACCGTCGGGGGACCGCTTTTTACCCCTGGACGAGAAAACTGAGTCCGGGGCATTCCCGCTCGCGTTTTCTTGGGACGAGCACCGGAAGTCCTCGAGCTCAGCCCGTTTCCTTCGCTGCAAGTGCATTTCCAGTGGTTTCTGACACCGGACGAGCGTTCGCCACTCGTTGGAAGCTTCGGCCATCTTTTGCACCGTTTTGGGTCGCAGCACAGTTCTCCCTCCAACGAGCTCGCTTCCCGACCTATACCTCCGGAAAACGTGTCAGGGAGCATGCCAGGAGTGTGGGTTGAAGTCCTCGGAGCACGAGACCCGAAGATCGAAAGACCTATGACCAATACGGAGCAAAGGGAAGAAACCGTCGGGGGACCGCTTTTTACCCCAGGACGAGAAAACTGAGTCCGGGGCATTCCCGCTCGCGTTTTCTTGGGACGAGCACCGGAAGTCCTCGAGCTCAGCCCGTTTCCTTCGCTGCAAGTGCATTTCCAGTGGTTTCTGACACCGGACGAGCGTTCGCCACTCGTTGGAAGCTTCGGCCATCTTTTGGACCGTTTTGGGTCGCACCACAGTTCTCCCTCCAACGAGCTCGCTTCCCGACCTATACCTCCGGAAAACGTGTCAGGGAGCATGCCAGGAGTGTGGGTTGAAGTCCTCGGAGCACGAGACTCGAAGATCGAAAGACCTATGACCAATACGGAGCAAAGGGAAGAAACCGTCGGGGGACCGCTTTTTACCCCAGGACGAGAAAACTGAGTCCGGGGCATTCCCGCTCGCGTTTTCTTGGGACGAGCACCGGAAGTCCTCGAGCTCAGCCCGTTTCCTTCGCTGCAAGTGCATTTCCAGTGGTTTCTGACACCGGACGAGCGTTCGCCACTCGTTGGAAGCTTCGGCCATCTTTTGGACCGTTTTGGGTCGCACCACAGTTCTCCCTCCAACGAGCTCGCTTCCCGACCTATACCTCCGGAAAACGTGTCAGGGAGCATGCCAGGAGTGTGGGTTGAAGTTCTCGGAGCACGAGACCCGAAGATCGAAAGACTTATGACCAATACGGAGCAAAGGGAAGAAACCGTCGGGGGACCGCTTTTTACCCCAGGACGAGAAAACTGAGTCCGGGGCATTCCCGCTCGCGTTTTCTTGGGACGAGCACCGGAAGTCCTCGAGCTCAGCCCGTTTCCTTCGCTGCAAGTGCATTTCCAGTGATTTCTGATACCGGACGAGCGTTCGCCACTCGTTGGAAGCTTCGGCCATCTTTTGGACCGTTTTGGGTCGCACCACAGTTCTCCCTCCAACGAGCTCGCTTCCCGACCTATACCTCCGGAAAACGTGTCAGGGAGCATGCCAGGAGTGTGGGTTGAAGTCCTCGGAGCACGAGACCCGAAGATCGAAAGACTTATGACCAATACAGAGCAAAGGGAAGAAACCGTCGGGGGACCGCTTTTTACCCCAGGACGAGAAAACTGAGTCCGGGGCATTCCCGCTCGCGTTTTCTTGGGACGAGCACCGGAAGTCCTCGAGCTCAGCCCGTTTCCTTCGCTGCAAGTGCATTTCCAGTGGTTTCTGACACCGGACGAGCGTTCGCCACTCGTTGGAAGCTTCGGCCATCTTTTGGACCGTTTTGGGTCGCACCACAGTTCTCCCTCCAACGAGCTCGCTTCCCGACCTATACCTCCGGAAAACGTGTCAGGGAGCACGCCAGGAGTGTGGGTTGAAGTCCTCGGAGCACGAGACCCGAAGATCGAAAGACTTATGACCAATACGGAGCAAAGGGAAGAAACCGTCGGGGGACCGCTTTTTACCCCAGGACGAGAAAACTGAGTCCGGGGCATTCCCGCTCGCGTTTTCTTGGGACGAGCACCGGAAGTCCTCGAGCTCAGCCCGTTTCCTTCGCTGCAAGTGCATTTCCAGTGGTTTCTGACACCGGACGAGCGTTCGCCACTCGTTGGAAGCTTCGGCCATCTTTTGGACCGTTTTGGGTCGCACCACAGTTCTCCCTCCAACGAGCTCGCTTCCCGACCTATACCTCCGGAAAACGTGTCAGGGAGCATGCCAGGAGTGTGGGTTGAAATCCTCGGAGCACGAGACCCGAAGATCGAAAGACTTATGACCAATACGGAGCAGAGGGAAGAAACCGTCGGGGGACCGCTTTTTACCCCAGGACGAGAAAACTGAGTCCGGGGCATTCCCGCTCGCGTTTTCTTGGGACGAGCACCGGAAGTCCTTGAGCTCAGCCCGTTTCCTTCGCTGCAAGTGCATTTCCAGTGGTTTCTGACACCGGACGAGCGTTCGCCACTCGTTGGAAGCTTCGGCCATCTTTTGGACCGTTTTGGGTCGCACCACAGTTCTCCCTCCAACGAGCTCGCTTCCCGACCTATACCTCCGGAAAACGTGTCAGGGAGCATGCCAGGAGTGTGGGTTGAAGTCCTCGGAGCACGAGACCCGAAGATCGAAAGACTTATGACCAATACGGAGCAAAGGGAAGAAACCGTCGGGGGACCGCTTTTTACCCCAGGACGAGAAAACGGAGTCCGGGGCATTCCTGCTCGCGTTTTCTTGGGACGAGCACCGGAAGTCCTCGAGCTCAGCCTTTTTCCTTCGCTGCAAGTGCATTTCCAGTGGTTTTTGACACCGGACGAGCTTTCGCCACTCGTTGGAAGCTTCGGCCATCTTTTGGACCGTTTTGGGTCGCACCACAGTTCTCCCTCCAACGAGCTCGCTTCCCGACCTATACCTCCGGAAAACGTGTCAGGGAGCATGCCAGGAGTGTGGGTTGAAGTCCTCGGAGCACGAGACCCGAAGATCGAAAGACTTATGACCAATACGGAGCAAAGGGAAGAAACCGTCGGGGGACCGCTTTTTACCCCAGGACGAGAAAACTGAGTCCGGGGCATTCCTGCTCGCGTTTTCTTGGGACGAGCACCGGAAGTCCTCGAGCTCAGCCTGTTTCCTTCGCTGCAAGTGCATTTCCAGTGGTTTTTGACACCGGACGAGCGTTCGCCACTCGTTGGAAGCTTCGGCCATCTTTTGGACCGTTTTGGGTCGCACCACAGTTCTCCCTCCAACGAGCTCGCTTCCCGACCTATACCTCCGGAAAACGTGTCAGGGAGCATGCCAGGAGTGTGGGTTGAAGTCCTCGGAGCACGAGACCCGAAGATCGAAAGACTTATGACCAATACGGAGCAAAGGGAAGAAACCGTCGGGGGACCGCTTTTTACCCCAGGACGAGAAAACTGAGTCCGGGGCATTCCCGCTCGCGTTTTCTTGGGACGAGCACCGGAAGTCCTCGAGCTCAGCCCGTTTCCTTCGCTGCAAGTGCATTTCCAGTGGTTTCTGACACCGGACGAGCGTTCGCCACTCGTTGGAAGCTTCGGCCATCTTTTGGACCGTTTTGGGTCGCACCACAGTTCTCCCTCCAACGAGCTCGCTTCCCGACCTATACCTCCGGAAAACGTGTCAGGGAGCATGCCAGGAGTGTGGGTTGAAATCCTCGGAGCACGAGACCCGAAGATCGAAAGACTTATGACCAATACGGAGCAGAGGGAAGAAACCGTCGGGGGACCGCTTTTTACCCCAGGACGAGAAAACTGAGTCCGGGGCATTCCCGCTCGCGTTTTCTTGGGACGAGCACCGGAAGTCCTCGAGCTCAGCCCGTTTCCTTCGCTGCAAGTGCATTTCCAGTGGTTTCTGACACCGGACGAGCGTTCGCCACTCGTTGGAAGCTTCGGCCATCTTTTGGACCGTTTTGGGTCGCACCACAGTTCTCCCTCCAACGAGCTCGCTTCCCGACCTATACCTCCGGAAAACGTGTCAGGGAGCACGCCAGGAGTGTGGGTTGAAGTCCTCGGAGCACGAGACCCGAAGATCGAAAGACTTATGACCAATACGGAGCAAAGGGAAGAAACCGTCGGGGGACCGCTTTTTACCCCAGGACGAGAAAACTGAGTCCGGGGCATTCCCGCTCGCGTTTTCTTGGGACGAGCACCGGAAGTCCTCGAGCTCAGCCCGTTTCCTTCGCTGCAAGTGCATTTCCAGTGGTTTCTGACACCGGACGAGCGTTCGCCACTCGTTGGAAGCTTCGGCCATCTTTTGGACCGTTTTGGGTCGCACCACAGTTCTCCCTCCAACGAGCTCGCTTCCCGACCTATACCTCCGGAAAACGTGTCAGGGAGCATGCCAGGAGTGTGGGTTGAAGTCCTCGGAGCACGAGACCCGAAGATCGAAAGACTTATGACCAATACGGAGCAAAGGGAAGAAACCGTCGGGGGACCGCTTTTTACCCCAGGACGAGAAAACTGAGTCCGGGGCATTCCTGCTCGCGTTTTCTTGGGACGAGCACCGGAAGTCCTCGAGCTCAGCCTGTTTCCTTCGCTGCAAGTGCATTTCCAGTGGTTTTTGACACCGGACGAGCGTTCGCCACTCGTTGGAAGCTTCGGCCATCTTTTGGACCGTTTTGGGTCGCACCACAGTTCTCCCTCCAACGAGCTCGCTTCCCGACCTATACCTCCGGAAAACGTGTCAGGGAGCATGCCAGGAGTGTGGGTTGAAGTCCTCGGAGCACGAGACCCGAAGATCGAAAGACTTATGACCAATACGGAGCAAAGGGAAGAAACCGTCGGGGGACCGCTTTTTACCCCAGGACGAGAAAACTGAGTCCGGGGCATTCCCGCTCGCGTTTTCTTGGGACGAGCACCGGAAGTCCTCGAGCTCAGCCCGTTTCCTTCGGTGCAAGTGCATTTCCAGTGGTTTCTGACACCGGACGAGCGTTCGCCACTCGTTGGAAGCTTCGGCCATCTTTTGGACCGTTTTGGGTCGCACCACAGTTCTCCCTCCAACGAGCTCGCTTCCCGACCTATACCTCCGGAAAACGTGTCAGGGAGCATGCCAGGAGTGTGGGTTGAAATCCTCGGAGCACGAGACCCGAAGATCGAAAGACTTATGACCAATACGGAGCAGAGGGAAGAAACCGTCGGGGGACCGCTTTTTACCCCAGGACGAGAAAACTGAGTCCGGGGCATTCCCGCTCGCGTTTTCTTGGGACGAGCACCGGAAGTCCTCGAGCTCAGCCCGTTTCCTTCGCTGCAAGTGCATTTCCAGTGGTTTCTGACACCGGACGAGCGTTCGCCACTCGTTGGAAGCTTCGGCCATCTTTTGGACCGTTTTGGGTCGCACCACAGTTCTCCCTCCAACGAGCTCGCTTCCCGACCTATACCTCCGGAAAACGTGTCAGGGAGCACGCCAGGAGTGTGGGTTGAAGTCCTCGGAGCACGAGACCCGAAGATCGAAAGACTTATGACCAATACGGAGCAAAGGGAAGAAACCGTCGGGGGACCGCTTTTTACCCCAGGACGAGAAAACTGAGTCCGGGGCATTCCCGCTCGCGTTTTCTTGGGACGAGCACCGGAAGTCCTCGAGCTCAGCCCGTTTCCTTCGCTGCAAGTGCATTTCCAGTGGTTTCTGACACCGGACGAGCGTTCGCCACTCGTTGGAAGCTTCGGCCATCTTTTGGACCGTTTTGGGTCGCACCACAGTTCTCCCTCCAACGAGCTCGCTTCCCGACCTATACCTCCGGAAAACGTGTCAGGGAGCATGCCAGGAGTGTGGGTTGAAGTCCTCGGAGCACGAGACCCGAAGATCGAAAGACTTATGACCAATACGGAGCAAAGGGAAGAAACCGTCGGGGGACCGCTTTTTACCCCAGGACGAGAAAACTGAGTCCGGGGCATTCCTGCTCGCGTTTTCTTGGGACGAGCACCGGAAGTCCTCGAGCTCAGCCTGTTTCCTTCGCTGCAAGTGCATTTCCAGTGGTTTCTGACACCGGACGAGCGTTCGCCACTCGTTGGAAGCTTCGGCCATCTTTTGGACCGTTTTGGGTCGCACCACAGTTCTCCCTCCAACGAGCTCGCTTCCCGACCTATACCTCCGGAAAACGTGTCAGGGAGCATGCCAGGAGTGTGGGTTGAAGTCCTCGGAGCACGAGACCCGAAGATCGAAAGACTTATGACCAATACGGAGCAAAGGGAAGAAACCGTCGGGGGACCGCTTTTTACCCCAGGACGAGAAAACTGAGTCCGGGGCATTCCCGCTCGCGTTTTCTTGGGACGAGCACCGGAAGTCCTCGAGCTCAGCCCGTTTCCTTCGCTGCAAGTGCATTTCCAGTGGTTTCTGACACCGGACGAGCGTTCGCCACTCGTTGGAAGCTTCGGCCATCTTTTGGACCGTTTTGGGTCGCACCACAGTTCTCCCTCCAACGAGCTCGCTTCCCGACCTATACCTCCGGAAAACGTGTCAGGGAGCATGCCAGGAGTGTGGGTTGAAGTCCTCGGAGCACGAGACCCGAAGATCGAAAGACTTATGACCAATACGGAGCAAAGGGAAGAAACCGTCGGGGGACCGCTTTTTACCCCAGGACGAGAAAACTGAGTCCGGGGCATTCCCGCTCGCGTTTTCTTGGGACGAGCACCGGAAGTCCTCGAGCTCAGCCCGTTTCCTTCGCTGCAAGTGCATTTCCAGTGGTTTCTGACACCGGACGAGCGTTCGCCACTCGTTGGAAGCTTCGGCCATCTTTTGGACCGTTTTGGGTCGCACCACAGTTCTCCCTCCAACGAGCTCGCTTCCCGACCTATACCTCCGGAAAACGTGTCAGGGAGCATGCCAGGAGTGTGGGTTGAAATCCTCGGAGCACGAGACCCGAAGATCGAAAGACTTATGACCAATACGGAGCAGAGGGAAGAAACCGTCGGGGGACCGCTTTTTACCCCAGGACGAGAAAACTGAGTCCGGGGCATTCCCGCTCGCGTTTTCTTGGGACGAGCACCGGAAGTCCTCGAGCTCAGCCCGTTTCCTTCGCTGCAAGTGCATTTCCAGTGGTTTCTGACACCGGACGAGCGTTCGCCACTCGTTGGAAGCTTCGGCCATCTTTTGGACCGTTTTGGGTCGCACCACAGTTCTCCCTCCAACGAGCTCGCTTCCCGACCTATACCTCCGGAAAACGTGTCAGGGAGCATGCCAGGAGTGTGGGTTGAAATCCTCGGAGCACGAGACCCGAAGATCGAAAGACTTATGACCAATACGGAGCAGAGGGAAGAAACCGTCGGGGGACCGCTTTTTACCCCAGGACGAGAAAACTGAGTCCGGGGCATTCCCGCTCGCGTTTTCTTGGGACGAGCACCGGAAGTCCTCGAGCTCAGCCCGTTTCCTTCGCTGCAAGTGCATTTCCAGTGGTTTCTGACACCGGACGAGCGTTCGCCACTCGTTGGAAGCTTCGGCCATCTTTTGGACCGTTTTGGGTCGCACCACAGTTCTCCCTCCAACGAGCTCGCTTCCCGACCTATACCTCCGGAAAACGTGTCAGGGAGCACGCCAGGAGTGTGGGTTGAAGTCCTCGGAGCACGAGACCCGAAGATCGAAAGACTTATGACCAATACGGAGCAAAGGGAAGAAACCGTCGGGGGACCGCTTTTTACCCCAGGACGAGAAAACTGAGTCCGGGGCATTCCCGCTCGCGTTTTCTTGGGACGAGCACCGGAAGTCCTCGAGCTCAGCCCGTTTCCTTCGCTGCAAGTGCATTTCCAGTGGTTTCTGACACCGGACGAGCGTTCGCCACTCGTTGGAAGCTTCGGCCATCTTTTGGACCGTTTTGGGTCGCACCACAGTTCTCCCTCCAACGAGCTCGCTTCCCGACCTATACCTCCGGAAAACGTGTCAGGGAGCATGCCAGGAGTGTGGGTTGAAGTCCTCGGAGCACGAGACCCGAAGATCGAAAGACTTATGACCAATACGGAGCAAAGGGACGAAACCGTCGGGGGACCGCTTTTTACCCCAGGACGAGAAAACTGAGTCCGGGGCATTCCTGCTCGCGTTTTCTTGGGACGAGCACCGGAAGTCCTCGAGCTCAGCCTGTTTCCTTCGCTGCAAGTGCATTTCCAGTGGTTTTTGACACCGGACGAGCGTTCGCCACTCGTTGGAAGCTTCGGCCATCTTTTGGACCGTTTTGGGTCGCACCACAGTTCTCCCTCCAACGAGCTCGCTTCCCGACCTATACCTCCGGAAAACGTGTCAGGGAGCATGCCAGGAGTGTGGGTTGAAGTCCTCGGAGCACGAGACCCGAAGATCGAAAGACTTATGACCAATACGGAGCAAAGGGAAGAAACCGTCGGGGGACCGCTTTTTACCCCAGGACGAGAAAACTGAGTCCGGGGCATTCCTGCTCGCGTTTTCTTGGGACGAGCACCGGAAGTCCTCGAGCTCAGCCTTTTTCCTTCGCTGCAAGTGCATTTCCAGTGGTTTTTGACACCGGACGAGCTTTCGCCACTCGTTGGAAGCTTCGGCCATCTTTTGGACCGTTTTGGGTCGCACCACAGTTCTCCCTCCAACGAGCTCGCTTCCCGACCTATACCTCCGGAAAACGTGTCAGGGAGCATGCCAGGAGTGTGGGTTGAAGTCCTCGGAGCACGAGACCCGAAGATCGAAAGACTTATGACCAATACGGAGCAAAAAGAAGAAACCGTCGGGGGACCGCTTTTTACCCCAGGACGAGAAAACTGAGTCCGGGGCATTCCCGCTCGCGTTTTCTTGGGACGAGCACCGGAAGTCCTCGAGCTCAGCCCGTTTCCTTCGCTGCAAGTGCATTTCCAGTGGTTTCTGACACCGGACGAGCGTTCGCCACTCGTTGGAAGCTTCGGCCATCTTTTGGACCGTTTTGGGTCGCACCACAGTTCTCCCTCCAACGAGCTCGCTTCCCGACCTATACCTCCGGAAAACGTGTCAGGGAGCATGCCAGGAGTGTGGGTTGAAGTCCTCGGAGCACGAGACCCGAAGATCGAAAGACTTATGATCAATACGGAGCAAAGGGAAGAAACCGTCGGGGGACCGCTTTTTACCCCAGGACGAGAAAACTGAGTCCGGGGCATTCCCGCTCGCGTTTTCTTGGGACGAGCACCGGAAGTCCTCGAGCTCAGCCCGTTTCCTTCGCTGCAAGTGCATTTCCAGTGGTTTCTGACACCGGACGAGCGTTCGCCACTCGTTGGAAGCTTCGGCCATCTTTTGGACCGTTTTGGGTCGCACCACAGTTCTCCCTCCAACGAGCTCGCTTCCCGACCTATACCTCCGGAAAACGTGTCAGGGAGCATGCCAGGAGTGTGGGTTGAAGTCCTCGGAGCACGAGACCCGAAGATCGAAAGACTTATGACCAATACGGAGCAAAGGGAAGAAACCGTCGGGGGACCGCTTTTTACCCCAGGACGAGAAAACTGAGTCCGGGGCATTCTCGCTCGCGTTTTCTTGGGACGAGCACCGGAAGTCCTCGAGCTCAGCCCGTTTCCTTCGCTGCAAGTCCAATTCCAGTGGTTTCTGACACCGGACGAGCGTTCGCCACTCGTTGGAAGCTTCGGCCATCTTTTGGACCGTTTTGGGTCGCACCACAGTTCTCATTCCAACGAGCTCGCTTCCCGACCTATACCTCCGGAAAACGTGTCAGGGAGCATGCCAGGAGTGTGGGTTGAAGTCCTCGGAGCACGAGACCCGAAGATCGAAAGACTTATGACCAATACGGAGCAAAGGGAAGAAACCGTCGGGGGACCGCTTTTTACCCCAGGACGAGAAAACTGAGTTCGGGGCATTCCCGCTCGCGTTTTCTTGGGACGAGCACCGGAAGTCCTCGAGCTCAGCCCGTTTCCTTCGCTGCAAGTGCATTTCCAGTGGTTTCTGACACCGGACGAGCGTTCGCCACTCGTTGGAAGCTTCGGCCATCTTTTGGACCGTTTTGGGTCGCACCACAGTTCTCCCTCCAACGAGCTCGCTTCCCGACCTATACCTCCGGAAAACGTGTCAGGGAGCATGCCAGGAGTGCGGGTTGAAGTCCTCGGAGCACGAGACCCGAAGATCGAAAGACTTATGACCAATACGGAGCAAAGGGAAGAAACCGTCGGGGGACCGCTTTTTACCCCAGGACGAGAAAACTGAGTTCGGGGCATTCCCGCTCGCGTTTTCTTGGGACGAGCACCGGAAGTCCTCGAGCTCAGCCCGTTTCCTTCGCTGCAAATGCATTTCCAGTGGTTTCTGACAGCGGACGAGCGTTCGCCACTCGTTGGAAGCTTCGGCCATCTTTTGGACCGTTTTGGGTCGCACCACAGTTCTCCCTCCAACGAGCTCGCTTCCCGACCTATACCTCCGGAAAACGTGTCAGGGAGCATGCCAGGAGTGTGGGTTGAAGTCCTCGGAGCACGAGACCCGAAGATCGAAAGACTTATGACCAATACGGAGCAAAGGGAAGAAACCGTCGGGGGACCGCTTTTTACCCCAGGACGAGAAAACTTAGTCCGGGGCATTCCCGCTCGCGTTTTCTTGGGACGAGCACCGGAAGTCCTCGAGCTCAGCCCGTTTCCTTCGCTGCAAGTGCATTTCCAGTGGTTTCTGACACCGGACGAGCGTTCGCCACTCGTTGGAAGCTTCGGCCATCTTTTGGACCGTTTTGGGTCGCACCACAGTTCTCCCTCCAACGAGCTCGCTTCCCGACCTATACCTCCGGAAAACGTGTCAGGGAGCATGCCAGGAGTGTGGGTTGAAGTCCTCGGAGCACGAGACCCGAAGATCGAAAGACTTATGACCAATACGGAGCAAAGGGAAGAAACCGTCGGGGGACCGCTTTTTACCCCAGGACGAGAAAACTGAGTCCGGGGCATTCCTGCTCGCGTTTTCTTGGGACGAGCACCGGAAGTCCTCGAGCTCAGCCTTTTTCCTTCGCTGCAAGTGCATTTCCAGTGGTTTTTGACACCGGACGAGCTTTCGCCACTCGTTGGAAGCTTCGGCCATCTTTTGGACCGTTTTGGGTCGCACCACAGTTCTCCCTCCAACGAGCTCGCTTCCCGACCTATACCTCCGGAAAACGTGTCAGGGAGCATGCCAGGAGTGTGGGTTGAAGTCCTCGGAGCACGAGACCCGAAGATCGAAAGACTTATGATCAATACGGAGCAAAGGGAAGAAACCGTCGGGGGACCGCTTTTTACCCCAGGACGAGAAAACTGAGTCCGGGGCATTCCCGCTCGCGTTTTCTTGGGACGAGCACCGGAAGTCCTCGAGCTCAGCCCGTTTCCTTCGCTGCAAGTGCATTTCCAGTGGTTTCTGACACCGGACGAGCGTTCGCCACTCGTTGGAAGCTTCGGCCATCTTTTGGACCGTTTTGGGTCGCACCACAGTTCTCCCTCCAACGAGCTCGCTTCCCGACCTATACCTCCGGAAAACGTGTCAGGGAGCATGCCAGGAGTGTGGGTTGAAGTCCTCGGAGCACGAGACCCGAAGATCGAAAGACTTATGACCAATACGGAGCAAAGGGAAGAAACCGTCGGGGGACCGCTTTTTACCCCAGGACGAGAAAACTGAGTCCGGGGCATTCCCGCTCGCGTTTTCTTGGGACGAGCACCGGAAGTCCTCGAGCTCAGCCCGTTTCCTTCGCTGCAAGTGCATTTCCAGTGGTTTCTGACACCGGACGAGCGTTCGCCACTCGTTGGAAGCTTCGGCCATCTTTTGGACCGTTTTGGGTCGCACCACAGTTCTCCCTCCAACGAGCTCACTTCCCGACCTATACCTCCGGAAAACGTGTCAGGGAGCATGCCAGGAGTGTGGGTTGAAGTCCTCGGAGCACGAGACCCGAAGATCGAAAGACTTATGACCAATACGGAGCAAAGGGAAGAAACCGTCGGGGGACCGCTTTTTACCCCAGGACGAGAAAACTGAGTCCGGGGCATTCCCGCTCGCGTTTTCTTGGGACGAGCACCGGAAGTCCTCGAGCTCAGCCCGTTTCCTTCGCTGCAAGTGCATTTCCAGTGGTTTCTGACACCGGACGAGCGTTCGCCACTCGTTGGAAGCTTCGGCCATCTTTTGGACCGTTTTGGGTCGCACCACAGTGCTCCCTCCAACGAGCTCGCTTCCCGACCTATACCTCCGGAAAACGTGTCAGGGAGCATGCCAGGAGTGTGGGTTGAAGTCCTCGGAGCACGAGACCCGAAGATCGAAAGACTTATGACCAATACGGAGCAAAGGGAAGAAACCGTCGGGGGACCGCTTTTTACCCCAGGACGAGAAAACTGAGTCCGGGGCATTCCCGCTCGCGTTTTCTTGGGACGAGCACCAGAAGTCCTCGAGCTCAGCCCGTTTCCTTCGCTGCAAGTGCATTTCCAGTGGTTTCTGACACCGGACGAGCGTTCGCCACTCGTTGGAAGCTTCGGCCATCTTTTGGACCGTTTTGGGTCGCACCACAGTTCTCCCTCCAACGAGCTCGCTTCCCGACCTATACCTCCGGAAAACGTGTCAGGGAGCATGCCAGGAGTGTGGGTTGAAGTCCTCGGAGCACGAGACCCGAAGATCGAAAGACTTATGACCAATACGGAGCAAAGGGAAGAAACCGTCGGGGGACCGCTTTTTACCCCAGGACGAGAAAAATGAGTCCGGGGCATTCCCGCTCGCGTTTTCTTGGGACGAGCACCGGAAGTCCTCGAGCTCAGCCCGTTTCCTTCGCTGCAAGTGCATTTCCAGTGGTTTCTGACACCGGACGAGCGTTCGCCACTCGTTGGAAGCTTCGGCCATCTTTTGGACCGTTTTGGGTCGCACCACAGTTCTCCCTCCAACGAGCTCGCTTCCCGACCTATACCTCCGGAAAACGTGTCAGGGAGCATGCCAGGAGTGTGGGTTGAAGTCCTCGGAGCACGAGACCCGAAGATCGAAAGACTTATGACCAATACGGAGCAAAGGGAAGAAACCGTCGGGGGACCGCTTTTTACCCCAGGACGAGAAAACTGAGTCCGGGGCATTCCCGCTCGCGTTTTCTTGGGACGAGCACCGGAAGTCCTCGAGCTCAGCCCGTTTCCTTCGCTGCAAGTGCATTTCCAGTGGTTTCTGACACCGGACGAGCGTTCGCCACTCGTTGGAAGCTTCGGCCATCTTTTGGACCGTTTTGGGTCGCACCACAGTTCTCCCTCCAACGAGCTCGCTTCCCGACCTATACCTCCGGAAAACGTGTCAGGGAGCATGCCAGGAGTGTGGGTTGAAGTCCTCGGAGCACGAGACCCGAAGATCGAAAGACTTATGACCAATACGGAGCAAAGGGAAGAAACCGTCGGGGGACCGCTTTTTACCCCAGGACGAGAAAACTGAGTCCGGGGCATTCCCGCTCGCGTTTTCTTGGGACGAGCACCGGAAGTCCTCGAGCTCAGCTCGTTTCCTTCGCTGCAAGTGCATTTCCTGTGGTTTCTGACACCGGACGAGCGTTCGCCACTCGTTGGAAGCTTCGGGCATCTTTTGGACCGTTTTGGGTCGCACCACAGTTCTCCCTCCAACGAGCTCGCTTCCCGACCTATACCTCCGGAAAACGTGTCAAGGAGCATGCCAGGAGTGTGGGTCGAAGTCCTCGGAGCACGAGACCCGAAGATCGAAAGACTTATGACCAATACGGAGCAAAGGGAAGAAACCGTCGGGGGCCGCTTTTTACCCCAGGACGAGAAAACTGAGTCCGGGGCATTCCCGCTCGCGTTTTCTTGGGACGAGCACCGGAAGTCCTCGAGCTCAGCCCGTTTCCTTCGCTGCAAGTGCATTTCCAGTGGTTTCTGACACCGGACGAGCGTTCGCCACTCGTTGGAAGCTTCGGCCATCTTTTGGACCGTTTTGGGTCGCACCACAGTTCTCCCTCCAACGAGCTCGCTTCACGACCTATACCTCCGGAAAACGTGTCAGGGAGCATGCCAGGAGTGTGGGTCGAAGTCCTCGGAGCACGAGACCCGAAGATCGAAAGACTTATGACCAATACGGAGCAAAGGGAAGAAACCGTCGGGGGACCGCTTTTTACCCCAGGACGAGAAAACTGAGTCCGGGGCATTCCCGCTCGCGTTTTCTTGGGACGAGCACCGGAAGTCCTCGAGCTCAGCCCGTTTCCTTCGCTGCAAGTGCATTTCCAGTGGTTTCTGACACCGGACGAGCGTTCGCCACTCGTTGGAAGCTTCGGCCATCTTTTGGACCGTTTTGGGTCGCACCACAGTTCTCCCTCCAACGAGCTCGCTTCCCGACCTATACCTCCGGAAAACGTGTCAGGGAGCATGCCAGGAGTGTGGGTCGAAGTCCTCGGAGCACGAGACACGAAGATCGAAAGACTTATGACCAATACGGAGCAAAGGGAAGAAACCGTCGGGGGACCGCTTTTTACCCCAGGACGAGAAAACTGAGTCCGTGGCATTCCCGCTCGCGTTTTCTTGGGACGAGCACCGGAAGTCCTCGAGCTCAGCCCGTTTCCTTCGCTGCAAGTGCATTTCCAGTGGTTTCTGACACCGGACGAGCGTTCGCCACTCGTTGGAAGCTTCGGCCATCTTTTGGACCGTTTTGGGTCGCACCACAGTTCTCCCTCCAACGAGCTCGCTTCACGACCTATACCTCCGGAAAACGTGTCAGGGAGCATGCCAGGAGTGTGGGTTGAAGTCCTCGGAGCACGAGACCCGAAGATCGAAAGACTTATGACCAATACGGAGCAAAGGGAAGAAACCGTCGGGGGACCGCTTTTTACCCCAGGACGAGAAAACTGAGTCCGTGGCATTCCCGCTCGCGTTTTCTTGGGACGAGCACCGGAAGTCCTCGAGCTCCGCCCGTTTCCTTCGCTGCAAGTGCATTTCCAGTGGTTTCTGACACCGGACCAGCGTTCGCCACTCGTTGGAAGCTTCGGCCATCTTTTGGACCGTTTTGGGTCGCACCACAGTTCTCCCTCCAACGAGCTCGCTTCCCGACCTATACCTCCGGAAAACGTGTTAGGGAGCATGCCAGGAGTGTGGGTCGAACTCCTCAGAGCACGAGACCCGAAGAACGAAAGACTTATGATCAATACGGAGCAAAGGGAAGAAACCGTCGGGGGACCGCTTTTTACCCCAGGACGAGAAAACTGAGTCCGGGGCATTCCCGCTCGCGTTTTCTTGGGACGAGCACTGGAAGTCCTCGAGCTCAGCCCGTTTCCTTCGCTGCAAGTGCATTTCCAGTGGTTTCTGACACCGGACGAGTGTTCGCCACTCGTTGGAAGCTTCGGCCATCTTTTGGACCGTTTTGGGTCGCACCACAGTTCTCCTTCCAACGAGCTCGCTTCCCCACCTATACCTCCGGAAAACGTGTCAGGGAGCATGCCAGGAGTGTGCGTCGAAGTCCTCGAAGCACGAGACCCGAAGAATGAAAGACTTATGACCAATACGGAGAAAAGGGAAGAAACCGTCGGGGGACCGCTTTTTACCCCAGGATGAGAAAACTGAGTTCGGGGTATTCCCGCTCGCGTTTTCTTGGGACGAGCACCGGAAGTCCTCGAGCTCAGCCCGATTCCTTCGCTGCAAGTGCATTTCCAGTGGTTTCTGACACCGGACGAGCGTTCGCCACTCGTTGGAAGCTTCGGCCATCTTTTGGATCGTTTTGGGTCGCACCACAGTTCTCCCTCCAACGAGCTCGCTTCCCGACCTATACCTCCGGAAAACGTGTCAGGGAGCATGCCAGGAGTTTGGGTCGAAGTACTCGGAGCACGAGACCCGAAGATCGAAAGACTTATGACCAATACGGAGCAAAGGGAAGAAACCGTCGGGGGACCGCTTTTTACCCCAGGACGAGAAAACTGAGTCCGGGGCATTCCCGCTCGCGTTTTCTTGGGACGAGCACCGGAAGTCCTCGAGCTCAGCCCGTTTCCTTCGCTGCAAGTGCATTTCCAGTGGTTTCTGACACCGGACGAGCGTTCGCCACTCGTTGGAAGCTTCGGCCATCTTTTGGACCGTTTTGGGTCGCACCACAGTTCTCCCTCCAACGAGCTCGCTTCCCGACCTATACCTCCGGAAAACGTGTCAGGGAGCATGCCAGGAGTGTGGGTTGAAGTCCTCGGAGCACGAGACCCGAAGAATGAAAGACTTATGACCAATACGGAGAAAAGGGAAGAAACCGTCGGGGGACCGCTTTTTACCCCAGGACGAGAAAACTGAGTGCGGGGCATTCCCGCTCGCGTTTTCTTGGGACGAGCACCGGAAGTCCTCGAGCTCAGCCCGATTCCTTCGCTGCAAGTGCATTTCCAGTGGTTTCTGACACCGGACGAGCGTTCGCCACTCGTTGGAAGCTTCGGCCATCTTTTGGATCGTTTTGGGTCGCACCACAGTTCTCCCTCCAACGAGCTCGCTTCCCGACCTATACCTCCGGAAAACGTGTCAGGGAGCATGCCAGGAGTTTGGGTCGAAGTCCTCGGAGCACGAGACCCAAAGATCGAAAGACTTATGACCAATACGGAGCAAAGGGAAGAAACCGTCGGGGGACCGCTTTTTACCCCAGGACGAGAAAACGGAGTCGGGGGCATTCCCGCTCGCGTTTTCTTGGGACGAGCACCGGAAGTCCTCGAGCTCAGCCCGTTTCCTTCGCTGCAAGTGCATTTCCAGTGGTTTCTGACACCGGACGAGCGTTCGCCACTCGTTGGAAGCTTCGGCCATCTTTTGGACCGTTTTGGGTCGCACCACAGTTCTCCCTCCAACGAGCTCGCTTCCCGACCTATACCTCCGGAAAACGTGTCAGGGAGCATGCCAGGAGTGTGGGTTGAAGTCCTCGGAGCACGAGACCCGAAGATCGAAAGACTTATGACCAATACGGAGCAAAGGGAAGAAACCGTCGGGGGACCGCTTTTAACCCCAGGACGAGAAAACGGAGTCCGGGGCATTCCCGCTCGCGTTTTCTTGGGACGAGCACCGGAAGTCCTCGAGCTCAGCCCGTTTCCTTCGCTGCAAGTGCATTTCCAGTGGTTTCTGACACCGGACGAGCGTTCGCCACTCGTTGGAAGCTTCGGCCATCTTTTGGACCGTTTTGGGTCGCACCACAGTTCTCCCTCCAACGAGCTCGCTTCCCGACCTATACCTCCGGAAAACGTGTCAGGGAGCATGCCAGGAGTGTGGGTTGAAGTCCTCGGAGCACGAGACCCGAAGATCGAAAGACTTATGACCAATACGGAGCAAAGGGAAGAAACCGTCGGGGGATCGCTTTTAACCCCAGGACGAGAAAACGGAGTCCGGGGCATTCCCGCTCGCGTTTTCTTGGGACGAGCACCGGAAGTCCTCGAGCTCAGCCCGTTTCCTTCGCTGCAAGTGCATTTCCAGTGGTTTCTGACACCGGACGAGCGTTCGCCACTCGTTGGAAGCTTCGGCCATCTTTTGGACCGTTTTGGGTCGCACCACAGTTCTCCCTCCAACGTGCTCGCTTCCCGACCTATACCTCCGGAAAACGTGTCAGGGAGCATGCCAGGAGTGTGGGTCGAAGTCCTCGGAGCACGAGACCCGAAGATCGAAAGACTTATGACCAATACGGAGCAAAGGGAAGAAACCGTCGGGGGACCGCTTTTTACCCCAGGAGGAGAAAACTGAGTCCGGGGCATTCCCGCTCGCGTTTTCTTCGGACGAGCACCGGAAGTCCTCGAGCTCAGCCCGATTCCTTCGCTGCAAGTGCATTTCCAGTGGTTTCTGACACCGGACGAGCGTTCGCCACTCGTTGGAAGCTTTGGCCATCTTTTGGATCGTTTTGGGTCGCACCACAGTTCTCCCTCCAACGAGCTCGCTTCCCGACCTATACCTCCGGAAAACGTGTCAGGGAGCATGCCAGGAGTTTGGGTCGAAGTCCTTGGAGCACGAGACCCGAAGATCGAAAGACTTATGACCAATACGGAGCAAAGGGAAGAAACCGTCGGGGGACCGCTTTTTACCCCAGGACGAGAAAACGGAGTCCGGGGCATTCCCGCTCGAGTTTTCTTGGGACGAGCACCGGAAGTCCTCGAGCTCACCCCGTTTCCTTCGCTGCAAGTGCATTTCCAGTGGTTTCTGACACCGGACGAGCGTTCGCCACTCGTTGGAAGCTTCGGCCATCTTTTGGACCGTTTTGGGTCGCACCACAGTTCTCCCTCCAACGAGCTCGCTTCCCGACCTATACCTCCGGAAAACGTGTCAGGGAGCATGCCAGGAGTGTGCGTTGAAGTCCTCGGAGCACGAGACCCGAAGATCGAAAGACTTATGACCAATACGGAGCAAAGGGAAGAAACCGTCGGGGGACCGCTTTTTACCCCAGGACGAGAAAACTGAGTCCGTGGCATTCCCGCTCGCGTTTTCTTGGGACGAGCACCGGAAGTCCTCGAGCTCAGCCCGTTTCCTTCGCTGCAAGTGCATTTCCAGTGGTTTCTGACACCGGACGAGCGTTCGCCACTCGTTGGAAGCTTCGGCCATCTTTTGGACCGTTTTGGGTCGCACCACAGTTCTCCCTCCAACGAGCTCGCTTCCCGACCTATACCTCCGGAAAACGTGTCAGGGAGCATGCCAGGAGTGTGCGTCGAAGTCCTCGGAGCACGAGACCCGAAGAATGAAAGACTTATGACCAATACGGAGAAAAGGGAAGAAACCGTCGGGGGACCGCTTTTTACCCCAGGATGAGAAAACTGAGTTCGGGGTATTCCCGCTCGCGTTTTCTTGGGACGAGCACCGGAAGTCCTCGAGCTCCGCCCGATTCCTTCGCTGCAAGTGCATTTCCAGTGGTTTTTGACACCGGACGAGCGTTCGCCACTCGTTGGAAGCTTCGGCCATCTTTTGGATCGTTTTGGGTCGCACCACAGTTCTCCCTCCAACGAGCTCGCTTCCCGACCTATACCTCCGAAAACGTGTCAGGGAGCATGCCAGGAGTTTGGGTCGAAGTACTCGGAGCACGAGACCCGAAGATCGAAAGACTTATGACCAATACGGAGCAAAGGGAAGAAACCGTCGGGGGACCGCTTTTTACCCCAGGACGAGAAAACTGGGTCCGGGGCATTCCCGCTCGCGTTTTCTTGGGACGAGCACCGGAAGTCCTCGAGCTCAGCCCGTTTCCTTCGCTGCAAGTGCATTTCCAGTGGTTTCTGACACCGGACGAGCGTTCGCCACTCGTTGGAAGCTTCGGCCATCTTTTGGACCGTTTTGGGTCGCACCACAGTTCTCCCTCCAACGAGCTCGCTTCCCGACCTATACCTCCGGAAAATGTGTCAGGGAGCATGCCAGGAGTGTGGGTTGAAGTCCTCGGAGCACGAGACCCGAAGAATGAAAGACTTATGACCAATACGGAGAAAAGGGAAGAAACCGTCGGGGGACCGCTTTTTACCCCAGGACGAGAAAACTGAGTCCGGGGCATTCCCGCTCGCGTTTTCTTGGGACGAGCACCGGAAGTCCTCGAGCTCAGCCCGATTCCTTCGCTGCAAGTGCATTTCCAGTGGTTTCTGACACCGGACGAGCGTTCGCCACTCGTTGGAAGCTTCGCCCATCTTTTGGATCGTTTTGGGTCGCACCACAGTTCTCCCTCCAACGAGCTCGCTTCCCGACCTATACCTCCGGAAAACGTGTCAGGGAGCATGCCAGGAGTTTGGGTCGAAGTCCTCGGAGCACGAGACCCGAAGATCGAAAGACTTATGACCAATACGGAGCAAAGGGAAGAAACCGTCGGGGGACCGCTTTTTACCCCAGGACGAGAAAACGGAGTCCGGGGCATTCCCGCTCGCGTTTTCTTGGGACGAGCACCGGAAGTCCTCGAGCTCAGCCCGTTTCCTTCGCTGCAAGTGCATTTCCAGTGGTTTCTGACACCGGACGAGCGTTCGCCACTCGTTGGAAGCTTCGGCCATCTTTTGGACCGTTTTGGGTCGCACCACAGTTCTCCCTCCAACGAGCTCGCTTCCCGACCTATACCTCCGGAAAACGTGTCAGGGAGCATGCCAGGAGTGTGGGTTGAAGTCCTCGGAGCACGAGACCCGAAGATCGAAAGACTTATGACCAATACGGAGCAAAGGGAAGAAACCGTCGGGGGACCGCTTTTAACCCCAGGACGAGAAAACGGAGTCCGGGGCATTCCCGCTCGCGTTTTCTTGGGACGAGCACCGGAAGTCCTCGAGCTCAGCCCGTTTCCTTCGCTGCAAGTGCATTTCCAGTGGTTTCTGACACCGGACGAGCGTTCGCCACTCGTTGGAAGCTTCGACCATCTTTTGGACCGTTTTGGGTCGCACCACAGTTCTCCCTCCAACGAGCTCGCTTCCCGACCTATACCTCCGGAAAACGTGTCAGGGAGCATGCCAGGAGTGTGGGTTGAAGTCCTCGGAGCACGAGACCCGAAGATCGAAAGACTTATGACCAATACGGAGCAAAGGGAAGAAACCGTCGGGGGATCGCTTTTAACCCCAGGACGAGAAAACGGAGTCCGGGGCATTCCCGCTCGCGTTTTCTTTTGACGAGCACCGGAAGTCCTCGAGCTCAGCCCGTTTCCTTCGCTGCAAGTGCATTTCCAGTGGTTTCTGACACCGGACGAGCGTTCGCCACTCGTTGGAAGCTTCGGCCATCTTTTGGACCGTTTTGGGTCGCACCACAGTTCTCCCTCCAACGTGCTCGCTTCCCGACCTATACCTCCGGAAAACGTGTCAGGGAGCATGCCAGGAGTGTGGGTCGAAGTCCTCGGAGCACGAGACCCGAAGATCGAAAGACTTATGACCAATACGGAGCAAAGGGAAGAAACCGTCGGGGGACCGCTTTTTACCCCAGGAGGAGAAAACTGAGTCCGGGGCATTCCCGCTCGCGTTTTCTTCGGACGAGCACCGGAAGTCCTCGAGCTCAGCCCGATTCCTTCGCTGCAAGTGCATTTCCAGTGGTTTCTGACACCGGACGAGCGTTCGCCACTCGTTGGAAGCTTTGGCCATCTTTTGGATCGTTTTGGGTCGCACCACAGTTCTCCCTCCAACGAGCTCGCTTCCCGACCTATACCTCCGGAAAACGTGTCAGGGAGCATGCCAGGAGTTGGGGTCGAAGTCCTTGGAGCACGAGACCCGAAGATCGAAAGACTTATGACCAATACGGAGCAAAGGGAAGAAACCGTCGGGGGACCGCTTTTTACCCCAGGACGAGAAAACGGAGTCCGGGGCATTCCCGCTCGAGTTTTCTTGGGACGAGCACCGGAAGTCCTCGAGCTCACCCCGTTTCCTTCGCTGCAAGTGCATTTCCAGTGGTTTCTGACACCGGACGAGCGTTCGCCACTCGTTGGAAGCTTCGGCCATCTTTTGGACCGTTTTGGGTCGCACCACAGTTCTCCCTCCAACGAGCTCGCTTCCCGACCTATACCTCCGGAAAACGTGTCAGGGAGCATGCCAGGAGTGTGGGTTGAAGTCCTCGGAGCACGAGACCCGAAGATCGAAAGACTTATGACCAATACGGAGCAAAGGGAAGAAACCGTCGGGGGATCGCTTTTAACCCCAGGACGAGAAAACGGAGTCCGGGGCATTCCCGCTCGCGTTTTCTTGGGACGAGCACCGGAAGTCCTCGAGCTCAGCCCGTTTCCTTCGCTGCAAGTGCATTTCCAGTGGTTTCTGACACCGGACGAGCGTTCGCCACTCGTTGGAAGCTTCGGCCATCTTTTGGACCGTTTTGGGTCGCACCACAGTTCTCCCTCCAACGTGCTCGCTTCCCGACCTATACCTCCGGAAAACGTGTCAGGGAGCATGCCAGGAGTGTGGGTCGAAGTCCTCGGAGCACGAGACCCGAAGATCGAAAGACTTATGACCAATACGGAGCAAAGGGAAGAAACCGTCGGGGGACCGCTTTTTACCCCAGGAGGAGAAAACTGAGTCCGGGGCATTCCCGCTCGCGTTTTCTTCGGACGAGCACCGGAAGTCCTCGAGCTCAGCCCGATTCCTTCGCTGCAAGTGCATTTCCAGTGGTTTCTGACACCGGACGAGCGTTCGCCACTCGTTGGAAGCTTTGGCCATCTTTTGGATCGTTTTGGGTCGCACCACAGTTCTCCCTCCAACGAGCTCGCTTCCCGACCTATACCTCCGGAAAACGTGTCAGGGAGCATGCCAGGAGTTTGGGTCGAAGTCCTTGGAGCACGAGACCCGAAGATCGAAAGACTTATGACCAATACGGAGCAAAGGGAAGAAACCGTCGGGGGACCGCTTTTTACCCCAGGACGAGAAAACGGAGTCCGGGGCATTCCCGCTCGAGTTTTCTTGGGACGAGCACCGGAAGTCCTCGAGCTCACCCCGTTTCCTTCGCTGCAAGTGCATTTCCAGTGGTTTCTGACACCGGACGAGCGTTCGCCACTCGTTGGAAGCTTCGGCCATCTTTTGGACCGTTTTGGGTCGCACCACAGTTCTCCCTCCAACGAGCTCGCTTCCCGACCTATACCTCCGGAAAACGTGTCAGGGAGCATGCCAGGAGTGTGGGTTGAAGTCCTCGGAGCACGAGACCCGAAGATCGAAAGACTTATGACCAATACGGAGCAAAGGGAAGAAACCGTCGGGGGACCGCTTTTTACCCCAGGACGAGAAAACTGAGTCCGGGGCATTCCCGCTCGCGTTTTCTTGGGACGAGCACCGGAAGTCCTCGAGCTCAGCCACTTGCCTTCGCTGCAAGTGCATTTCCAGTGGTTTCTGACACCGGACGAGCGTGCGCCACTCGTTGGAAGCTTCGGCCATCTTTTGGACCGTTTTGGGTCGCACCACAGTTCTCCCTCCAACGAGCTCGCTTCCCGACCTATACCTCCGGAAAACGTGTCAGGGAGCATGCCAGGAGTGTGGGTTGAAGTCCTCGGAGCACGAGACCCGAAGATCGAAAGACTTATGACCAATACGGAGCAAAGGGAAGAAACCGTCGGGGGACCGCTTTTTACCCCAGGACGAGAAAACTGAGTCCGGGGCATTCCCGCTCGCGTTTTCTTGGGACGAGCACCGGAAGTCCTCGAGCTCAGCCCGTTTCCTTCGCTGCAAGTGCATTTCCAGTGGTTTCTGACACCGGACGAGCGTTCGCCACTCGTTGGAAGCTTCGGCCATCTTTTGGACCGTTTTGGGTCGCACCACAGTTCTCCCTCCAACGAGCTCGCTTCCCGACCTATACCTCCGGAAAACGTGTCAGGGAGCATGCCAGGAGTGTGGGTTGAAGTCCTCGGAGCACGAGACCCGAAGATCGAAAGACTTATGACCAATACGGAGCAAAGGGAAGAAACCGTCGGGGGACCGCTTTTTACCCCAGGACGAGAAAACTGAGTCCGGGGCATTCCCGCTCGCGTTTTCTTGGGACGAGCACCGGAAGTCCTCGAGCTCAGCCCGTTTCCTTCGCTGCAAGTGCATTTCCAGTGGTTTCTGACACCGGACGAGCGTTCGCCGCTCGTTGGAAGCTTCGGCCATCTTTTGGACCGTTTTGGGTCGCACCACAGTTCTCCCTCCAACGAGCTCGCTTCCCGACCTATACCTCCGAAAAACGTGTCAGGGAGCATGCCAGGAGTGTGGGTTGAAGTCCTCGGAGCACGAGACCCGAAGATCGAAAGACTTATGACCAATACGGAGCAAAGGGAAGAAACCGTCGGGGGACCGCTTTTTACCCCAGGACGAGAAAACTGAGTCCGGGGCATTCCCGCTCGCGTTTTCTTGGGACGAGCACCGGAAGTCCTCGAGCTCAGCCCGTTTCCTTCGCTGCAAGTGCATTTCCAGTGGTTTCTGACACCGGACGAGCGTTCGCCACTCGTTGGAAGCTTCGGCCATCTTTTGGACCGTTTTGGGTCGGACCACAGTTCTCCCTCCAACGAGCTCGCTTCCCGACCTATACCTCCGGAAAACGTGTCAGGGAGCATGCCAGGAGTGTGGGTTGAAGTCCTCGGAGCACGAGACCCGAAGATCGAAAGACTTATGACCAATACGGAGCAAAGGGAAGAAACCGTCGGGGGACCGCTTTTTACCCCAGGACGAGAAAACTGAGTCCGGGGCATTCCCGCTCGCGTTTTCTTGGGACGAGCACCGGAAGTCCTCGAGCTCAGCCAGTTGCCTTCGCTGCAAGTGCATTTCCAGTGGTTTCTGACACCGGACGAGCGTGCGCCACTCGTTGGAAGCTTCGGCCATCTTTTGGACCGTTTTGGGTCGCACCACAGTTCTCCCTCCAACGAGCTCGCTTCCCGACCTATACCTCCGGAAAACGTGTCAGGGAGCATGCCAGGAGTGTGGGTTGAAGTCCTCGGAGCACGAGACCCGAAGATCGAAAGACTTATGACCAATACGGAGCAAAGGGAAGAAACCGTCGGGGGACCGCTTTTTACCCCAGGACGAGAAAACTGAGTCCGGGGCATTCCCGCTCGCGTTTTCTTGGGACGAGCACCGGAAGTCCTCGAGCTCACCCCCGTTTCCTTCGCTGCAAGTGCATTTCCAGTGGTTTCTGACACCGGACGAGCGTTCGCCACTCGTTGGAAGCTTCGGCAATCTTTTGGACCGTTTTGGGTCGCACCACAGTTCTCCCTCCAACGAGCTCGCTTCCCGACCTATACCTCCGGAAAACGTGTCAGGGAGCATGCCAGGAGTGTGGGTTGAAGTCCTCGGAGCACGAGACCCGAAGATCGAAAGACTTATGACCAATACGGAGCAAAGGGAAGAAACCGTCGGGGGACCGCTTTTTACCCCAGGACGAGAAAACTGAGTCCGGGGCATTCCCGCTCGCGTTTTCTTGGGACGAGCACCGGAAGTCCTCGAGCTCAGCCCGTTTCCTTCGCTGCAAGTGCATTTCCAGTGGTTTCTGACACCGGACGAGCGTTCGCCACTCGTTGGAAGCTTCGGCCATCTTTTGGACCGTTTTGGGTCGGACCACAGTTCTCCCTCCAACGAGCTCGCTTCCCGACCTATACCTCCGGAAAACGTGTCAAGGAGCATGCCAGGAGTGTGGGTTGAAGTCCTCGGAGCACGAGACCCGAAGATCGAAAGACTTATGACCAATACGGAGCAAAGGGAAGAAACCGTCGGGGGACCGCTTTTTACCCCAGGACGAGAAAACTGAGTCCGGGGCATTCCCGCTCGCGTTTTCTTGGGACGAGCACCGGAAGTCCTCGAGCTCAGCCAGTTGCCTTCGCTGCAAGTGCATTTCCAGTGGTTTCTGACACCGGACGAGCGTGCGCCACTCGTTGGAAGCTTCGGCCATCTTTTGGACCGTTTTGGGTCGCACCACAGTTCTCCCTCCAACGAGCTCGCTTCCCGACCTATACCTCCGGAAAACGTGTCAGGGAGCATGCCAGGAGTGTGGGTTGAAGTCCTCGGAGCACGAGACCCGAAGATCGAAAGACTTATGACCAATACGGAGCAAAGGGAAGAAACCGTCGGGGGACCGCTTTTTACCCCAGGACGAGAAAACTGAGTCCGGGGCATTCCCGCTCGCGTTTTCTTGGGACGAGCACCGGAAGTCCTCGAGCTCAGCCCGTTTCCTTCGCTGCAAGTGCATTTCCAGTGGTTTCTGACACCGGACGAGCGTTCGCCACTCGTTGGAAGCTTCGGCCATCTTTTGGACCGTTTTGGGTCGCACCACAGTTCTCCCTCCAACGAGCTCGCTTCCCGACCTATACCTCCGGAAAACGTGTCAGGGAGCATGCCAGGAGTGTGGGTTGAAGTCCTCGGAGCACGAGACCCGAAGATCGAAAGACTTATGACCAATACGGAGCAAAGGGAAGAAACCGTCGGGGGACCGCTTTTTACCCCAGGACGAGAAAACTGAGTCCGGGGCATTCCCGCTCGCGTTTTCTTGGGACGAGCACCGGAAGTCCTCGAGCTCAACCAGTTGCCTTCGCTGCAAGTGCATTTCCAGTGGTTTCTGACACCGGACGAGCGTGCGCCACTCGTTGGAAGCTTCGGCCATCTTTTGGACCGTTTTGGGTCGCACCACAGTTCTCCCTCCAACGAGCTCGCTTCCCGACCTATACCTCCGGAAAACGTGTCAGGGAGCATGCCAGGAGTGTGGGTTGAAGTCCTCGGAGCACGAGACCCGAAGATCGAAAGACTTATGACCAATACGGAGCAAAGGGAAGAAACCGTCGGGGGACCGCTTTTTACCCCAGGACGAGAAAACTGAGTCCGGGGCATTCCCGCTCGCGTTTTCTTGGGACGAGCACCGGAAGTCCTCGAGCTCAGCCCGTTTCCTTCGCTGCAAGTGCATTTCCAGTGGTTTCTGACACCGGACGAGCGTTCGCCACTCGTTGGAAGCTTCGGCCATCTTTTGGACCGTTTTGGGTCGCACCACAGTTCTCCCTCCAACGAGCTCGCTTCCCGACCTATACCTCCGGAAAACGTGTCAGGGAGCATGCCAGGAGTGTGGGTTGAAGTCCTCGGAGCACGAGACCCGAAGATCGAAAGACTTATGACCAATACGGAGCAAAGGGAAGAAACCGTCGGGGGACCGCTTTTTACCCCAGGACGAGAAAACTGAGTCCGGGGCATTCCCGCTCGCGTTTTCTTGGGACGAGCACCGGAAGTCCTCGAGCTCAGCCAGTTGCCTTCGCTGCAAGTGCATTTCCAGTGGTTTCTGACACCGGACGAGCGTGCGCCACTCGTTGGAAGCTTCGGCCATCTTTTGGACCGTTTTGGGTCGCACCACAGTTCTCCCTCCAACGAGCTCGCTTCCCGACCTATACCTCCGGAAAACGTGTCAGGGAGCATGCCAGGAGTGTGGGTTGAAGTCCTCGGAGCACGAGACCCGAAGATCGAAAGACTTATGACCAATACGGAGCAAAGGGAAGAAACCGTCGGGGGACCGCTTTTTACCCCAGGACGAGAAAACTGAGTCCGGGGCATTCCCGCTCGCGTTTTCTTGGGACGAGCACCGGAAGTCCTCGAGCTCAGCCCGTTTCCTTCGCTGCAAGTGCATTTCCAGTGGTTTCTGACACCGGACGAGCGTTCGCCACTCGTTGGAAGCTTCGGCCATCTTTTGGACCGTTTTGGGTCGCACCACAGTTCTCCCTCCAACGAGCTCGCTTCCCGACCTATACCTCCGGAAAACGTGTCAGGGAGCATGCCAGGAGTGTGGGTTGAAGTCCTCGGAGCACGAGACCCGAAGATCGAAAGACTTATGACCAATACGGAGCAAAGGGAAGAAACCGTCGGGGGACCGCTTTTTACCCCAGGACGAGAAAACTGAGTCCGGGGCATTCCCGCTCGCGTTTTCTTGGGACGAGCACCGGAAGTCCTCGAGCTCAGCCAGTTGCCTTCGCTGCAAGTGCATTTCCAGTGGTTTTTGACACCGGACGAGCGTGCGCCACTCGTTGGAAGCTTCGGCCATCTTTTGGACCGTTTTGGGTCGCACCACAGTTCTCCCTCCAACGAGCTCGCTTCCCGACCTATACCTCCGGAAAACGTGTCAGGGAGCATGCCAGGAGTGTGGGTTGAAGTCCTCGGAGCACGAGACCCGAAGATCGAAAGACTTATGACCAATACGGAGCAAAGGGAAGAAACCGTCGGGGGACCGCTTTTTACCCCAGGACGAGAAAACTGAGTCCGGGGCATTCCCGCTCGCGTTTTCTTGGGACGAGCACCGGAAGTCCTCGAGCTCAGCCCGTTTCCTTCGCTGCAAGTGCATTTCCAGTGGTTTCTGACACCGGACGAGCGTTCGCCACTCGTTGGAAGCTTCGGCCATCTTTTGGACCGTTTTGGGTCGCACCACAGTTCTCCCTCCAACGAGCTCGCTTCCCGACCTATACCTCCGGAAAACGTGTCAGGGAGCATGCCAGGAGTGTGGGTTGAAGTCCTCGGAGCACGAGACTCGAAGATCGAAAGACTTATGACCAATACGGAGCAAAGGGAAGAAACCGTCGGGGGACCGCTTTTTACCCCAGGACGAGAAAACTGAGTCCGGGGCATTCCCGCTCGCGTTTTCTTGGGACGAGCACCGGAAGTCCTCGAGCTCAGCCCGTTTCCTTCGCTGCAAGTGCATTTCCAGTGGTTTCTGACAACGGACGAGCGTTCGCCACTCGTTGGAAGCTTCGGCCATCTTTTGGACCGTTTTGGGTCGCACCACAGTTCTCCCTCCAACGAGCTCGCTTCCCGACCTATACCTCCGGAAAACGTGTCAGGGAGCATGCCAGGAGTGTGGGTTGAAGTCCTCGGAGCACGAGACCCGAAGATCGAAAGACTTATGACCAATACGGAGCAAAGGGAAGAAACCGTCGGGGGACCGCTTTTTACCCCAGGACGAGAAAACTGAGTCCGGGGCATTCCCGCTCGCGTTTTCTTGGGACGAGCACCGGAAGTCCTCGAGCTCAGCCCGTTTCCTTCGCTGCAAGTGCATTTCCAGTGGTTTCTGACACCGGACGAGCGTTCGCCACTCGTTGGAAGCTTCGGCCATCTTTTGGACCGTTTTGGGTCGCACCACAGTTCTCCCTCCAACGAGCTCGCTTCCCGACCTATACCTCCGGAAAACGTGTCAGGGAGCATGCCAGGAGTGTGGGTTGAAGTCCTCGGAGCACGAGACCCGAAGATCGAAAGACTTATGACCAATACGGAGCAAAGGGAAGAAACCGTCGGGGGACCGCTTTTTACCCCAGGACGAGAAAACTGAGTCCGGGGCATTCCCGCTCGCGTTTTCTTGGGACGAGCACCGGAAGTCCTCGAGCTCAGCCCGTTTCCTTCGCTGCAAGTGCATTTCCAGTGGTTTCTGACACCGGACGAGAGTTCGCCGCTCGTTGGAAGCTTCGGCCATCTTTTGGACCGTTTTGGGTCGCACCACAGTTCTCCCTCCAACGAGCTCGCTTCCCGACCTATACCTCCGGAAAACGTGTCAGGGAGCATGCCAGGAGTGTGGGTTGAAGTCCTCGGAGCACGAGACCCGAAGATCGAAAGACTTATGACCAATACGGAGCAAAGGGAAGAAACCGTCGGGGGACCGCTTTTTACCCCAGGACGAGAAAACTGAGTCCGGGGCATTCCCGCTCGCGTTTTCTTGGGACGAGCACCGGAAGTCCTCGAGCTCAGCCCGTTTCCTTCGCTGCAAGTGCATTTCCAGTGGTTTCTGACACCGGACGAGCGTTCGCCGCTCGTTGGAAGCTTCGGCCATCTTTTGGACCGTTTTGGGTCGCACCACAGTTCTCCCTCCAACGAGCTCGCTTCCCGACCTATACCTCCGAAAAACGTGTCAGGGAGCATGCCAGGAGTGTGGGTTGAAGTCCTCGGAGCACGAGACCCGAAGATCGAAAGACTTATGACCAATACGTAGCAAAGGGAAGAAACCGTCGGGGGACCGCTTTTTACCCCAGGACGAGAAAACTGAGTCCGGGGCATTCCCGCTCGCGTTTTCTTGGGACGAGCACCGGAAGTCCTCGAGCTCAGCCCGTTTCCTTCGCTGCAAGTGCATTTCCAGTGGTTTCTGACACCGGACGAGCGTTCGCCACTCGTTGGAAGCTTCGGCCATCTTTTGGACCGTTTTGGGTCGCACCACAGTTCTCCCTCCAACGAGCTCGCTTCCCGACCTATACCTCCGGAAAACGTGTCAGGGAGCATGCCAGGAGTTTGGGTTGAAGTCCTCGGAGCACGAGACCCGAAGATCGAAAGACTTATGACCAATACGGAGCAAAGGGAAGAAACCGTCGGGGGACCGCTTTTTACCCCAGGACGAGAAAACTGAGTCCGGGGCATTCCCGCTCGCGTTTTCTTGGGACGAGCACCGGAAGTCCTCGAGCTCAGCCCGTTTCCTTCGCTGCAAGTGCATTTCCAGTGGTTTCTGACACCGGACGAGCGTTCGCCACTCGTTGGAAGCTTCGGTCATCTTTTGGACCGTTTTGGGTCGCACCACAGTTCTCTCTCCAACGAGCTCGCTTCCCGACCTATACCTCCGGAAAACGTGTCAGGGAGCATGCCAGAAGTGTGGGTTGAAGTCCTCGGAGCACGAGACCCGAAGATCGAAAGACTTATGACCAATACGGAGCAAAGGGAAGAAACCGTCGGGGGACCGCTTTTTACCCCAGGACGAGAAAACTGAGTCCGGGGCATTCCCGCTCGCGTTTTCTTGGGACGAGCACCGGAAGTCCTCGAGCTCAGCCCGTTTCCTTCGCTGCAAGTGCATTTCCAGTGGTTTCTGACACCGGACGAGCGTTCGCCACTCGTTGGAAGCTTCGGTCATCTTTTGGACCGTTTTGGGTCGCACCACAGTTCTCTCTCCAACGAGCTCGCTTCCCGACCTATACCTCCGGAAAACGTGTCAGGGAGCATGTCAGGAGTGTGGGTTGAAGTCCTCGGAGCACGAGACCCGAAGATCGAAAGACTTATGACCAATACGGAGCAAAGGGAAGCAACCGTCGGGGGACCGCTTTTTACCCCAGGACGAGAAAACTGAGTCCGGGGCATTCCCGCTCGCGTTTTCTTGGGACGAGCACCGGAAGTCCTCGAGCTCAGCCCGTTTCCTTCGCTGCAAGTGCATTTCCAGTGGTTTCTGACACCGGACGAGCGTTCGCCACTCGTTGGAAGCTTCGGCCATCTTTTGGACCGTTTTGGGTCGCACCACAGTTCTCCCTCCAACGAGCTCGCTTCCCGACCTATACCTCCGGAAAACGTGTCAGGGAGCATGCCAGGAGTGTGGGTTGAAGTCCTCGGAGCACGAGACCCGAAGATCGAAAGACTTATGACCAATACGGAGCAAAGGGAAGAAACCATCGGGGGACCGCTTTTTACCCCAGGACGAGAAAACTGAGTCCGGGGCATTCCCGCTCGCGTTTTCTTGGGACGAGCACCGGAAGTCCACGAGCTCAGCCCGTTTCCTTCGCTGCAAGTGCATTTCCAGTGGTTTCTGACACCGGACGAGCGTTCGCCACTCGTTGGAAGCTTCGGCCATCTTTTGGACCGTTTTGGGTCGCACCACAGTTCTCCCTCCAACGAGCTCGCTTCCCGACCTATACCTCCGGAAAACGTGTCAGGGAGCATGTCAGGAGCATGGGTTGAAGTCCTCGGAACACGAGACCCGAAGATCGAAAGACTTATGACCAATACGGAGCAAAGGGAAGAAACCGTCGGGGGACCGCTTTTTACCCCAGGACGAGAAAACTGAGTCCGGGGCATTCCCGCTCGCGTTTTCTTGGGACGAGCACCGGAAGTCCTCGAGCTCAGGCCGTTTCCTTCGCTGCAAGTGCATTTCCAGTGGTTTCTGACACCGGACGAGCGTTCGCCACTCGTTGGAAGCTTCGGCCATCTTTTGGACCGTTTTGGGTCGCACCACAGTTCTCCCTCCAACGAGCTCGCTTCCCGACCTATACCTCCGGAAAACGTGTCAGGGAGCATGCCAGGAGCGTGGGTTGAAGTCCTCGGAGCACGAGACCCGAAGATCGAAAGACTTATGACCAATACGGAGCAAAGGGAAGAAACCGTCGGGGGACCGCTTTTTACCCCAGGACGAGAAAACTGAGTCCGGGGCATTCCCGCTCGCGTTTTCTTGGGACGAGCACCGGAAGTCCTCGAGCTCAGCCCGTTTCCTTCGCTGCAAGTGCATTTCCAGTGGTTTCTCACACCGGACGAGCGTTCGCCACTCGTTGGAAGCTTCGGCCATCTTTTGGACCGTTTTGGGTCGCACCACAGTTCTCCCTCCAACGAGCTCGCTTCCCGACCTATACCTCCGGAAAACGTGTCAGGGAGCATGCCAGGAGTGTGGGTTGAAGTCCTCGGAGCACGAGACCCGAAGATCGAAAGACTTATGACCAATACGGAGCAAAGGGAAGAAACCGTCGGGGGACCGCTTTTTACCCCAGGACGAGAAAACTGAGTCCGGGGCATTCCCGCTCGCGTTTTCTTGGGACGAGCACCGGAAGTCCTCGAGCTCAGGCCGTTTCCTTCGCTGCAAGTGCATTTCCAGTGGTTTCTGACACCGGACGAGCGTTCGCCACTCGTTGGAAGCTTCGGCCATCTTTTGGACCGTTTTGGGTCGCACCACAGTTCTCCCTCCAACGAGCTTGCTTCCCGACCTATACCTCCGGAAAACGTGTCAGGGAGCATGCCAGGAGTGTGGGTTGAAGTCCTCAGAGCACGAGACCCGAAGATCGAAAGACTTATGACCAATACGGAGCAAAGGGAAGAAACCGTCGGGGGACCGCTTTTTACCCCAGGACGAGAAAACTGAGTCCGGGGCATTCCCGCTCGCGTTTTCTTGGGACGAGCACCGGAAGTCCTCGAGCTCAGCCCGTTTCCTTCGCTGCAAGTGCATTTCCAGTGGTTTCTGACACCGGACGAGCGTTCGCCACTCGTTGGAAGCTTCGGCCATCTTTTGGACCGTTTTGGGTCGCACCACAGTTCTCCCTCCAACGAGCTCGCTTCCCGACCTATACCTCCGGAAAACGTGTCAGGGAGCATGCCAGGAGTGTGGGTTGAAGTCCTCGGAGCACGAGACCCGAAGATCGAAAGACTTATGACCAATACGGAGCAAAGGGAAGAAACCGTCGGGGGACCGCTTTTTACCCCAGGACGAGAAAACTGAGTCCGGGGCATTCCCGCTCGCGTTTTCTTGGGACGAGCACCGGAAGTCCTCGAGCTCAGCCCGTTTCCTTCGCTGCAAGTGCATTTCCAGTGGTTTCTGACACCGGACGAGCGTTCGCCACTCGTTGGAAGCTTCGGCTATCTTTTGGACCGTTTTGGGTCGCACCACAGTTCTCCCTCCGACGAGCTCGCTTCCCGACCTATACCTCCGGAAAACGTGTCAGGGAGCATGCCAGGAGTGTGGGTTGAAGTCCTCGGAGCACGAGACCCGAAGATCGAAAGACTTATGACCAATACGGAGCAAAGGGAAGAAACCGTCGGGGGACCGCTTTTTACCCCAGGACGAGAAAACTGAGTCCGGGGCATTCCCGCTCGCGTTTTCTTGGGACGAGCACCGGAAGTCCTCGAGCTCAGCCCGTTTCCTTCGCTGCAAGTGCATTTCCAGTGGTTTCTGACACCGGACGAGCGTTCGCCACTCGTTGGAAGCTTCGGCCATCTTTTGGACCGTTTTGGGTCGCACCACAGTTCTCCCTCCAACGAGCTCGCTTCCCGACCTATACCTCCGGAAAACGTGTCAGGGAGCATGCCAGGAGTGTGGGTTGAAGTCCTCGGAGCACGAGACCCGAAGATCGAAAGACTTATGACCAATACGGAGCAAAGGGAAGAAACCGTCGGGGGACCGCTTTTTACCCCAGGACGAGAAAACTGAGTCCGGGGCATTCCCGCTCGCGTTTTCTTGGGACGAGCACCGGAAGTCCTCGAGCTCAGCCCGTTTCCTTCGCTGCAAGTGCATTTCCAGTGGTTTCTGACACCGGACGAGCGTTCGCCACTCGTTGGAAGCTTCGGCCATCTTTTGGACCGTTTTGGGTCGCACCACAGTTCTCCCTCCAACGAGCTCGCTTCCCGACCTATACCTCCGGAAAACGTGTCAGGGAGCATGCCAGGAGTGTGGGTTGAAGTCCTCGGAGCACGAGACCCGAAGATCGAAAGACTTATGACCAATACGGAGCAAAGGGAAGAAACCGTCGGGGGACCGCTTTTTACCCCAGGACGAGAAAACTGAGTCCGGGGCATTCCCGCTCGCGTTTTCTTGGGACGAGCACCGGAAGTCCTCGAGCTCAGCCCGTTTCCTTCGCTGCAAGTGCATTTCCAGTGGTTTCTGACACCGGACGAGCGTTCGCCACTTGTTGGAAGCTTCGGCTATCTTTTGGACCGTTTTGGGTCGCACCACAGTTCTCCCTCCAACGAGCTCGCTTCCCGACCTATACCTCCGGAAAACGTGTCAGGGAGCATGCCAGGAGTGTGGGTTGAAGTCCTCGGAGCACGAGACCCGAAGATCGAAAGACTTATGACCAATACGGAGCAAATGGAAGAAACCGTCGGGGGACCGCTTTTTACCCCAGGACGAGAAAACTGAGTCCGGGGCATTCCCGCTCGCGTTTTCTTGGGACGAGCACCGGAAGTCCTCGAGCTCAGCCCGTTTCCTTCGCTGCAAGTGCATTTCCAGTGGTTTCTGACACCGGACGAGCGTTCGCCACTCGTTGGAAGGTTCGGCCATCTTTTGGACCGTTTTGGGTCGCACCACAGTTCTCCCTCCAACGAGCTCGCTTTCCGACCTATACCTCCGGAAAACGTGTCAGGGAGCATGGCAGGAGTGTGGGTTGAAGTCCTCGGAGCACGAGACCCGAAGATCGAAAGACTTATGACCAATACGGAGCAAATGGAAGAAACGGTCGGGGGACCGCTTTTTACCCCAGGACGAGAAAACTGAGTCCGGGTCATTCCCGCTCGCGTTTTCTTGGGACGAGCACCGGAAGTCCTCGAGCTCAGCCCGTTTCCTTCGCTGCAAGTGCATTTCCAGTGGTTTCTGACACCGGACGAGCGTTCGCCACTCGTTGGAAGCTTCGGCCATCTTTTGGACCGTTTTGGGTCGCACCACAGTTCTCCCTCCAACGAGCTCGCTTCCCGACCTATACCTCCGGAAAACGTGTCAGGGAGCATGCCAGGAGTGTGGGTTGAAGTCCTCGGAGCACGAGACCCGAAGATCGAAAGACTTATGACCAATACGGAGCAAAGGGAAGAAACCGTCGGGGGACCGCTTTTTACCCCAGGACGAGAAAACTGAGTCCAGGGCATTCCCGCTCGCGTTTTCTTGGGACGAGCACCGGAAGTCCTCGAGCTCAGCCCGTTTCCTTCGCTGCAAGTGCATTTCCAGTGGTTTCTGACACCGGACGAGCGTTCGCCACTCGTTGGAAGCTTCGGCCATCTTTTGGACCGTTTTGGGTCGCACCACAGTTCTCCCTCCAACGAGCTCGCTTCCCGACCTATACCTCCGGAAAACGTGTCAGGGAGCATGCCAGGAGTGTGGGTTGAAGTCCTCGGAGCACGAGACCCGAAGATCAAAAGACTTATGACCAATACGGAGCAAAGGGAAGAAACCGTCGGGGGACCGCTTTTTACCCCAGGACGAGAAAACTGAGTCCGGGGCATTCCCGCTCGCGTTTTCTTGGGACGAGAACCGGAAGTCCTCGAGCTCAGCCCGTTTCCTTCGCTGCAAGTGCATTTCCAGTGGTTTCTGACACCGGACGAGCGTTCGCCACTCGTTGGAAGCTTCGGCCATCTTTTGGACCGTTTTGGGTCGCACCACAGTTCTCCCTCCAACGAGCTCGCTTCCCGACCTATACCTCCCGAAAACGTGTCAGGGAGCATGCCAGGAGTGTGGGTTGAAGTCCTCGGAGCACGAGACCCGAAGATCGAAAGACTTATGACCAATACGGAGCAAAGGGAAGAAACCGTCGGGGGACCGCTTTTTACCCCAGGACGAGAAAACTGAGTCCGGGGCATTCCCGCTCGCGTTTTCTTGGGACGAGCACCGGAAGTCCTCGAGCTCAGCCCGTTTCCTTCGCTGCAAGTGCATTTCCAGTGGTTTCTGACACCGGACGAGCGTTCGCCACTCGTTGGAAGCTTCGGCCATCTTTTGGACCGTTTTGGGTCGCACCACAGTTCTCCCTCCAACGAGCTCGCTTCCCGACCTATACCTCCGGAAAACGTGTCAGGGAGCATGCCAGGAGTGTGGGTTGAAGTCCTCGGAGCACGAGACCCGAAGATCGAAAGACTTATGACCAATACGGAGCAAAGGGAAGAAACCGTCGGGGGACCGCTTTTTACCCCAGGACGAGAAAACTGAGTCCGGGGCATTCCCGCTCGCGTTTTCTTGGGACGAGCACCGGAAGTCCTCGAGCTCAGCCCGTTTCCTTCGCTGCAAGTGCATTTCCCGTGGTTTCTGACACCGGACGAGCGTTCGCCACTCGTTGGAAGCTTCGGCCATCTTTTGGACCGTTTTGGGTCGCACCACAGTTCTCCCTCCAACGAGCTCGCTTCCCGACCTATACCTCCGGAAAACGTGTCAGGGAGCATGCCAGGAGTGTGGGTTGAAGTCCTCGGAGCACGAGACTCGAAGATTGAAAGACTTATGACCAATACGGAGCAAAGGGAAGAAACCGTCGGGGGACCGCTTTTTACCCCAGGACGAGAAAACTGAGTCCGGGGCATTCCCGCTCGCGTTTTCTTGGGACGAGCACCGGAAGTCCTCGAGCTCAGCCTGTTTCCTTCGCTGCAAGTGCATTTCCAGTGGTTTCTGACACCGGACGAGCGTTCGCCACTCGTTGGAAGCTTCGGCCATCTTTTGGACCGTTTTGGGTCGCACCACAGTTCTCCCTCCAACAAGCTCGCTTCCCGACCTATACCTCCGGAAAACGTGTCAGGGAGCATGCCAGGAGTGTGGGTTGAAGTCCTCGGAGCACGAGACCCGAAGATCGAAAGACTTATGACCAATACGGAGCAAAGGGAAGAAACCGTCGGGGGACCGCTTTTTACCCCAGGACGAGAAAACTGAGTCCGGGGCATTCCCGCTCGCGTTTTCTTGGGACGAGCACCGGAAGTCCTCGAGCTCAGCCCGTTTCCTTCGCTGCAAGTGCATTTCCAGTGGTTTCTGACACCGGACGAGCGTTCGCCACTCGTTGGAAGCTTCGGCCATCTTTTGGACCGTTTTGGGTCGCACCACAATTCTCCCTCCAACGAGCTCGCTTCCCGACCTATACCTCCAGAAAACGTGTCAGGGAGCATGCCAGGAGTGTGGGTTGAAGTCCTCGGAGCACGAGACCCGAAGATCGAAAGACTTATGACCAATACGGAGCAAAGGGAAGAAACCGTTGGGGGATCGCTTTTTACCCCAGGACGAGAAAACTGAGTCCGGGGCATTCCCGCTCTCGTTTTCTTGGGACGAGCACCGGAAGTCCTCGAGCTCAGCCCGTTTCCTTCGCTGCAAGTGCATTTCCAGTTGTTTCTGACACCGGACGAGCGTTCGCCACTCGTTGGAAGCTTCGGCCATCTTTTGGACCGTTTTGGGTCGCACCACAGTTCTCCCTCCAACGAGCTCGCTTCCCGACCTATACCTCCGGAAAACGTGTCAGGGAGCATGCCAGGAGTGTGGGTTGAAGTCCTCGGAGCACGAGACCCGAAGATCGAAAGACTTATGACCAATACGGAGCAAAGGGAAGAAACCGTCGGGGGACCGCTTTTTACCCCAGGACGAGAAAACTGAGTCTGGGGCATTCCCGCTCGCGTTTTCTTGGGACGAGCACCGGAAGTCCTCGAGCTCAGCCCGTTTCCTTCGCTGCAAGTGCATTTCCAGTGGTTTCTGACACCGGACGAGCGTTCGCCACTCGTTGGAAGCTTCGGCCATCTTTTGGACCGTTTTGGGTCGCACCACAGTTCTCCCTCCAACGAGCTCGCTTCCCGACCTATACCTCCGGAAAACGTGTCAGGGAGCATGCCAGGAGTGTGGGTTGAAGTCCTCGGAGCACGAGACCCGAAGATCGAAAGACTTATGACCAATACGGAGCAAAGGGAAGAAACCGTCGGGGGACCGCTTTTTACCCCAGGACGAGAAAACTGAGTCCGGGGCATTCCCGCTCGCGTTTTCTTGGGACGAGAACCGGAAGTCCTCGAGCTCAGCCCGTTTCCTTCGCTGCAAGTGCATTTCCAGTGGTTTCTGACACCGGACGAGCGTTCGCCACTCGTTGGAAGCTTCGGCCATCTTTTGGACCGTTTTGGGTCGCACCACAGTTCTCCCTCCAACGAGCTCGCTTCCCGACCTATACCTCCGGAAAACGTGTCAGGGAGCATGCCAGGAGTGTGGGTTGAAGTCCTCGGAGCACGAGACCCGAAGATCGAAAGACTTATGACCAATAAGGAGCAAAGGGAAGAAACCGTCGGGGGACCGCTTTTTACCCCAGGACGAGAAAACTGAGTCCGGGGCATTCCCGCTCGCGTTTTCTTGGGACGAGCACCGGAAGTCCTCGAGCTCAGCCCGTTTCCTTCGCTGCAAGTGCATTTCCAGTGGTTTCTGACACCGGACGAGCGTTCGCCACTCGTTGGAAGCTTCGGCCATCTTTTGGACCGTTTTGGGTCGCACCACAGTTCTCCCTCCAACGAGCTCGCTTCCCGACCTATACCTCCGGAAAACGTGTCAGGGAGCATGCCAGGAGTGTGGGTTGAAGTCCTCGGAGCACGAGACCCGAAGATCGAAAGACTTATGACCAATACGGAGCAAAGGGAAGAAACCGTCGGGGGACCGCTTTTTACCCCAGGACGAGAAAACTGAGTCCGGGGCATTCCCGCTCGCGTTTTCTTGGGACGAGCACCGGAAGTCCTCGAGCTCAGCCCGTTTCCTTCGCTGCAAGTGTATTTCCAGTGGTTTCTGACACCGGACGAGCGTTCGCCACTCGTTGGAAGCTTCGGCCATCTTTTGGACCGTTTTGGGTCGCACCACAGTTCTCCCTCCAACGAGCTCGCTTCCCGACCTATACCTCCGGAAAACGTGTCAGGGAGCATGCCAGGAGTGTGGGTTGAAGTCCTCGGAGCAGGAGACCCGAAGATCGAAAGACTTATGACCAATACGGAGCAAAGGGAAGAAACCGTCGGGGGACCGCTTTTTACCCCAGGACGAGAAAACTGAGTCCGGGGCATTCCCGCTCGCGTTTTCTTGGGACGAGCACCGGAAGTCCTCGAGCTCAGCCCGTTTCCTTCGCTGCAAGTGCATTTCCAGTGGTTTCTGACACCGGACGAGCGTTCGCCACTCGTTGGAAGCTTCGGCCATCTTTTGGACCGTTTTGGGTCGCACCACAGTTCTCCCTCCAACGAGCTCGCTTCCCGACCTATACCTCCGGAAAACGTGTCAGGGAGCATGCCAGGAGTGTGGGTTGAAGTCCTCGGAGAACGAGACCCGAAGATCGAAAGACTTATGACCAATACGGAGCAAAGGGAAGAAACCGTCGGGGGACCGCTTTTTACCCCAGGACGAGAAAACTGAGTCCGGGGCATTCCCGCTCGCGTTTTCTTGGGACGAGAACCGGAAGTCCTCGAGCTCAGCCCGTTTCCTTCGCTGCAAGTGCATTTCCAGTGGTTTCTGACACCGGACGAGCGTTCGCCACTCGTTGGAAGCTTCGGCCATCTTTTGGACCGTTTTGGGTCGCACCACAGTTCTCCCTCCAACGAGCTCGCTTCCCGACCGATACCTCCGGAAAACGTGTCAGGGAGCATGCCAGGAGTGTGGGTTGAAGTCCTCGGAGCACGAGACCCGAAGATCGAAAGACTTATGACCAATACGGAGCAAAGGGAAGAAACCGTCGGGGGACCGCTTTTTACCCCAGGACGAGAAAACTGAGTCCGGGGCATTCCCGCTCGCGTTTTCTTGGGACGAGCACCGGAAGTCCTCGAGCTCAGCCCGTTTCCTTCGCTGCAAGTGCATTTCCAGTGGTTTCTGACACCGGACGAGCGTTCGCCACTCGTTGGAAGCTTCGGCCATCTTTTGGACCGTTTTGGGTCGCACCACAGTTCTCCCTCCAACGAGCTCGCTTCCCGACCTATACCTCCGGAAAACGTGTCAGGGAGCATGCCAGGAGTGTGGGTTGAAGTCCTCGGAGCACGAGACCCGAAGATCGAAAGACTTATGACCAATACGGAGCAAAGGGAAGAAACCGTCGGGGGACCGCATTTTACCCCAGGACGAGAAAACTGAGTACGGGGCATTCCCGCTCGCGTTTTCTTGGGACGAGCACCGGAAGTCCTCGAGCTCAGCCCGTTTCCTTCGCTGCAAGTGCATTTCCAGTGGTTTCTGACACCGGACGAGCGTTCGCCACTCGTTGGAAGCTTCGGCCATCTTTTGGACCGTTTTGGGTCGCACCACAGTTCTCCCTCCAACGAGCTCGCTTCCCGACCTATACCTCCGGAAAACGTGTCAGGGAGCATGCCAGGAGTGTGGGTTGAAGTCCTCGGAGCACGAGACCCGAAGATCGAAAGACTTATGACCAATACGGAGCAAAGGGAAGAAACCGTCGGGGGACCGCTTTTTACCCCAGGATGAGAAAACTGAGTCCGAGGCATTCCCGCTCGCGTTTTCTTGGGACGAGCACCGGAAGTCCTCGAGCTCAGCCCGTTTCCTTCGCTGCAAGTGCATTTCCAGTGGTTTCTGACACCGGACGAGCGTTCGCCACTCGTTGGAAGCTTCGGCCATCTTTTGGACCGTTTTGGGTCGCACCACAGTTCTCCCTCCAACGAGCTCGCTTCCCGACCTATACCTCCGGAAAACGTGTCAGGGAGCATGCCAGGAGTGTGGGTTGAAGTCCTCGGAGCACGAGACCCGAAGATCGAAAGACTTATGACCAATACGGAGCAAAGGGAAGAAACCGTGGGGGGACCGCTTTTTACCCCAGGACGAGAAAACTGAGTCCGGGGCATTCCCGCTCGCGTTTTCTTGGGACGAGCACTGGAAGTCCTCGAGCTCAGCCCGTTTCCTTCGCTGCAAGTGCATTTCCAGTGGTTTCTGACACCGGACGAGCGTTCGCCACTCGTTGGAAGCTTCGGCCATCTTTTTGACCGTTTTGGGTCGCACCACAGTTCTCCCTCCAACGAGCTCGCTTCCCGACCTATACCTCCGGAAAACGTGTCAGGAAGCATGCCAGGAGTGTGGGTTGAAGTCCTCGGAGCACGAGACCCGAAGATCGAAAGACTTATGACCAATACGGAGCAAAGGGAAGAAACCGTGGGGGGACCGCTTTTTACCCCAGGACGAGAAAACTGAGTCCGGGGCATTCCCGCTCGCGTTTTCTTGGGACGAGCACCGGAAGTCCTCGAGCTCAGCCCGTTTCCTTCGCTGCAAGTGCATTTCCAGTGGTTTCTGACACCGGACGAGCGTTCGCCACTCGTTGGAAGCTTCGGCCATCTTTTGGACCGTTTTGGGTCGCACCACAGTTCTCCCTCCAACGAGCTCGCTTCCCGACCTATACCTCCGGAAAACGTGTCAGGGAGCATGCCAGGAGTGTGGGTTGAAGTCCTCTGAGCACGAGACCCGAAGATCGAAAGACTTATGACCAATACGGAGCAAAGGGAAGAAACCGTCGGGGGACCGCTTTTTACCCCAGGACGAGAAAACTGAGTCCGGGGCATTCCCGCTCGCGTTTTCTTGGGACGAGCACCGGAAGTCCTCGAGCTCAGCCCGTTTCCTTCGCTGCAAGTGCATTTCCAGTGGTTTCTGACACCGGACGAGCGTTCGCCACTCGTTGGAAGCTTCGGCCATCTTTTGGACCGTTTTGGGTCGCACCACAGTTCTCCCTCCAACGAGCTCGCTTCCCGACCTATACCTCCAGAAAACGTGTCAGGGAGCATGCCAGGAGTGTGGGTTGAAGTCCTCGGAGCACGAGACCCGAAGATCGAAAGACTTATGACCAATACGGAGCAAAGGGAAGAAACCGTCGGGGGACCGCTTTTTACCCCAGGACGAGAAAACTGAGTCCGGGGCATTCCCGCTCGCGTTTTCTTGGGACGAGCACCGGAAGTCCTCGAGCTCAGCCCGTTTCCTTCGCTGCAAGTGCATTTCCAGTGGTTTCTGACACCGGACGAGCGTTCGCCACTCGTTGGAAGCTTCGGCCATCTTTTGGACCGTTTTGGGTCGCACCACAGTTCTCCCTCCAACGAGCTCGCTTCCCGACCTATACCTCCGGAAAACGTGTCAGGGAGCATGCCAGGAGTGTGGGTTGAAGTCCTCGGAGCACGAGACCCGAAGATCGAAAGACTTATGACCAATACGGAGCAAAGGGAAGAAACCGTCGGGGGACCGCTTTTTACCCCAGGACGAGAAAACTGAGTCCGGGGCATTCCCGCTCGCGTTTTCTTGGGACGAGCACCGGAAGTCCTCGAGCTCAGCCCGTTTCCTTCGCTGCAAGTGCATTTCCAGTGGTTTCTGACACCGGACGAGCGTTCGCTACTCGTTGGAAGCTTCGGCCATCTTTTGGATCGTTTTGGGTCGCACCACAGTTCTCCCTCCAACGAGCTCGCTTCCCGACCTATACCTCCGGAAAACGTGTCAGGGAGCATGCCAGGAGTGTGGGTTGAAGTCCTCGGAGCACGAGACCCGAAGATCGAAAGACTTATGACCAATACGGAGCAAAGGGAAGAAACCGTCGGGGGACCGCTTTTTACCCCAGGATGAGAAAACTGAGTCCGGGGCATTCCCGCTCGCGTTTTCTTGGGACGAGCACCGGAAGTCCTCGAGCTCAGCCCGTTTCCTTCGCTGCAAGTGCATTTCCAGTGGTTTCTGACACCGGACGAGCGTTCGCCACTCGTTGGAAGCTTCGGCCATCTTTTGGACCGTTTTGGGTCGCACCACAGTTCTCCCTCCAACGAGCTCGCTTCCCGACCTATACCTCCGGAAAACGTGTCAGGGAGCATGCCAGGAGTGTGGGTTGAAGTCCTCGGAGCACGAGACCCGAAGATCGAAAGACTTATGACCAATACGGAGCAAAGGGAAGAAACCGTCGGGGGACCGCTTTTTACCCCAGGATGAGAAAACTGAGTCCGGGGCATTCCCGCTCACGTTTTCTTGGGACGAGCACCGGAAGTCCTTGAGCTCAGCCCGTTTCCTTCGCTGCAAGTGCATTTCCAGTGGTTTCTGACACCGGACGAGCGTTCGCCACTCGTTGGAAGCTTCGGCCATCTTTTGGACCGTTTTGGGTCGCACCACAGTTCTCCCTCCAACGAGCTCGCTTCCCGACCTATACCTCCGGAAAACGTGTTAGGGAGCATGCCAGGAGTGTGGGTTGAAGTCCTCGGAGCACAAGACCCGAAGATCGAAAGACTTATGACCAATACGGAGCAAAGGGAAGAAACCGTGGGGGGACCGCTTTTTACCCCAGGACGAGAAAACTGAGTCCGGGGCATTCCCGCTCGCGTTTTCTTGGGACGAGCACCGGAAGTCCTCGAGCTCAGCCCGTTTCCTTCGCTGCAAGTGCATTTCCAGTGGTTTCTGACACCGGACGAGCGTTCGCCACTCGTTGGAAGCTTCGGCCATCTTTTGGACCGTTTTGGGTCGCACCACAGTTCTCCCTCCAACGAGCTCGCTTCCCGACCTATACCTCCGGAAAACGTGTCAGGGAGCATGCCAGGAGTGTGGGTTGAAGTCCTCGGAGCACGAGACCCGAAGATCGAAAGACTTATGACCAATACGGAGCAAAGGGAAGAAACCGTCGGGGGACCGCTTTTTACCCCAGGACGAGAAAACTGAGTCCGGGGCATTCCCGCTCTCGCGTTTTCTTGGGACGAGCACCGGAAGTCCTCGAGCTCAGCCCGTTTCCTTCGCTGCAAGTGCATTTCCAGTGGTTTCTGACACCGGACGAGCATTCGCCACTCGTTGGAAGCTTCGGACATCTTTTGGACCGTTTTGGGTCGCACCACAGTTCTCCCTCCAACGAGCTCGCTTCCCGACCTATACCTCCGGAAAACGTGTCAGGGAGCATGCCAGGAGTGTGGGTTGAAGTCCTCGGAGCACGAGACCCGAAGATCGAAAGACTTATGACCAATACGGAGCAAAGGGAAGAAACCGTCGGGGGACCGCTTTTTACCCCAGGACGAGAAAACTGAGTCCGGGGCATTCCCGCTCGCGTTTTCTTGGGACGAGCACCGGAAGTCCTCGAGCTCAGCCCGTTTCCTTCGCTGCAAGTGCATTTCCAGTGGTTTCTGACACCGGACGAGCGTTCGCCACTCGTTGGAAGCTTCGGCCATCTTTTGGACCGTTTTGGGTCGCACCACAGTTCTCCCTCCAACGAGCTCGCTTCCCGACCTATACCTCCGGAAAACGTGTCAGGGAGCATGCGAGGAGTGTGGGTTGAAGTCCTCGGAGCACGAGACCCGAAGATCGAAAGACTTATGACCAATACGGAGCAAAGGGAAGAAACCGTCGGGGGACCGCTTTTTACCCCAGGACGAGAAAACTGAGTCCGGGGCACTCCCGCTCGCGTTTTCTTGGGAAGAGCACCGGAAGTCCTCGAGCTAAGCCCGTTTCCTTCGCTGCAAGTGCATTTCCAGTGGTTTCTGACACCGGACGAGCGTTCGCCACTCGTTGGAAGCTTCGGCCATCTTTTGGACCGTTTTGGGTCGCACCACAGTTCTCCCTCCAACGAGCTCGCTTCCCGACCTATACCTCCGGAAAACGTGTCAGGGAGCATGCCAGGAGTGTGGGTTGAAGTCCTCGGAGCACGAGACCCGAAGATCGAAAGACTTATGACCAATACGGAGCAAAGGGAAGAAACCGTCGGGGGACCGCTTTTTACCCCAGGACGAGAAAACTGAGTCCGGGGCATTCCCGCTCGCGTTTTCTTGGGACGAGCACCGGAAGTCCTCGAGCTCAGCCCGTTTCCTTCGCTGCAAGTGCATTTCCAGTGGTTTCTGACACCGGACGAGCGTTCGCCACTCGTTGGAAGCTTCGGCCATCTTTTGGACCGTTTTGGGTCGCACCACAGTTCTCCCTCCAACGAGCTCGCTTCCCGACCTATACCTCCGAAAAACGTGTCAGGGAGCATGCTAGGAGTGTGGGTTGAAGTCCTCGGAGCACGAGACCCGAAGATCGAAAGACTTATGACCAATACGAAGCAAAGGGAAGAAACCGTCGGGGGACCGCTTTTTACCCCAGGACGAGAAAACTGAGTCCGGGGTATTCCCGCTCGCGTTTTCTTGGGACGAGCACCGGAAGTCCTCGAGCTCAGCCCGTTTCCTTCGCTGCAAGTGCATTTCCAGTGGTTTCTGACACCGGACGAGCGTTCGCCACTCGTTGGAAGCTTCGGCCATCTTTTGGACCGTTTTGGGTCGCACCACAGTTCTCCCTCCAACGAGCTCGCTTCCCGACCTATACCTCCGGAAAACGTGTCAGGGAGCATGCCAGGAGTGTGGGTTGAAGTCCTCGGAGCACGAGACCCGAAGATCGAAAGAGTTATGACCAATACGGAGCAAAGGGAAGAAACCGTCGGGGGACCGCTTTTTACCCCAGGACGAGAAAACTGAGTCCGGGGCATTCCCGATCGCGTTTTCTTGGGACGAGCACCGGATGTCCTCGAGCTCAGCCCGTTTCCTTCGCTGCAAGTGCATTTCCAGTGGTTTCTGACACCGGACGAGCGTTCGCCACTCGTTGGAAGCTTCGGCCATCTTTTGGACCGTTTTGGGTCGCACCACAGTTCTCCCTCCAACGAGCTCGCTTCCCGACCTATACCTCCGGAAAACGTGTCAGGGAGCATGCCAGGAGTGTGGGTTGAAGTCCTCGGAGCACGAGACCCGAAGATCGCAAGACTTATGACCAATACGGAGCAAAGGGAAGAAACCGTCGGGGGACCGCTTTTTACCCCAGGACGAGAAAACTGAGTCCGGGGCATTCCCGCTCGCGTTTTCTTGGGACGAGCACCGGAAGTCCTCGAGCTCAGCCCGTTTCCTTCGCTGCAAGTCCATTTCCAGTGGTTTCTGACACCGGACGAGCGTTCGCCACTCGTTGGAAGCTTCGGCCATCTTTTGGACCGTTTTGGGTCGCACAACAGTTCTCCCTCCAACGAGCTCGCTTCCCGACCTATACCTCCGGAAAACGTGTCAGGGACCATGCCAGGAGTGTGGGTTGAAGTCCTCGGAGCACGAGACCCGAAGATCGAAAGACTTATGACCAATACGGAGCAAAGGGAAGAAACCGTCGGGGGACCGCTTTTTACCCCAGGACGAGAAAACTGAGTCCGGGGCATTCCCGCTCGCGTTTTCTTGGGACGAGCACCGGAAGTCCTCGAGCTCAGCCCGTTTCCTTCGCTGCAAGTGCATTTCCAGTGGTTTCTGACACCGGACGAGCGTTCGCCACTCGTTGGAAGCTTCGGCCATCTTTTGGACCGTTTTGGGTCGCACCACAGTTCTCCCTCCAACGAGCTCGCTTCCCGACCTATACCTCCGGAAAATGTGTCAGGGAGCATGCCAGGAGTGTGGGTTGAAGTCCTCGGAGCACGAGACCCGAAGATCGAAAGACTTATGACCAATACGGAGCAAAGGGAAGAAACCCTCGGGGGACCACTTTTTACCCCAGGACGAGAAAACTGAGTCCGGGGCGTTCCCGCTCGCGTTTTCTTGGGACGAGCACCGGAAGTCCTCGAGATCAGCCCGTTTCCTTCGCTGCAAGTGCATTTCCAGTGGTTTCTGACACCGGACGAGCGTTCGCCACTCCTTGGAAGCTTCGGCCATCTTTTGGACCGTTTTGGGTTGCACCACAGTTCTCCCTCCAACGAGCTCGCTTCCCGACCTATACCTCCGGAAAACGTGTCAGGGAGCATGCCAGGAGTGTGGGTTGAAGTCCTCGGAGCACGAGACCCGAAGATCGAAAGATTTATGACCAATACGGAGCAAAGGGAAGAAACCGTCGGGGGACCGCTTTTTACCCCAGGACGAGAAAACTGAGTCCGGGGCATTCCCGCTCGCGTTTTCTTGGGACGAGCACCGGAAGTCCTCGAGCTCAGCCCAATTCCTTCGCTGCAAGTGCATTTCCAGTGGTTTCTGACACCGGACGAGCGTTCGCCACTCGTTGGAAGCTTCGGCCATCTTTTGGACCGTTTTGGGTCGCACCACAGTTCTCCCTCCAACGAGCTTGCTTCCCGACCTATACCTCCGGAAAACGTGTCAGGGAGCATGCCAGGAGTGTGGGTTGAAGTCCTCGGAGCACGAGACCCGAAGATCGAAAGACTTATGACCAATACGGAGCAAAGGGAAGAAACCGTCGGGGGACCGCTTTTTACCCAAGGACGAGAAAACTGAGTCCGGGGCATTCCCGCTCGCGTTTTCTTGAGACGAGCACCGGAAGTCCTCGAGCTCAGCCCGTTTCCTTCGCTGCAAGTGCATTTCCAGTGGTTTCTAACACCGGACGAGCGTTCGCCACTCGTTGGAAGCTTCGGCCATCTTTTGGACCGTTTTGGGTCGCACCACAGTTCTCCCTCCAACGAGCTCGCTTCCCGACCTATACCTCCGGAAAACGTGTCAGGGAGCATGCCAGGAGTGTGGGTTGAAGTCCTCGGAGCACGAGACCCGAAGATCGAAAGACTTATGACCAATACGGAGCAAAGGGAAGAAACCGTCGGGGGACCGCTTTTTACCCCAGGACGAGAAAACTGAGTCCGGGGCATTCCCGCTCGCGTTTTCTTGGGACGAGCACCGGAAGTCCTCGAGCTCAGCCCGTTTCCTTCGCTGCAAGTGCATTTCCAGTGGTTTCCGACACCGGACGAGCGTTCGCCACTCGTTGGAAGCTTCGGCCATCTTTTGGACCGTTTTGGGTCGCACCACAGTTCTCCCTCCAACGAGCTCGCTTCCCGACCTATACCTCCGGAAAACGTGTCAGGGAGCATGCCAGGAGTGTGGGTTGAAGTCCTCGGAGCACGAGACCCAAAGATCGAAAGACTTATGACCAATACGGAGCAAAGGGAAGAAACCGTCGGGGGACCGCTTTTTACCCCAGGACGAGAAAACTGAGTCCGGGGCATTCCCGCTCGCGTTTTCTTGGGACGAGCACCGGAAGTCCTCGAGCTCAGCCCGTTTCCTTCGCTGCAAGTGCATTTCGAGTGGTTTCTGACACCGGACGAGCGTTCGCCACTCGTTGGAAGCTTCGGCCATCTTTTGGACCGTTTTGGGTCGCACCACAGTTCTCCCTCCAACGAGCTCGCTTCCCGACCTATACCTCCGGAAAACGTGTCAGGGAGAATGCCAGGAGTGTGGGTTGAAGTCCTCGGAGCACGAGACCCGAAGATCGAAAGAGTTATGACCAATACGGAGCAAAGGGAAGAAACCGTCGGGGGACCGCTTTTTACCCCAGGACGAGAAAACTGAGTCCGGGGCATTCCCGCTCGCGTTTTCTTGGGACGAGCACCGGAAGTCCTCGAGCTCAGCCCAATTCCTTCGCTGCAAGTGCATTTCCAGTGGTTTCCGACACCGGACGAGCGTTCGCCACTCGTTGGAACCTTCGGCCATCTTTTGGACCGTTTTGGGTCGCACCACAGTTCTCCCTCCAACGAGCTCGCTTCCCGACCTATACCTCCGGAAAACGTGTTAGGGAGCATGCCAGGAGTGTGGGTCGAAGTCCTCGGAGCACGAGACCCGAAGATCGAAAGACTTATGACCAATACGGAGCAAAGGGAAGAAACCGTCGGGGGACCGCTTTTTACCCCAGGACGAGAAAACTGAGTCCGGGGCATTCCCGCTCGCGTTTTCTTGGGACGAGCACCGGAAGTCCTCGAGCTCAGCCCGTTTCCTTCGCTGCAAGTGCATTTCCAGTGGTTTCTGACACCGGACGAGCGTTCGCCACTCGTTGGAAGCTTCGTCCATCTTTTGGACCGTTTTGGGTCGCACCACAGTTCTCCCTCCAACGAGCTCGCTTCCCGACCTATACCTCCGGAAAACGTGTCAGGGAGCATGCCAGGAGTGTGGGTCGAAGTCCTCGGAGCACGAGACCCGAAGATCGAAAGACTTATGACCAATACGGAGCAAAGGGAAGAAACCGTCGGGGGACCGCTTTTTACCCCAGGACGAGAAAACTGAGTCCGGGGCATTCCCGCTCGCGTTTTCTTGGGACGAGCACCGGAAGTCCTCGAGCTCAGCCCGTTTCCTTCGCTGCAAGTGCATTTCCAGTGGTTTCTGACACCGGACGAGCGTTCGCCACTCGTTGGAAGCTTCGTCCATCTTTTGGACCGTTTTGGGTCGCACCACAGTTCTCCCTCCAACGAGCTCGCTTCCCGACCTATACCTCCGGAAAACGTGTCAGGGAGCATGCCAGGAGTGTGGGTCGAAGTCCTCGGAGCACGAGACCCGAAGATCGAAAGACTTATGACCAATACGGAGCAAAGGGAAGAAACCGTCGGGGGACCGCTTTTTACCCAGGACGAGAAAACTGAGTCCAGGGCATTCCCGCTCGCGTTTTCTTGGGACGAGCACCGGAAGTCCTCGAGCTCAGCCCGTTTCCTTCGCTGCAAGTACATTTCCAACGGTTTCTGACACCGGACGAGCGTTCGCCACTCGTTGGAATCATCGTCCATCTTACGGACCGTTTTGGGTCGCACCACAGTTCTCCCTCCAACGAGCTCGCTTCCCGACCTATACCTCCGGAAAACGTGTCAAGTAGCATGCCAGGAGTGTGGGTCGAAGTCCTCAGAGCACGAGACCCGAAGAATGAAAGACTTATGATCAATACGGAGCAAAGGGAAGAAACCGTCGGGGGACCGCTTTTTACCCCAGGACGAGAAAACTGAGTCCGGGGCATTCCCGCTCGCGTTTTCTTGGGACGAGCACTGGAAGTCCTCGAGCTCAGCCCGTTTCCTTCGCTGCAAGTGCATTTCCAGTGGTTTCTGACACCAGACGAGCGTTCGCCACTCGTTGGAAGCTTCGGCCATCTTTTGGACCGTTTTGGGTCGCACCACAGTTCTCCCTCCAACGAGCTCGCTTCCCGACCTATACCTCCGGAAAACGTGTCAGGGAGCATGCCAAGAGTGTGGGTTGAAGTCCTCGGAGCACGAGACCCGAAGAATGAAAGACTTATGACCAATACGGAGAAAAGGGAAGAAACCGTCGGGGGACCGCTTTTTACCCCAGGACGAGAAAACTGAGTCCGGGGCATTCCCGCTCGCGTTTTCTTGGGACGAGCACCGGAAGTCCTCGAGCTCAGCCCGATTCCTTCGCTGCAAGTGCATTTCCAGTGGTTTCTGACACCGGACGAGCGTTCGCCACTCGTTGGAACCTTCGGCCATCTTTTGGATCGTTTTGGGTCGCACCACAGTTCTCCCTCCAACGAGCTCGCTTCCCGACCTATACCTCCGGAAAACGTGTCAGGGAGCATGCCAGGAGTTTGGGTCGAAGTCCTCGGAGCACGAGACCCGAAGATCGAAAGACTTATGACCAATACGGAGCAAAGAGAAGAAACCGTCGGGGGACCGCTTTTTACCCCAGGACGAGAAAACGGAGTCCGGGGCATTCCCGCTCGCGTTTTCTTGGGACGAGCACCGGAAGTCCTCGAGCTCAGCCCGTTTCCTTCGCTGCAAGTGCATTTCCAGTGGTTTCTGACACCGGACGAGCGTTCGCCACTCGTTGGAAGCTTCGGCCATCTTTTGGACCGTTTTGGGTCGCACCACAGTTCTCCCTCCAACGAGCTCGCTTCCCGACCTATACCTCCGGAAAACGTGTCAGGGAGCATGCCAGGAGTGTGGGTTGAAGTCCTCGGAGCACGAGACCCGAAGATCGAAAGACTTATGACCAATACGGAGCAAAGGGAAGAAACCGTCGGGGGACCGCTTTTAACCCCAGGACGAGAAAACGGAGTCCGGGGCATTCCCGCTCACGTTTTCTTGGGACGAGCACCGGAAGTCCTCGAGCTCAGCCCGTTTCCTTCGCTGCAAGTGCATTTCCAGTGGTTTCTGACACCGGACGAGCGTTCGCCACTCGTTGGAAGCTTCGGCCATCTTTTGGACCGTTTTGGGTCGCACCACAGTTCTCCCTCCAACGAGCTCGCTTCCCGACCTATACCTCCGGAAAACGTGTCAGGGAGCATGCCAGGAGTGTGGGTTGAAGTCCTCGGAGCACGAGACCCGAAGATCGAAAGACTTATGACCAATACGGAGCAAAGGGAAGAAACCGTCGGGGGACCGCTTTTTACCCCAGGACGAGAAAACTGAGTCCGGGGCATTCCCGCTCGCGTTTTCTTGGGACGAGCACCGGAAGTCCTCGAGCTCAGCCCGTTTCCTTCGCTGCAAGTGCATTTCCAGTGGTGTCCGACACCGGACGAGCGTTCGCCACTCGTTGGAAGCTTCGGCCATCTTTTGGACCGTTTTGGGTCGCACCACAGTTCTCCCTCCAACGAGCTCGCTTCCCGACCTATACCTCCGGAAAACGTGTCAGGGAGCATGCCAGGAGTGTGGGTCGAAGTCCTCGGAGCACGAGACCCGAAGATCGAAAGACTTATGACCAATACGGAGCAAAGGGAAGAAACCGTCGGGGGACCGCTTTTTACCCCAGGACGAGAAAACTGAGTCCGTGGCATTCCCGCTCGCGTTTTCTTGGGACGAGCACCGGAAGTCCTCGAGCTCAGCCCGTTTCCTTCGCTGCAAGTGCATTTCCAGTGGTTTCTGACACCGGACGAGCGTTCGCCACTCGTTGGAAGCTTCGGCCATCTTTTGGACCGTTTTGGGTCGCACCACAGTTCTCCCTCCAACGAGCTCGCTTCCCGACCTATACCTCCGGAAAACGTGTTAGGGAGCATGCCAGGAGTGTGGGTCGAAGTCCTCGGAGCACGAGACCCGAAGATCGAAAGACTTATGACCAATACGGAGCAAAGGGAAGAAACCGTCGGGGGACCGCTTTTTACCCCAGGACGAGAAAACTGAGTCCGGGGCATTCCCGCTCGCGTTTTCTTGGGACGAGCACCGGAAGTCCTCGAGCTCAGCCCGTTTCCTTCGCTGCAAGTGCATTTCCAGTGGTTTCTGACACCGGACGAGCGTTCGCCACTCGTTGGAAGCTTCGGCCATCTTTTGGACCGTTTTGGGTCGCACCACAGTTCTCCCTCCAACGAGCTCGCTTCCCGACCTATACCTCCGGAAAACGTGTCAGGGAGCATGCCAGGAGTGTGGGTCGAAGTCCTCGGAGCACGAGACCCGAAGATCGAAAGACTTATGACCAATACGGAGCAAAGGGAAGAAACCGTCGGGGGACCGCTTTTAACCCCAGGACGAGAAAACGGAGTTCGGGGCATTCCCGCTCGCGTTTTCTTGGGACGAGCACCGGAAGTCCTCGAGCTCAGCCCGTTTCCTTCGCTGCAAGTGCATTTCCAGTGGTTTCTGACACCGGACGAGCGTTCGCCATTCGTTGGAAGCTTCGGCCATCTTTTGGACCGTTTTGGGTCGCACCACAGTTCTCCCTCCAACGAGCTCGCTTCCCGACCTATACCTCCGGAAAACGTGTCAGGGAGCATGCCAGGAGTGTGGGTTGAAGTCCTCGGAGCACGAGACCCGAAGATCGAAAGACTTATGACCAATACGGAGCAAAGGGAAGAAACCGTCGGGGGACCGCTTTTTACCCCAGGACGAGAAAACTGAGTCCGGGGCATTCCCGCTCGCGTTTTCTTGGGACGAGCACCGGAAGTCCTCGAGCTCAGCCTGTTTCCTTCGCTGCAAGTGCATTTCCATTGGTGTCCGACACCGGACGAGCGTTCGCCACTCGTTGGAAGCTTCGGCCATCTTTTGGACCGTTTTGGGTCGCACCACAGTTCTCCCTCCAACGAGCTCGCTTCCCGACCTATACCTCCGGAAAACGTGTCAGGGAGCATGCCAGGAGTTTGGGTCGAAGTCCTCGGAGCACGAGACCCGAAGATCGAAAGACTTATGACCAATACGGAGCAAAGGGAAGAAACCGTCGGGGGACCGCTTTTTACCCCAGGACGAGAAAACTGAGTCCGGGGCATTCCCGCTCGCGTTTTCTTGGGACGAGCACCGGAAGTCCTCGAGCTCAGCCCGTTTCCTTCGCTGCAAGTGCATTTCCAGTGGTTTCTGACACCGGACGAGCGTTCGCCACTCGTTGGAAGCTTCGGCCATCTTTTGGACCGTTTTGGGTCGCACCACAGTTCTCCCTCCAACGAGCTCGCTTCCCGACCTATACCTCCGGAAAACGTGTCAGGGAGCATGCCAGGAGTGTGGGTCGAAGTCCTCGGAGCACGAGACCCGAAGATCGAAAGACTTATGACCAATACGGAGCAAAGGGAAGAAACCGTCGGGGGACCGCTTTTAACCCCAGGACGAGAAAACGGAGTTCGGGGCATTCCCGCTCGCGTTTTCTTGGGACGAGCACCGGAAGTCCTCGAGCTCAGCCCGTTTCCTTCGCTGCAAGTGCATTTCCAGTGGTTTCTGACACCGGACGAGCGTTCGCCACTCGTTGGAAGCTTCGGCCATCTTTTGGACCGTTTTGGGTCGCACCACAGTTCTCCCTCCAACGAGCTCGCTTCCCAACCTATACCTCCGGAAAACGTGTCAGGGAGCATGCCAGGAGTGTGGGTTGAAGTCCTCGGAGCACGAGACCCGAAGATCGAAAGACTTATGACCAATACGGAGCAAAGGGAAGAAACCGTCGGGGGACCGCTTTTTACCCCAGGACGAGAAAACTGAGTCCGGGGCATTCCCGCTCGCGTTTTCTTGGGACGAGCACCGGAAGTCCTCGAGCTCAGCTTGTTTCCTTCGCTGCAAGTGCATTTCCAGTGGTGTCCGACACCGGACGAGCGTTCGCCACTCGTTGGAAGCTTCGGCCATCTTTTTGACCGTTTTGGGTCGCACCACAGTTCTCCCTCCAACGAGCTCGCTTCCCGACCTATACCTCCGGAAAACGTGTCAGGGAGCATGCCAGGAGTGTGGGTCGAAGTCCTCAGAGCACGAGACCCGAAGAATGAAAGACTTATGATCAATACGGAGCAAAGGGAAGAAACCGTCGGGGGACCGCTTTTTACCCCAGGACGAGAAAACTGAGTCCGGGGCATTCCCGCTCGCGTTTTCTTGGGACGAGCACTGGAAGTCCTCGAGCTCAGCCCGTTTCCTTCTCTGCAAGTGCATTTCCAGTGGTTTCTGACACCGGACGAGCGTTCGCCACTCGTTGGAAGCTTCGGCCATCTTTTGGACCGTTTTGGGTCGCACCACAGTTCTCCCTCCAACGAGCTCGCTTCCCGACCTATACCTCCGGAAAACGTGTCAGGGAGCATGCCAGGAGTGTGGGTTGAAGTCCTCGGAGCACGAGACCCGAAGAATGAAAGACTTATGACCAATACGGAGAAAAGGGAAGAAACCGTCGGGGGACCGCTTTTTACCCCAGGACGAGAAAACTGAGTCCGGGGCATTCCCGCTCGCGTTTTCTTCGGACGAGCACCGGAAGTCCTCGAGCTCAGCCCGATTCCTTCGCTGCAAGTGCATTTCCAGTGGTTTCTGACACCGGACGAGCGTTCGCCACTCGTTGGAAGCTTCGGCCATCTTTTGGACCGTTTTGGGTCGCACCACAGTTCTCCCTCCAACGAGCTCGCTTCCCGACCTATACCTCAGGAAAACGTGTCAGGGAGCATGCCAGGAGTTTGGGTCGAAGTCCTCGGAGCACGAGACCCGAAGATCGAAAGACTTATGACCAATACGGAGCAAAGGGAAGAAACCGTCGGGGGACCGCTTTTTACCCCAGGACGAGAAAACTGAGTCCGGGGCATTCCCGCTCGCGTTTTCTTGGGACGAGCACCGGAAGTCCTCGAGCTCAGCCCGTTTCCTTCGCTGCAAGTGCATTTCCAGTGGTTTCTGACACCGGACGAGCGTTCGCCACTCGTTGGAAGCTTCGGCCATCTTTTGGACCGTTTTGGGTCGCACCACAGTTCTCCCTCCAACGAGCTCGCTTCCCGACCTATACCTCCGGAAAACGTGTTAGGGAGCATTCCAGGAGTGTGGGTCGAAGTCCTCGGAGCACGAGACCCGAAGATCGAAAGACTTATGACCAATACGGAGCAAAGGGAAGAAACCGTCGGGGGACCGCTTTTTACCCCAGGACGAGAAAACTGAGTCCGGGGCATTCCCGCTCGCGTTTTCTTGGGACGAGCACCGGAAGTCCTCGAGCTCAGCCCGTTTCCTTCGCTGCAAGTGCATTTCCAGTGGTTTCTGACACCGGACGAGCGTTCGCCACTCGTTGGAAGCTTCGTCCATCTTTTGGACCGTTTTGGGTCGCACCACAGTTCTCCCTCCAACGAGCTCGCTTCCCGACCTATACCTCCGGAAAACGTGTCAGGGAGCATGCCAGGAGTGTGGGTCGAAGTCCTCGGAGCACGAGACCCGAAGATCGAAAGACTTATGACCAATACGGAGCAAAGGGAAGAAACCGTCGGGGGACCGCTTTTTACCCAGGACGAGAAAACTGAGTCCAGGGCATTCCCGCTCGCGTTTTCTTGGGACGAGCACCGGAAGTCCTCGAGCTCCGCCCGTTTCCTTCGCTGCAAGTACATTTCCAGTGGTTTTTGACACCGAACGAGCGTTCGCCACTCGTTGGAATCATCGTCCATCTTACGGACCGTTTTGGGTCGCACCACAGTTCTCCCTCCAACGAGCTCGCTTCCCGACCTATACCTCTGGAAAACGTGTCAGGGAGCATGCCAGGAGTGTGGGTCGAAGTCCTCAGAGCACGAGACCCGAAGAATGAAAGACTTATGATCAATACGGAGCAAAGGGAAGAAACCGTCGGGGGACCGCTTTTTACCCGAGGACGAGAAAACTGAGTCCGGGGCATTCCCGCTCGCGTTTTCTTGGGACGAGCACTGGAAGTCCTCGAGCTCAGCCCGTTTCCTTCGCTGCAAGTGCATTTCCAGTGGTTTCTGACACCGGACGAGCGTTCGCCACTCGTTGGAAGCTTCGGCCATCTTTTGGACCGTTTTGGGTCGCACCACAGTTCTCCCTCCAACGAGCTCGCTTCCCGACCTATACCTCCGGAAAACGTGTCAGGGAGCATGCCAGGAGTGTGGGTTGAAGTCCTCGGAGCACGAGACCCGAAGATCGAAAGACTTATGACCAATACGGAGCAAAGGGAAGAAACCGTCGGGGGACCGCTTTTTACCCCAGGACGAGAAAACTGAGTCCGGGGCATTCCCGCTCGCGTTTTCTTGGGACGAGCACCGGAAGTCCTCGAGCTCAGCCCGTTTCCTTCGCTGCAAGTGCATTTCCAGTGGTGTCCGACACCGGACGAGCGTTCGCCACTCGTTGGAAGCTTCGGCCATCTTTTGGACCGTTTTGGGTCGCACCACAGTTCTCCCTCCAACGAGCTCGCTTCCCGACCTATACCTCCGGAAAACGTGTCAGGGAGCATGCCAGGAGTGTGGGTCGAAGTCCTCGGAGCACGAGACCCGAAGATCGAAAGACTTATGACCAATACGGAGCAAAGGGAAGAAACCGTCGGGGGACCGCTTTTTACCCCAGGACGAGAAAACTGAGTCCGTGGCATTCCCGCTCGCGTTTTCTTGGGACGAGCACCGGAAGTCCTCGAGCTCAGCCCGTTTCCTTCGCTGCAAGTGCATTTCCAGTGGTTTCTGACACCGGACGAGCGTTCGCCACTCGTTGGAAGCTTCGGCCATCTTTTGGACCGTTTTGGGTCGCACCACAGTTCTCCCTCCAACGAGCTCGCTTCCCGACCTATACCTCCGGAAAACGTGTTAGGGAGCATGCCAGGAGTGTGGGTCGAAGTCCTCGGAGCACGAGACCCGAAGATCGAAAGACTTATGACCAATACGGAGCAAAGGGAAGAAACCGTCGGGGGACCGCTTTTTACCCCAGGACGAGAAAACTGAGTCCGGGGCATTCCCGCTCGCGTTTTCTTGGGACGAGCACCGGAAGTCCTCGAGCTCAGCCCGTTTCCTTCGCTGCAAGTGCATTTCCAGTGGTTTCTGACACCGGACGAGCGTTCGCCACTCGTTGGAAGCTTCGGCCATCTTTTGGACCGTTTTGGGTCGCACCACAGTTCTCCCTCCAACGAGCTCGCTTCCCGACCTATACCTCCGGAAAACGTGTCAGGGAGCATGCCAGGAGTGTGGGTCGAAGTCCTCGGAGCACGAGACCCGAAGATCGAAAGACTTATGACCAATACGGAGCAAAGGGAAGAAACCGTCGGGGGACCGCTTTTAACCCCAGGACGAGAAAACGGAGTTCGGGGCATTCCCGCTCGCGTTTTCTTGGGACGAGCACCGAAAGTCCTCGAGCTCAGCCCGTTTCCTTCGCTGCAAGTGCATTTCCAGTGGTTTCTGACACCGGACGAGCGTTCGCCATTCGTTGGAAGCTTCGGCCATCTTTTGGACCGTTTTGGGTCGCACCACAGTTCTCCCTCCAACGAGCTCGCTTCCCGACCTATACCTCCGGAAAACGTGTCAGGGAGCATGCCAGGAGTGTGGGTTGAAGTCCTCGGAGCACGAGACCCGAAGATCGAAAGACTTATGACCAATACGGAGCAAAGGGAAGAAACCGTCGGGGGACCGCTTTTTACCCCAGGACGAGAAAACTGAGTCCGGGGCATTCCCGCTCGCGTTTTCTTGGGACGAGCACCGGAAGTCCTCGAGCTCAGCCTGTTTCCTTCGCTGCAAGTGCATTTCCATTGGTGTCCGACACCGGACGAGCGTTCGCCACTCGTTGGAAGCTTCGGCCATCTTTTGGACCGTTTTGGGTCGCACCACAGTTCTCCCTCCAACGAGCTCGCTTCCCGACCTATACCTCCGGAAAACGTGTCAGGGAGCATGCCAGGAGTTTGGGTCGAAGTCCTCGGAGCACGAGACCCGAAGATCGAAAGACTTATGACCAATACGGAGCAAAGGGAAGAAACCGTCGGGGGACCGCTTTTTACCCCAGGACGAGAAAACTGAGTCCGGGGCATTCCCGCTCGCGTTTTCTTGGGACGAGCACCGGAAGTCCTCGAGCTCAGCCCGTTTCCTTCGCTGCAAGTGCATTTCCAGTGGTTTCTGACACCGGACGAGCGTTCGCCACTCGTTGGAAGCTTCGGCCATCTTTTGGACCGTTTTGGGTCGCACCACAGTTCTCCCTCCAACGAGCTCGCTTCCCGACCTATACCTCCGGAAAACGTGTCAGGGAGCATGCCAGGAGTGTGGGTCGAAGTCCTCGGAGCACGAGACCCGAAGATCGAAAGACTTATGACCAATACGGAGCAAAGGGAAGAAACCGTCGGGGGACCGCTTTTAACCCCAGGACGAGAAAACGGAGTTCGGGGCATTCCCGCTCGCGTTTTCTTGGGACGAGCACCGGAAGTCCTCGAGCTCAGCCCGTTTCCTTCGCTGCAAGTGCATTTCCAGTGGTTTCTGACACCGGACGAGCGTTCGCCACTCGTTGGAAGCTTCGGCCATCTTTTGGACCGTTTTGGGTCGCACCACAGTTCTCCCTCCAACGAGCTCGCTTCCCAACCTATACCTCCGGAAAACGTGTCAGGGAGCATGCCAGGAGTGTGGGTTGAAGTCCTCGGAGCACGAGACCCGAAGATCGAAAGACTTATGACCAATACGGAGCAAAGGGAAGAAACCGTCGGGGGACCGCTTTTTACCCCAGGACGAGAAAACTGAGTCCGGGGCATTCCCGCTCGCGTTTTCTTGGGACGAGCACCGGAAGTCCTCGAGCTCAGCCTGTTTCCTTCGCTGCAAGTGCATTTCCATTGGTGTCCGACACCGGACGAGCGTTCGCCACTCGTTGGAAGCTTCGGCCATCTTTTGGACCGTTTTGGGTCGCACCACAGTTCTCCCTCCAACGAGCTCGCTTCCCGACCTATACCTCCGGAAAACGTGTCAGGGAGCATGCCAGGAGTTTGGGTCGAAGTCCTCGGAGCACGAGACCCGAAGATCGAAAGACTTATGACCAATACGGAGCAAAGGGAAGAAACCGTCGGGGGACCGCTTTTTACCCCAGGACGAGAAAACTGAGTCCGGGGCATTCCCGCTCGCGTTTTCTTGGGACGAGCACCGGAAGTCCTCGAGCTCAGCCCGTTTCCTTCGCTGCAAGTGCATTTCCAGTGGTTTCTGACACCGGACGAGCGTTCGCCACTCGTTGGAAGCTTCGGCCATCTTTTGGACCGTTTTGGGTCGCACCACAGTTCTCCCTCCAACGAGCTCGCTTCCCGACCTATACCTCCGGAAAACGTGTCAGGGAGCATGCCAGGAGTGTGGGTCGAAGTCCTCGGAGCACGAGACCCGAAGATCGAAAGACTTATGACCAATACGGAGCAAAGGGAAGAAACCGTCGGGGGACCGCTTTTAACCCCAGGACGAGAAAACGGAGTTCGGGGCATTCCCGCTCGCGTTTTCTTGGGACGAGCACCGGAAGTCCTCGAGCTCAGCCCGTTTCCTTCGCTGCAAGTGCATTTCCAGTGGTTTCTGACACCGGACGAGCGTTCGCCACTCGTTGGAAGCTTCGGCCATCTTTTGGACCGTTTTGGGTCGCACCACAGTTCTCCCTCCAACGAGCTCGCTTCCCAACCTATACCTCCGGAAAACGTGTCAGGGAGCATGCCAGGAGTGTGGGTTGAAGTCCTCGGAGCACGAGACCCGAAGATCGAAAGACTTATGACCAATACGGAGCAAAGGGAAGAAACCGTCGGGGGACCGCTTTTTACCCCAGGACGAGAAAACTGAGTCCGGGGCATTCCCGCTCGCGTTTTCTTGGGACGAGCACCGGAAGTCCTCGAGCTCAGCCCGTTTCCTTCGCTGCAAGTGCATTTCCAGTGGTTTCTGACACCGGACGAGCGTTCGCCACTCGTTGGAAGCTTCGGCCATCTTTTGGACCGTTTTGGGTCGCACCACAGTTCTCCCTCCAACGAGCTCGCTTCCCGACCTATACCTCCGGAAAACGTGTCAGGGAGCATGCCAGGAGTGTGGGTTGAAGTCCTCGGAGCACGAGACCCGAAGATCGAAAGACTTATGACCAATACGGAGCAAAGGGAAGAAACCGTCGGGGGACCGCTTTTTACCCCAGGACGAGAAAACTGAGTCCGGGGCATTCCCGCTCGCGTTTTCTTGGGACGAGCACCGGAAGTCCTCGAGCTCAGCCCGTTTCCTTCGCTGCAAGTGCATTTCCAGTGGTTTCTGACACCGGACGAGCGTTCGCCACTCGTTGGAAGCTTCGGCCATCTTTTGGACCGTTTTGGGTCGCACCACAGTTCTCCCTCCAACGAGCTCGCTTCCCGACCTATACCTCCGGAAAACGTGTCAGGGAGCATGCCAGGAGTGTGGGTTGAAGTCCTCGGAGCACGAGACCCGAAGATCGAACGACTTATGACCAATACGGAGCAAAGGGAAGAAACCGTCGGGGGACCGCTTTTTACCCCAGGACGAGAAAACTGAGTCCGGGGCATTCCCGCTCGCGTTTTCTTGTGACGAGCACCGGAAGTCCTCGAGCTCCGCCCGTTTCCTTCGCTGCAAGTGCATTTCCAGTGGTTTCTGACACCGGACGAGCGTTCGCCACTCGTTGGAAGCTTCGGCCATCTTTTGGACCGTTTTGGGTCGCACAACAGTTCTCCCTCCAACGAGCTCGCTTCCCGACCTATACCTCCGAAAAACGTGTAAGGGAGCATGCCAGGAGCGTGGGTTGAAGTCCTCGGAGCACGAGACCCAAAGATCGAAAGACTTATGACCAATACGGAGCAAAGGGAAGAAACCGTCGGGGGACCGCTTTTTACCCCAGGACGAGAAAACTGAGTCCGGGGCAATCCCGCTCGCGTTTTCTTGGGACGAGCACCGGAAGTCCTCGAGCTCAGCCCGTTTCCTTCGCTGCAAGTGCATTTCCAGTGGTTTCTGACACCGGACGAGCGTTCGCCAGTCGTTGGAAGCTTCGGCCATCTTTTGGACCGTTTTGGGAAGCACCACAGTTCTCCCTCCAACGAGCTCGCTTCCCGACCTATACCTCCGGAAAACGTGTCAGGGAGCATGCCAGGAGCGTGGGTTGAAGTCCTCGGAGCACGAGACCCGAAGATCGAAAGACTTATGACCAATACGGAGCAAAGGGAAGAAACCGTCGGGGGAACGCTTTTTACCCCAGGACGAGAAAACTGAGTCCGGGGCAATCCCGCTCGCGTTTTCTTGGGACGAGCACCGGAAGTCCTCGAGCTCAGCCCGTTTCCTTCGCTGCAAGTGCATTTCCAGTGGTTTCTGACACCGGACGAGTGTTCGCCACTCGTTGGAAGCTTCGGCCATCTTTTGGACCGTTTTGGGAAGCACCATAGTTCTCCCTCCAACGAGCTCGCTTCCCGACCTATACCTCCGGAAAACGTGTCAGGGAGCATGCCAGGAGCGTGGGTTGAAGTCCTCGGAGCACGAGACCCGAAGATCGAAAGACTTATGACCAATACGGAGCAAAGGGAAGAAACCGTCGGGGGACCGCTTTTTACCCCAGGACGAGAAAACTGAGTCCGGGGCAATCCCGCTCGCGTTTTCTTGGGACGAGCACCGGAAGTCCTCGGGCTCAGCCCTTTTCCTTCGCTGCAAGTGCATTTCCAGTGGTTTCTGACACCGGACGAGCGTTCGCCACTCGTTGGAAGCTTCGGCCATCTTTTGGACCGTTTTGGGTCGCACCACAGTTCTCCCTCCAACGAGCTCGCTTCCCGACCTATACCTCCGGAAAACGTGTCAGGGAGCATGCCAGGAGCGTGGGTTGAAGTCCTCGGAGCACGAGACCCGAAGATCGAAAGACTTATGACCAATACGGAGCAAAGGGAAGAAACCGTCGGGGGACCGCTTTTTACCCCAGGACGGGAAAAGTGAGTCCGGGGCATTCCCGCTCGCGTTTTCTTGGGACGAGCACCGGAAGTCCTCGAGCTCAGCCCGTTTCCTTCGCTGCAAGTGCATTTCCAGTGGTTTCTGACACCGGACGAGCGTTCGCCACTCGTTGGAAGCTTCGGCCATCTTTTGGACCGTTTTGGGTCGCACCACAGTTCTCCCTCCAACGAGCTCGCTTCCCGACCTATACCTCCGGAAAACGTGTCAGGGAGCATGCCAGGAGCGTGGGTTGAAGTCCTCGGAGCACGAGACCCGAAGATCGAAAGACTTATGACCAATACGGAGCAAAGGGAAGAAACCGTCGGGGGACCGCTTTTTACCCCAGGACGAGAAAACTGAGTCCGGGGCATTCCCGCTCGCGTTTTCTTGGGACGAGCACCGGAAGTCCTCGAGCTCAGCCCGTTTCCTTCGCTGCAAGTGTATTTCCAGTGGTTTCTGACACCGGACGAGCGTTCGCCACTCGTTGGAAGCTTCGGCCATCTTTTGGACCGTTTTGGGTCGCACCACAGTTCTCCCTCCAACGAGCTCGCTTCCCGACCTATACCTCCGGAAAACGTGTCAGGGAGCATGCCAGGAGCGTGGGTTGAAGTCCTCGGAGCACGAGACCCGAAGATCGAAAGACTTATGACCAATACGGAGCAAAGGGAAGAAACCGTCGGGGGACCGCTTTTTACCCCAGGACGAGAAAACTGAGTCCGGGGCATTCCCGCTCGCGTTTTCTTGGGACGAGCACCGGAAGTCCTCGAGCTCAGCCCGTTTCCTTCGCTGCAAGTGCATTTCCAGTGGTTTCTGACACCGGACGAGCGTTCGCCACTCGTTGGAAGCTTCGGCCATCTTTTGGACCGTTTTGGGTCGCACCACAGTTCTCCCTCCAACGAGCTCGCTTCCCGACCTATACCTCCGGAAAACGTGTCAGGGAGCATGCCAGGAGTGTGGGTTGAAGTCCTCGGAGCACGAGACCCGAAGATCGAAAGACTTATGACCAATACGGAGCAAAGGGAAGAAACCGTCGGGGGACCGCTTTTTACCCCAGGACGAGAAAACTGAGTCCGGGGCATTCCCGCTCGCGTTTTCTTGGGACGAGCACCGGAAGTCCTCGAGCTCAGCCCGTTTCCTTCGCTGCAAGTGCATTTCCAGTGGTTTCTGACACCGGACGAGCGTTCGCCAGTCGTTGGAAGCTTCGGCCATCTTTTGGACCGTTTTGGGAAGCACCACAGTTCTCCCTCCAACGAGCTCGCTTCCCGACCTATACCTCCGGAAAACGTGTCAGGGAGCATGCCAGGAGCGTGGGTTGAAGTCCTCGGAGCACGAGACCCGAAGATCGAAAGACTTATGACCAATACGGAGCAAAGGGAAGAAACCGTCGGGGGACCGCTTTTTACCCCAGGACGAGAAAACTGAGTCCGGGGCAATCCCGCTCGCGTTTTCTTGGGACGAGCACCGGAAGTCCTCGAGCTCAGCCCGTTTCCTTCGCTGCAAGTGCATTTCCAGTGGTTTCTGACACCGGACGAGCGTTCGCCACTCGTTGGAAGCTTCGGCCATCTTTTGGACCGTTTTGGGTCGCACCACAGTTCTCCCTCCAACGAGCTCGCTTCCCGACCTATACCTCCGGAAAACGTGCCAGGGAGCATGCCAGGAGCGTGGGTTGAAGTCCTCGGAGCACGAGACCCGAAGATCGAAAGACTTATGACCAATACGGAGCAAAGGGAAGAAACCGTCGGGGGACCGCTTTTTACCCCAGGACGAGAAAACTGAGTCCGGGGCATTCCCGCTCGCGTTTTCTTGGGACGAGCACCGGAAGTCCTCGAGCTCAGCCCGTTTCCTTCGCTGCAAGTGCATTTCCAGTGGTTTCTGACACCGGACGAGCGTTCGCCACTCGTTGGAAGCTTCGGCCATCTTTTGGACCGTTTTGGGTCGCACCACAGTTCTCCCTCCAACGAGCTCGCTTCCCGACCTATACCTCCGGAAAACGTGTCAGGGAGCATGCCAGGAGCGTGGGTTGAAGTCCTCGGAGCACGAGACCCGAAGATCGAAAGACTTATGACCAATACGGAGCAAAGGGAAGAAACCGTCGGGGGACCGCTTTTTACCCCAGGACGAGAAAACTGAGTCCGGGGCATTCCCGCTCGCGTTTTCTTGGGACGAGCACCGGAAGTCCTCGAGCTCAGCCCGTTTCCTTCGCTGCAAGTGCATTTCCAGTGGTTTCTGACACCGGACGAGCGTTCGCCACTCGTTGGAAGCTTCGGCCATCTTTTGGACCGTTTTGGGTCGCACCACAGTTCTCCCTCCAACGAGCTCGCTTCCCGACCTATACCTCCGGAAAACGTGTCAGGGAGCATGCCAGGAGTGTGGGTTGAAGTCCTCGGAGCACGAGACCCGAAAATCGAAAGACTTATGACCAATACGGAGCAAAGGGAAGAAACCGTCGGGGGACCGCTTTTTACCCCAGGACGAGAAAACTGAGTCCGGGGCATTCCCGCTCGCGTTTTCTTGGGACGAGCACCGGAAGTCCTCGAGCTCAGCCCGTTTCCTTCGCTGCAAGTGCATTTCCAGTGGTTTCTGACACCGGACGAGCGTTCGCCACTCGTTGGAAGCTTCGGCCATCTTTTGGACCGTTTTGGGTCGCACCACAGTTCTCCCTCCAACGAGCTCGCTTCCCGACCTATACCTCCGGAAAACGTGTCAGGGAGCATGCCAGGAGTGTGGGTTGAAGTCCTCGGAGCACGAGACCCGAAGATCGAAAGACTTATGACCAATACGGAGCAAAGGGAAGAAACCGTCGGGGGACCGCTTTTTACCCCAGGACGAGAAAACTGAGTCCGGGGCATTCCCGCTCGCGTTTTCTTGGGACGAGCACCGGAAGTCCTCGAGCTCAGCCCGTTTCCTTCGCTGCAAGTTCATTTCCAATGGTTTCTGACACCGGACGAGCGTTCGCCACTCGTTGGAAGCTTCGGCCATCTTTTGGACCGTTTCGGGTCGCACCACAGTTCTCCCTCCAACGAGCTCGCTTCCCGACCTATACCTCCGGAAAACGTGTCAGGGAGCATGCCAGGAGTGTGGGTTGAAGTCCTCGGAGCACGAGACCCGAAGATCGAAAGACTTATGACCAATACGGAGCAAAGGGAAGAAACCGTCGGGGGACCGCTTTTTACCCCAGGACGAGAAAACTGAGTCCGGGGCATTCCCGCTCGCGTTTTCTTGGGACGAGCACCGGAAGTCCTCGAGCTCAGCCCGTTTCCTTCGCTGCAAGTGCATTTCCAGTGGTTTCTGACACCGGACGAGCGTTCGCCACTCGTTGGAAGCTTCGGCCATCTTTTGGACCGTTTTGGGTCGCACCACAGTTCTCCCTCCAACGAGCTCGCTTCCCGACCTATACCTCCGCAAAACGTGTCAGGGAGCATGCCAGGAGTGTGGGTTGAAGTCCTCGGAGCACGAGACCCGAAGATCGAAAGACTTATGACCAATACGGAGCAAAGGGAAGAAACCGTCGGGGGACCGCTTTTTACCCCAGGACGAGAAAACTGAGTCCGGGGCATTCCCGCTCGCGTTTTCTTGGGACGAGCACCGGAAGTCCTCGAGCTCAGCCCGTTTCCTTCGCTGCAAGTGCATTTCCAGTGGTTTCTGACACCGGACGAGCGTTCGCCACTCGTTGGAAGCTTCGGCCATCTTTTGGACCGTTTTGGGTCGCACCACAGTTCTCCCTCCAACGAGCTCGCTTCCCGACCTATACCTCCGGAAAACGTGTCAGGGAGCATGCCAGGTGTGTGGGTTGAAGTCCTCGGAGCACGAGACCCGAAGATCGAAAGACTTATGACCAATACGGAGCAAAGGGAAGAAACCGTCGGGGGACCGCTTTTTACCCCAGGACGAGAAAACTGAGTCCGGGGCATTCCCGCTCGCGTTTTCTTGGGACGAGCACCGGAAGTCCTCGAGCTCAGCCCGTTTCCTTCGCTGCAAGTGCATTTCCAGTGGTTTCTGACACCGGACGAGCGTTCGCCAGTCGTTGGAAGCTTCGGCCATCTTTTGGACCGTTTTGGGTCGCACCACAGTTCTCCCTCCAACGAGCTCGCTTCCCGACCTATACCTCCGGAAAACGTGTCAGGGAGCATGCCAGGAGTGTGGGCTGAAGTCCTCGGAGCACGAGACCCGAAGATCGAAAGACTTATGACCAATACGGAGCAAAGGGAAGAAACCGTCGGGGGACCGCTTTTTACCCCAGGACGAGAAAACTGAGTCCGGGGCATTCCCGCTCGCGTTTTCTTGGGACGAGCACTGGAAGTCCTCGAGCTCAGCCCGTTTCCTTCGCTGCAAGTGCATTTCCAGTGGTTTCTGACACCGGACGAGCGTTCGCCACTCGTTGGAAGCTTCGGCCATCTTTTGGACCGTTTTGGGTCGCACCACAGTTCTCCCTCCAACGAGCTCGCTTCCCCACCTATACCTCCGGAAAACGTGTCAGGGAGCATGCCAGGAGTGTGGGTTGAAGTCCTCGGAGCACGAGACCCGAAGATTGAAAGGCTTATGACCAATACGGAGCAAAGGGAAGAAACCGTCGGGGGACCGCTTTTTACCCCAGGACGAGAAAACTGAGTCCGGGGCATTCCCGCTCGCGTTTTCTTGGGACGAGCACCGGAAGTCCTCGAGCTCAGCCCGTTTCCTTCGCTGCAAGTGCATTTCCAGTGGTTTCTGACACCGGACGAGCGTTCGCCACTCGTTGGAAGCTTCGGCCATCTTTTGGACCGTTTTGGGTCGCACCACAGTTCTCCCTCCAACGAGCTCGCTTCCCGACCTATACCTCCGGAAAACGTGTCAGGGAGCATGCCAGGAGTGTGGGTTGAAGTCCTCGGAGCACGAGACCCGAAGATCGAAAGACTTATGACCAATACGGAGCAAAGGGAAGAAACCGTCGGGGGACCGCTTTTTACCCCAGGACGAGAAAACTGAGTCCGGGGCATTCCCGCTCGCGTTTTCTTGGGACGAGCACCGGAAGTCCTCGAGCTCAGCCCGTTTCCTTCGCTGCAAGTGCATTTCCAGTGGTTTCTGACACCGGACGAGCGTTCGCCACTCGTTGGAAGCTTCGGCCATCTTTTGGACCGTTTTGGGTCGCACCACAGTTCTCCCTCCAACGAGCTCGCTTCCCGACCTATACCTCCCGAAAACGTGTCAAGGAGCATGCCAGGAGTGTGGGCTGAAGTCCTCGGAGCACGAGACCCGAAGATCGAAAGACTTATGACCAATACGGAGCAAAGGGAAGAAACCGTCGGGGGACCGCTTTTTACCCCAGGACGAGAAAACTGAGTCTGGGGCATTCCCGCTCGCGTTTTCTTGGGACGAGCACCGGAAGTCCTCGAGCTCAGCCCGTTTCCTTCTCTGCAAGTGCATTTCCAGTGGTTTCTGACACCGGACGAGCGTTCCCCACTCGTTGGAAGCTTCGGCCATCTTTTGGACCGTTTTGGGTCGCACCACAGTTCTCCCTCCAACGAGCTCGCTTCCCGACCTATACCTCCGGAAAACGTGTCAGGGAGCATGCCAGGAGTGTGGGTTGAAGTCCTCGGAGCACGAGACCCGAAGATCGAAAGACTTATGACCAATACGGAGCAAAGGGAAGAAACCGTCGGGGGACCGCTTTTTACCCCAGGACGAGAAAACTGAGTCCGGGGCATTCCCGCTCGCGTTTTCTTGGGACGAGCACCGGAAGTCCTCGAGCTCAGCCCGTTTGCTTCGCTGCAAGTGCATTTCCAGTGGTTTCTGACACCGGACGAGCGTTCGCCACTCGTTGGAAGCTTCGGCCATCTTTTGGACCGTTTTGGGTCGCACCACAGTTCTCCCTCCAACGAGCTCGCTTCCCGACCTATACCTCCGGAAAACGTGTCAGGGAGCATGCCAGGAGTGTGTGTTGAAGTCCTCGGAGCACGAGACCCGAAGATCGAAAGACTTATGACCAATACGGAGCAAAGGGAAGAAACCGTCGGGGGACCGCTTTTTACCCCAGGACGAGAAAACTGAGTCCGGGGCATTCCCGCTTGCGTTTTCTTGGGACGAGCACCGGAAGTCCTCGAGCTCAGCCCGTTTCCTTCGCTGCAAGTGCATTTCCAGTGGTTTCTGACACCGGACGAGCGTTCGCCACTCGTTGGAAGCTTCGGCCATCTTTTGGACCGTTTTGGGTCGCACCACAGTTCTCCCTCCAACGAGCTCGCTTCCCGACCTATACCTCAGAAAAACGTGTCAGGGAGCATGCCTGGAGTGTGGGTTGAAGTCCTCGGAGCACGAGACCCGAAGATCGAAAGACTTATGACCAATACGGAGCAAAGGGAAGAAACCGTCGGGGGACCGCTTTTTACCCCAGGACGAGAAAACTGAGTCCGGGGCATTCCCGCTCGCGTTTTCTTGGGACGAGCACCGGAAGTCCTCGAGCTCAGCCCGTTTCCTTCGCTGCAAGTGCATTTCCAGTGGTTTCTGACACCGGACGAGCGTTCGCCACTCGTTGGAAGCTTCGGCCATCTTTTGGACCGTTTTGGGTCGCACCACAGTTCTCCCTCCAACGAGCTCGCTTCCCGACCTATACCTCCGGAAAACGTGTCAGGGAGCATGCCAGGAGTGTGGGTTGAAGTCCTCGGAGCACGAGACCCGAAGATCGAAAGACTTATGACCAATACGGAGCAAAGGGAAGAAACCGTCGGGGGACCGCTTTTTACCCCAGGACGAGAAAACTGAGTCCGGGGCATTCCCGCTCGCGTTTTCTTGGGACGAGCACCGGAAGTCCTCGAGCTCAGCCCGTTTCCTTCGCTGCAAGTGCATTTCCAGTGGTTTCTGACACCGGACGAGCGTTCGCCACTCGTTGGAAGCTTCGGCCATCTTTTGGACCGTTTTGGGTCGCACCACAGTTCTCCCTCCAACGAGCTCGCTTCCCGACCTATACCTCCGGAAAACGTGTCAGGGAGCATGTTAGGAGTGTGGGTTGAAGTCCTCGGAGCACGAGACCCGAAGATCGAAAGACTTATGACCAATACGGAGCAAAGGGAAGAAACCGTCGGGGGACCGCTTTTTACCCCAGGACGAGAAAACTGAGTTCGGGGCATTCCCGCTCGCGTTTTCTTGGGACGAGCACCGGAAGTCCTCGAGCTCAGCCTGTTTCCTTCGCTGCAAGTGCATTTCCGGTGGTTTCTGACACCGGACGAGCGTTCGCCACTCGTTGGAAGCTTCGGCCATCTTTTGGACCGTTTTGGGTCGCACCACAGTTCTCCCTCCAACGAGCTCGCTTCCCGACCTATACCTCCGGAAAACGTGTCAGGGAGCATGCCAGGAGCGTGGGTTGAAGTCCTCGGAGCACGAGACTCGAAGATCGAAAGACTTATGACCAATACGGAGCAAAGGGAAGAAACCGTCGGGGGACCGCTTTTTACCCCAGGACGAGAAAACTGAGTCCGGGGCATTCCCGCTCGCGTTTTCTTGGGACGAGCACCGGAAGTCCTCGAGCTCAGCCCGTTTCCTTCGCTTCAAGTGCATTTCCAGTGGTTTCTGACACCGGACGAGCGTTCGCCACTCGTTGGAAGCTTCGGCCATCTTTTGGACCGTTTTGGGTCGCACCACAGTTCTCCCTCCAACGAGCTCGCTTCCCGACCTATACCTCCGGAAAACGTGTCAGAGAGCATGCCAGGAGTGTGGGTTGAAGTCCTCGGAGCACGAGACCCGAAGATCGAAAGACTTATGACCAATACGGAGCAAAGGGAAGAAACCGTCAGGGGACCGCTTTTTACCCCAGGACGAGAAAACTGAGTCCGGGGCATTCCCGCTCGCGTTTTCTTGGGACGAGCACCGGAAGTCCTCGAGCTCAGCCCGTTTCCTTCGCTGCAAGTGCATTTCCAGTGGTTTCTGACACCGGACGAGCGTTCGCCACTCGTTGGAAGCTTCGGCCATCTTTTGGACCGTTTTGGGTCGCACCACAGTTCTCCCTCCAACGAGCTCGCTTCCCGACCTATACCTCCGGAAAACGTGTCAGGGAGCATGCCAGGAGTGTGGGTTGAAGTCCTCGGAGCACGAGACCCGAAGATCGAAAGACTTAGGACCAATACGGAGCAAAGGGAAGAAACCGTCGGGGGACCGCTTTTTACCCCAGGACGAGAAAACTGAGTCCTGGGCATTCCCGCTCGCGTTTTCATGGGACGAGCACCGGATGTCCTCGAGCTCAGCCCGTTTCCTTCGCTGCAAGTGCATTTCCAGTGGTTTCTGACACCGGACGAGCGTTCGCCACTCGTTGGAAGCTTCGGCCATCTTTTGGACCGTTTTGGGTCGCACCACAGTTCTCCCTCCAACGAGCTCGCTTCCCGACCTATACCTCCGGAAAACGTGTCAGGGAGCATGCCAGGAGCGTGGGTTGAAGTCCTCGGAGCACGAGACCCAAAGATCGAAAGACTTATGACCAATACGGAGCAAAGGGAAGAAACCGTCGGGGGACCGCTTTTTACCCCAGGACGAGAAAACTGAGTCCGGGGCATTCCCGCTCGCGTTTTCTTGGGACGAGCACCGGAAGTCCTCGAGCTCAGCCCGTTTCCTTCGCTGCAAGTGCATTTCCAGTGGTTTCTGACACCGGACGAGCGTTCGCCACTCGTTGGAAGCTTCGGCCATCTTTTGGACCGTTTTGGGTCGCACCACAGTTCTCCCTCCAACGAGCTCGCTTCCCGACCTATACCTCCGGAAAACGTGTCAGGGAGCATGCCAGGAGCGTGGGTTGAAGTCCTCGGAGCACGAGACCCGAAGATCGAAAGACTTATGACCAATACGGAGCAAAGGGAAGAAACCGTCGGGGGACCGCTTTTTACCCCAGGACGAGAAAACTGAGTCCGGGGCATTCCCGCTAGCGTTTTCTTGGGACGAGCACCGGAAGTCCTCGAGCTCAGCCCGTTTCCTTCGCTGCAAGTGCATTTCCAGTGGTTTCTGACACCGGACGAGCGTTCGCCACTCGTTGGAAGCTTCGGCCATCTTTTGGACCGTTTTGGGTCGCAGCACAGTTCTCCCTCCAACGAGCTCGCTTCCCGACCTATACCTCCGGAAAACGTGTCAGGGAGCATGCCAGGAGCGTGGGTTGAAGTCCTCGGAGCACGAGACCCGAAGATCGAAAGACTTATAACCAATACGGAGCAAAGGGAAGAAACCGTCGGGGGACCGCTTTTTACCCCAGGACGAGAAAACTGAGTCCGGGGCATTCCCGCTCGCGTTTTCTTGGGACGAGCACCGGAAGTCCTCGAGCTCAGCCCGTTTCCTTCGCTGCAAGTGCATTTCCAGTGGTTTCTGACACCAGACGAGCGCTCGCCACTCGTTGGAAGCTTCGGCCATCTTTTGGACCGTTTTAGGTCGCACCACAGTTCTCCCTCCAACGAGCTCGCTTCCCGACCTATACCTCCGGAAAACATGTCAGGGAGCATGCCAGGAGTGTGGGTTGAAGTCCTCGGAGCACGAGACCCGAAGATCGAAAGACTTATGACCAATACGGAGCAAAGGGAAGAAACCGTCGGGGGACCGCTTTTTACCCCAGGACGAGAAAACTGAGTCCGGGGCATTCCCGCTCGCGTTTTCTTGGGACGAGCACCGGAAGTCCTCGAGCTCAGCCCGTTTCCTTCGCTGCAAGTGCATTTCCAGTGGTTTCTGACACCGGACGAGCGTTCGCCACTCGTTGGAAGCTTCGGCCATCTTTTGGACCGTTTTGGGTCGCACCACAGTTCTCCCTCCAACGAGCTCGCTTCCCGACCTATACCTCCGGAAAACGTGTCAGGGAGCATGCCAGGAGCGTGGGTTGAAGTCCTCGGAGCACGAGACCCGAAGATCGAAAGACTTATGACCAATACGGAGCAAAGGGAAGAAACCGTCGGGGGACCGCTTTTTACCCCAGGACGAGAAAACTGAGTCCGGGGCATTCCCGCTCGCGTTTTCTTGGGACGAGCACCGGAACTCCTCGAGCTCAGCCCGTTTCCTTCGCTGCAAGTGCATTTCCAGTGGTTTCTGACACCGGACGAGCGTTCGCCACTCGTTGGAAGCTTCGGCCATCTTTTGGACCGTTTTGGGTCGCACCACAGTTCTCCCTCCAACGAGCTCGCTTCCCGACCTATACCTCCGGAAAACGTGTCAGGGAGCATGCCAGGAGCGTGGGTTGAAGTCCTCGGAGCACGAGACCCGAAGATCGAAAGACTTATGACCAATACGGAGCAAAGGGAAGAAACCGTCGGGGGACCGCTTTTTACCCCAGGACGAGAAAACTGAGTCCGGGGCATTCCTGCTCGCGTTTTCTTGGGACGAGCACCGGAAGTCCTCGAGCTCAGCCCGTTTCCTTCGCTGCAAGTGCATTTCCAGTGGTTTCTGACACCGGACGAGCGTTCGCCACTCGTTGGAAGCTTCGGCCATCTTTTGGACCGTTTTGGGTCGCACCACAGTTCTCCCTCCAACGAGCTCGCTTCCCGACCTATACCTCCGGAAAACGTGTCAGGGAGCATGCCAGGAGCGTGGGTTGAAGTCCTCGGAGCACGAGACCCGAAGATCGAAAGACTTATGACCAATACGGAGCAAAGGGAAGAAACCGTCGGGGGACCGCTTTTTACCCCAGGACGAGAAAACTGAGTCCGGGGCATTCCCGCTCGCGTTTTCTTGGGACGAGCACCGGAAGTCCTCGAGCTCAGCCCGTTTCCTTCGCTGCAAGTGCATTTCCAGTGGTTTCTGACACCGGACGAGCGTTCGCCACTCGTTGGAAGCTTCGGCCATCTTTTGGACCGTTTTGGGTCGCACCACAGTTCTCCCTCCAACGAGCTCGCTTCCCGACCTATACCTCCAGAAAACGTGTCAGGGAGCATGCCAGGAGTGTGGGTTGAAGTCCTCGGAGCACGAGACCCGAAGATCGAAAGACTTATGACCAATACGGAGCAAAGGGAAGAAACCGTCGGGGGACCGCTTTTTACCCCAGGACGAGAAAACTGAGTCCGGGGCATTCCCGCTCGCGTTTTCTTGGGACGAGCACCGGAAGTCCTCGAGCTCAGCCCGTTTCCTTCGCTGCAAGTGCATTTCCAGTGGTTTCTGACACCGGACGAGCGCTCGCCACTCGTTGGAAGCTTCGGCCATCTTTTGGACCGTTTTGGGTCGCACCACAGTTCTCCCTCCAACGAGCTCGCTTCCCGACCTATACCTCCGGAAAACGTGTCAGGGAGCATGCCAGGAGTGTGGGTTGAAGTCCTCGGAGCACGAGACCCGAAGATCGAAAGACTTATGACCAATACGGAGCAAAGGGAAGAAACCGTCGGGGGACCGCTTTTTACCCCAGGACGAGAAAACTGAGTCCGGGGCATTCCCGCTCGCGTTTTCTTGGGACGAGCACCGGAAGTCCTCGAGCTCAGCCTGTTTCCTTCGCTGCAAGTGCATTTCCAGTGGTTTCTGACACCGGACGAGCGTTCGCCACTCGTTGGAAGCTTCGGCCATCTTTTGGACCGTTTTGGGTCGCACCACAGTTCTCCCTCCAACGAGCTCGCTTCCCGACCTATACCTCCGGAAAACGTGTCAGGGAGCATGCCAGGAGCGTGGGTTGAAGTCCTCGGAGCACGAGACCCGAAGATCGAAAGACTTATGACCAATACGGAGCAAAGGGAAGAAACCGTCGGGGGACCGCTTTTTACCCCAGGACGAGAAAACTGAGTCCGGGGCATTCCCGCTCGCGTTTTCTTGGGACGAGCACCGGAACTCCTCGAGCTCAGCCCGTTTCCTTCGCTGCAAGTGCATTTCCAGTGGTTTCTGACACCGGACGAGCGTTCGCCACTCGTTGGAAGCTTCGGCCATCTTTTGGACCGTTTTGGGTCGCACCACAGTTCTCCCTCCAACGAGCTCGCTTCCCGACCTATACCTCCGGAAAACGTGTCACGGAGCATGCCAGGAGCGTGGGTTGAAGTCCTCGGAGCACGAGACCCGAAGATCGAAAGACTTATGACCAATACGGAGCAAAGGGAAGAAACCGTCGGGGGACCGCTTTTTACCCCAGGACGAGAAAACTGAGTCCGGGGCATTCCCGCTCGCGTTTTCTTGGGACGAGCACCGGAACTCCTCGAGCTCAGCCCGTTTCCTTCGCTGCAAGTGCATTTCCAGTGGTTTCTGACACCGGACGAGCGTTCGCCACTCGTTGGAAGCTTCGGCCATCTTTTGGACCGTTTTGGGTCGCACCACAGTTCTCCCTCCAACGAGCTCGCTTCCCGACCTATACCTCCGGAAAACGTGTCAGGGAGCATGCCAGGAGCGTGGGTTGAAGTCCTCGGAGCACGAGACCCGAAGATCGAAAGACTTATGACCAATACGGAGTAAAGGGAAGAAACCGTCGGGGGACCGCTTTTTACCCCAGGACGAGAAAACTGAGTCCGGGGCATTCCCGCTCGCGTTTTCTTGGGACGAGCACCGGAAGTCCTCGAGCTCAGCCCGTTTCCTTCGCTGCAAGTGCATTTCCAGTGGTTTCTGACACCGGACGAGCGTTCGCCACTCGTTGGAAGCTTCGGCCATCTTTTGGACCGTTTTTGGTCGCACCACAGTTCTCCCTCCAACGAGCTCGCTTCCCGACCTATACCTCCGGAAAACGTGTCAGGGAGCATGCCAGGAGCGTGGGTTGAAGTCCTCGGAGCACGAGACCCGAAGATCGAAAGACTTATGACCAATACGGAGCAAAGGGAAGAAACCGTCGGGGGACCGCTTTTTACCCCAGGACGAGAAAACTGAGTCCGGGGCATTCCCGCTCGCGTTTTCTTGGGACGAGCACCGGAAGTCCTCGAGCTCAGCCCGTTTCCTTCGCTGCAAGTGCATTTCCAGTGGTTTTTGACACTGGACGAGCGTTCGCCACTCGTTGGAAGCTTCGGCCATCTTTTGGACCGTTTTGGGTCGCACCACAGTTCTCCCTCCAACGAGCTCGCTTCCCGACCTATACCTCCGGAAAACGTGTCAGGGAGCATGCCAGGAGCGTGGGTTGAAGTCCTCGGAGCACGAGACCCGAAGATCGAAAGACTTATGACCAATACGGAGCAAAGGGAAGAAACCGTCGGGGGACCGCTTTTTACCCCAGGACGAGAAAACTGAGTCCGGGGCATTCCCGCTCGCGTTTTCTTGGGACGAGCACCGGAACTCCTCGAGCTCAGCCCGTTTCCTTCGCTGCAAGTGCATTTCCAGTGGTTTCTGACACCGGACGAGCGTTCGCCACTCGTTGGAAGCTTCGGCCATCTTTTGGACCGTTTTGGGTCGCACCACAGTTCTCCCTCCAACGAGCTCGCTTCCCGACCTATACCTCCGGAAAACGTGTCAGGGAGCATGCCAGGAGCGTGGGTTGAAGTCCTCGGAGCACGAGACCCGAAGATCGAAAGACTTATGACCAATACGGAGCAAAGGGAAGAAACCGTCGGGGGACCGCTTTTTACCCCAGGACGAGAAAACTGAGTCCGGGGCATTCCTGCTCGCGTTTTCTTGGGACGAGCACCGGAAGTCCTCGAGCTCAGCCCGTTTCCTTCGCTGCAAGTGCATTTCCAGTGGTTTCTGACACCGGACGAGCGTTCGCCACTCGTTGGAAGCTTCGGCCATCTTTTGGACCGTTTTGGGTCGCACCACAGTTCTCCCTCCAACGAGCTCGCTTCCCGACCTATACCTCCGGAAAACGTGTCAGGGAGCATGCCAGGAGCGTGGGTTGAAGTCCTCGGAGCACGAGACCCGAAGATCGAAAGACTTATGACCAATACGGAGCAAAGGGAAGAAACCGTCGGGGGACCGCTTTTTACCCCAGGACGAGAAAACTGAGTCCGGGGCATTCCCGCTCGCGTTTTCTTGGGACGAGCACCGGAAGTCCTCGAGCTCAGCCCGTTTCCTTCGCTGCAAGTGCATTTCCAGTGGTTTCTGACACCGGACGAGCGTTCGCCACTCGTTGGAAGCTTCGGCCATCTTTTGGACCGTTTTGGGTCGCACCACAGTTCTCCCTCCAACGAGCTCGCTTCCCGACCTATACCTCCAGAAAACGTGTCAGGGAGCATGCCAGGAGTGTGGGTTGAAGTCCTCGGAGCACGAGACCCGAAGATCGAAAGACTTATGACCAATACGGAGCAAAGGGAAGAAACCGTCGGGGGACCGCTTTTTACCCCAGGACGAGAAAACTGAGTCCGGGGCATTCCCGCTCGCGTTTTCTTGGGACGAGCACCGGAAGTCCTCGAGCTCAGCCCGTTTCCTTCGCTGCAAGTGCATTTCCAGTGGTTTCTGACACCGGACGAGCGCTCGCCACTCGTTGGAAGCTTCGGCCATCTTTTGGACCGTTTTGGGTCGCACCACAGTTCTCCCTCCAACGAGCTCGCTTCCCGACCTATACCTCCGGAAAACGTGTCAGGGAGCATGCCAGGAGTGTGGGTTGAAGTCCTCGGAGCACGAGACCCGAAGATCGAAAGACTTATGACCAATACGGAGCAAAGGGAAGAAACCGTCGGGGGACCGCTTTTTACCCCAGGACGAGAAAACTGAGTCCGGGGCATTCCCGCTCGCGTTTTCTTGGGACGAGCACCGGAAGTCCTCGAGCTCAGCCTGTTTCCTTCGCTGCAAGTGCATTTCCAGTGGTTTCTGACACCGGACGAGCGTTCGCCACTCGTTGGAAGCTTCGGCCATCTTTTGGACCGTTTTGGGTCGCACCACAGTTCTCCCTCCAACGAGCTCGCTTCCCGACCTATACCTCCGGAAAACGTGTCAGGGAGCATGCCAGGAGCGTGGGTTGAAGTCCTCGGAGCACGAGACCCGAAGATCGAAAGACTTATGACCAATACGGAGCAAAGGGAAGAAACCGTCGGGGGACCGCTTTTTACCCCAGGACGAGAAAACTGAGTCCGGGGCATTCCCGCTCGCGTTTTCTTGGGACGAGCACCGGAACTCCTCGAGCTCAGCCCGTTTCCTTCGCTGCAAGTGCATTTCCAGTGGTTTCTGACACCGGACGAGCGTTCGCCACTCGTTGGAAGCTTCGGCCATCTTTTGGACCGTTTTGGGTCGCACCACAGTTCTCCCTCCAACGAGCTCGCTTCCCGACCTATACCTCCGGAAAACGTGTCACGGAGCATGCCAGGAGCGTGGGTTGAAGTCCTCGGAGCACGAGACCCGAAGATCGAAAGACTTATGACCAATACGGAGCAAAGGGAAGAAACCGTCGGGGGACCGCTTTTTACCCCAGGACGAGAAAACTGAGTCCGGGGCATTCCCGCTCGCGTTTTCTTGGGACGAGCACCGGAACTCCTCGAGCTCAGCCCGTTTCCTTCGCTGCAAGTGCATTTCCAGTGGTTTCTGACACCGGACGAGCGTTCGCCACTCGTTGGAAGCTTCGGCCATCTTTTGGACCGTTTTGGGTCGCACCACAGTCCTCCCTCCAACGAGCTCGCTTCCCGACCTATACCTCCGGAAAACGTGTCAGGGAGCATGCCAGGAGTGTGGGTTGAAGTCCTCGGAGCACGAGACCCGAAGATCGAAAGACTTATGACCAATACGGAGCAAAGGGAAGAAACCGTCGGGGGACCGCTTTTTACCCCAGGACGAGAAAACTGAGTCCGGGGCATTCCCGCTCGCGTTTTCTTGGGACGAGCACCGGAAGTCCTCGAGCTCAGCCCGTTTCCTTCGCTGCAAGTGCATTTCCAGTGGTTTCTGACACCGGACGAGCGTTCGCCACTCGTTGGAAGCTTCGGCCATCTTTTGGACCGTTTTGGGTCGCACCACAGTTCTCCCTCCAACGAGCTCGCTTCCCGACCTATACCTCCGGAAAACGTGTCAGGGAGCATGCCAGGAGTGTGGGTTGAAGTCCTCGGAGCACGAGACCCGAAGATCGAAAGACTTATGACCAATACGGAGCAAAGGGAAGAAACCGTCGGGGGACCGCTTTTTACCCCAGGACGAGAAAACTGAGTCCGGGGCATTCCCGCTCGCGTTTTCTTGGGATGAGCACCGGAAGTCCTCGAGCTCAGCCCGTTTCCTTCGCTGCAAGTGCATTTCCAGTGGTTTCTGACACCGGACGAGCGTTCGCCACTCGTTGGAAGCTTCGGCCATCTTTTGGACCGTTTTGGGTCGCACCACAGTTCTCCCTCCAACGAGCTCGCTTCCCGACCTATACCTCCGGAAAACGTGTCAGGGAGCATGCCAGGAGTGTGGGTTGAAGTCCTCGGAGCACGAGACCCGAAGATCGAAAGACTTATGACCAATACGGAGCAAAGGGAAGAAACCGTCGGGGGACCGCTTTTTACCCCAGGACGAGAAAACTGAGTCCGGGGCATTCCCGCTCGCGTTTTCTTGGGACGAGCACCGGAAGTCCTCGAGCTCAGCCTGTTTCCTTTGCTGCAAGTGCATTTCCAGTGGTTTCTGACACCGGACGAGCGTACGCCACTCGTTGGAAGCTTCGGCCATCTTTTGGACCGTTTTGGGTCGCACCACAGTTCTCCCTCCAACGAGCTCGCTTCCCGACCTATACCTCCGGAAAACGTGTCAGGGAGCATGCCAGGAGTGTGGGTTGAAGTCCTCGGAGCACGAGACCCGAAGATCGAAAGACTTATGACCAATACGGAGCAAAGGGAAGAAACCGTCGGGGGACCGCTTTTTACCCCAGGACGAGAAAACTGAGTCCGGGGCATTCCCGCTCGCGTTTTCTTGGGACGAGCACCGGAAGTCCTCGAGCTCAGCCCGTTTCCTTCGCTGCAAGTGCATTTCCAGTGGTTTCTGACACCGGACGAGCGTTCGCCACTCGTTGGAAGCTTCGGCCATCTTTTGGACCGTTTTGGGTCGCACCACAGTTCTCCCTCCAACGAGCTCGCTTCCCGACCTATACCTCCGGAAAACGTGTCAGGGAGCATGCCAGGAGTGTGGGTTGAAGTCCTCGGAGCACGAGACCCGAAGATCGAAAGACTTATGACCAATACGGAGCAAAGGGAAGAAACCGTCGGGGGACCGCTTTTTACCCCAGGACGAGAAATATGAGTCCGGGGCATTCCCGCTCGCGTTTTCTTGGGACGAGCACCGGAAGTCCTCGAGCTCAGCCCGTTTCCTTCGCTGCAAGTGCATTTCCAGTGGTTTCTGACACCGGACGAGCGTTCGCCACTCGTTGGAAGCTTCGGCCATCTTTTGGACCGTTTTGGGTCGCACCACAGTCCTCCCTCCAACGAGCTCGCTTCCCGACCTATACCTCCGGAAAACGTGTCAGGGAGCATGCCAGGAGTGTGGGTTGAAGTCCTCGGAGCACGAGACCCGAAGATCGAAAGACTTATGACCAATACGGAGCAAAGGGAAGAAACCGTCGGGGGACCGCTTTTTACCCCAGGACGAGAAAACTGAGTCCGGGGCATTCCCGCTCGCGTTTTCTTGGGACGAGAACCGGAAGTCCTCGAGCTCAGCCCGTTTCCTTCGCTGCAAGTGCATTTCCAGTGGTTTCTGACACCGGACGAGCGTTCGCCACTCGTTGGAAGCTTCGGCCATCTTTTGGACCGTTTTGGGTCGCACCACAGTTCTCCCTCCAACGAGCTCGCTTCCCGACCTATACCTCCGGAAAACGTGTCAGGGAGCATGCCAGGAGTGTGGGTTGAAGTCCTCGGAGCACGAGACCCGAAGATCGAAAGACTTATGACCAATACGGAGCAAAGGGAAGAAACCGTCGGGGGACCGCTTTTTACCCCAGGACGAGAAAACTGAGTCCGGGGCATTCCCGCTCGCGTTTTCTTGGGACGAGCACCGGAAGTCCTCGAGCTCAGCCCGTTTCCTTCGCTGCAAGTGCATTTCCAGTGGTTTCTGACACCGGACGAGCGTTCGCCACTCGTTGGAAGCTTCGGCCATCTTTTGGACCGTTTTGGGTCGCACCACAGTTCTCCCTCCAACGAGCTCGCTTCCCGACCTATACCTCCGGAAAACGTGTCAGGGAGCATGCCAGGAGTGTGGGTTGAAGTCTTCGGAGCACGAGACCCGAAGATCGAAAGACTTATGACCAATACGGAGCAAAGGGAAGAAACCGTCGGGGGACCGCTTTTTACCCCAAGACGAGAAAACTGAGTCCAGGGCATTCCCGCTCGCGTTTTCTTGGGACGAGCACCGGAAGTCCTCGAGCTCAGCCCGTTTCCTTCGCTGCAAGTGCATTTCCAGTGGTTTCTGACACCGGACGAGCGTTCGCCACTCGTTGGAAGCTTCGGCCATCTTTTGGACCGTTTTGGGTCGCACCACAGTTCTCCCTCCAACGAGCTCGCTTCCCGACCTATACCTCCGGAAAACGTGTCAGGGAGCATGCCAGGAGTGTGGGTTGAAGTCCTCGGAGCACGAGACCCGAAGATCGAAAGACTTATGACCAATACGGAGCAAAGGGAAGAAACCGTCGGGGGACCGCTTTTTACCCCAGGACGAGAAATATGAGTCCGGGGCATTCCCGCTCGCGTTTTCTTGGGACGAGCACCGGAAGTCCTCGAGCTCAGCCCGTTTCCTTCGCTGCAAGTGCATTTCCAGTGGTTTCTGACACGGGACGAGCGTTCGCCACTCGTTGGAAGCTTCGGCCATCTTTTGGACCGTTTTGGGTCGCACCACAGTTCTCCCTCCAACGAGCTCGCTTCCCGACCTATACCTCAGGAAAACGTGTCAGGGAGCATGCCAGGAGTGTGGGTTGAAGTCCTCGGAGCACGAGACCCGAAGATCGAAAGACTTATGACCAATACGGAGCAAAGGGAAGAAACCGTCGGGGGACCGCTTTTTACCCCAGGACGAGAAAACTGAGTCCGGGGCATTCCCGCTCGCGTTTTCTTGGGACGAGCACCGGAAGTCCTCGAGCTCAGCCCGTTTCCTTCGCTGCAAGTGCATTTCCAGTGGTTTCTGACACCAGACGAGCGTTCGCCACTCGTTGGAAGCTTCGGCCATCTTTTGGACCGTTTTGGGTCGCACCACAGTTGTCCCTCCAACGAGCTCGCTTCCCGACCTATACCTCCGGAAAACGTGTCAGGGAGCATGCCAGGAGCGTGGGTTGAAGTCCTCGGAGCACGAGACCCGAAGATCGAAAGACTTATGACCAATACGGAGCAAAGGGAAGAAACCGTCGGGGGACCGCTTTTTACCCCAGGACGAGAAAACTGAGTCCGGGGCATTCCCGCTCGCGTTTTCTTGGGACGAGCACCGGAAGTCCTCGAGCTCAGCCCGTTTCCTTCGCTGCAAGTGCATTTCCAGTGGTTTCTGACACCGGACGAGCGTTCGCCACTCGTTGGAAGCTTCGGCCATCTTTTGGACCGTTTTGGGTCGCACCACAGTTCTCCCTCCAACGAGCTCGCTTCCCGACCTATACCTCCGGAAAACGTGTCAGGGAGCATGCCAGGAGTGTGGGTTGAAGTCCTCGGAGCACGAGACCCGAAGATCGAAAGACTTATGACCAATACGGAGCAAAGGGAAGAAACCGTCGGGGGACCGCTTTTTACCCCAGGACGAGAAAACTGAGTCCGGGGCATTCCCGCTCGCGTTTTCTTGGGACGAGCACCGGAAGTCCTCGAGCTCAGCCCGTTTCCTTCGCTGCAAGTGCATTTCCAGTGGTTTCTGACACCGGACGAGCGTTCGCCACTCGTTGGAAGCTTCGGCCATCTTTTGGACCGTTTTGGGTCGCACCACAGTTCTCCCTCCAACGAGCTCGCTTCCCGACCTATACCTCCGGAAAACGTGTCAGGGAGCATGCCAGGAGTGTGGGTTGAAGTCTTCGGAGCACGAGACCCGAAGATCGAAAGACTTATGACCAATACGGAGCAAAGGGAAGAAACCGTCGGGGGACCGCTTTTTACCCCAAGACGAGAAAACTGAGTCCGGGGCATTCCCGCTCGCGTTTTCTTGGGACGAGCACTGGAAGTCCTCGAGCTCAGCCCGTTTCCTTCGCTGCAAGTGCATTTCCAGTGGTTTCTGACACCGTACGAGCGTTCGCCACTCGTTGGAAGCTTCGGCCATCTTTTGGACCGTTTTGGGTCGCACCACAGTTCTCCCTCCAACGAGCTCGCTTCCCGACCTATACCTCCGGAAAACGTGTCAGGGAGCATGCCAGGAGTGTGGGTTGAAGTCCTCGGAGCACGAGACCCGAAGATCGAAAGACTTATGACCAATACGGAGCAAAGGGAAGAAACCGTCGGGGGACCGCTTTTTACCCCAGGACGAGAAATATGAGTCCGGGGCATTCCCGCTCGCGTTTTCTTGGGACGAGCACCGGAAGTCCTCGAGCTCAGCCCGTTTCCTTCGCTGCAAGTGCATTTCCAGTGGTTTCTGACACGGGACGAGCGTTCGCCACTCGTTGGAAGCTTCGGCCATCTTTTGGACCGTTTTGGGTCGCACCACAGTTCTCCCTCCAACGAGCTCGCTTCCCAACCTATACCTCAGGAAAACGTGTCAGGGAGCATGCCAGGAGTGTGGGTTGAAGTCCTCGGAGCACGAGACCCGAAGATCGAAAGACTTATGACCAATACGGAGCAAAGGGAAGAAACCGTCGGGGGACCGCTTTTTACCCCAGGACGAGAAAACTGAGTCCGGGGCATTCCCGCTCGCGTTTTCTTGGGACGAGCACCGGAAGTCCTCGAGCTCAGCCCGTTTCCTTCGCTGCAAGTGCATTTCCAGTGGTTTCTGACACCAGACGAGCGTTCGCCACTCGTTGGAAGCTTCGGCCATCTTTTGGACCGTTTTGGGTCGCACCACAGTTGTCCCTCCAACGAGCTCGCTTCCCGACCTATACCTCCGGAAAACGTGTCAGGGAGCATGCCAGGAGCGTGGGTTGAAGTCCTCGGAGCACGAGACCCGAAGATCGAAAGACTTATGACCAATACGGAGCAAAGGGAAGAAACCGTCGGGGGACCGCTTTTTACCCCAGGACGAGAAAACTGAGTCCGGGGCATTCCCGCTCGCGTTTTCTTGGGACGAGCACCGGAAGTCCTCGAGCTCAGCCCGTTTCCTTCGCTGCAAGTGCATTTCCAGTGGTTTCTGACACCGGACGAGCGTTCGCCACTCGTTGGAAGCTTCGGCCATCTTTTGGACCGTTTTGGGTCGCACCACAGTTCTCCCTCCAACGAGCTCGCTTCCCGACCTATACCTCCGGAAAACGTGTCAGGGAGCATGCCAGGAGTGTGGGTTGAAGTCCTCGGAGCACGAGACCCGAAGATCGAAAGACTTATGACCAATACGGAGCAAAGGGAAGAAACCGTCGGGGGACCGCTTTTTACCCCAGGACGAGAAAACTGAGTCCGGGGCATTCCCGCTCGCGTTTTCTTGGGACGAGCACCGGAAGTCCTCGAGCTCAGCCCGTTTCCTTCGCTGCAAGTGCATTTCCAGTGGTTTCTGACACCGGACGAGCGTTCGCCACTCGTTGGAAGCTTCGGCCATCTTTTGGACCGTTTTGGGTCGCACCACAGTTCTCCCTCCAACGAGCTCGCTTCCCGACCTATACCTCCGGAAAACGTGTCAGGGAGCATGCCAGGAGTGTGGGTTGAAGTCTTCGGAGCACGAGACCCGAAGATCGAAAGACTTATGACCAATACGGAGCAAAGGGAAGAAACCGTCGGGGGACCGCTTTTTACCCCAAGACGAGAAAACTGAGTCCGGGGCATTCCCGCTCGCGTTTTCTTGGGACGAGCACCGGAAGTCCTCGAGCTCAGCCCGTTTCCTTCGCTGCAAGTGCATTTCCAGTGGTTTCTGACACCGTACGAGCGTTCGCCACTCGTTGGAAGCTTCGGCCATCTTTTGGACCGTTTTGGGTCGCACCACAGTTCTCCCTCCAACGAGCTTGCTTCCCGACCTATACCTCCGGAAAACGTGTCAGGGAGCATGCCAGGAGTGTGGGTTGAAGTCCTCGGAGCACGAGACCCGAAGATCGAAAGACTTATGACCAATACGGAGCAAAGGGAAGAAACCGTCGGGGGACCGCTTTTTACCCCAGGACGAGAAATATGAGTCCGGGGCATTCCCGCTCGCGTTTTCTTGGGACGAGCACCGGAAGTCCTCGAGCTCAGCCCGTTTCCTTCGCTGCAAGTGCATTTCCAGTGGTTTCTGACACGGGACGAGCGTTCGCCACTCGTTGGAAGCTTCGGCCATCTTTTGGACCGTTTTGGGTCGCACCACAGTTCTCCCTCCAACGAGCTCGCTTCCCAACCTATACCTCAGGAAAACGTGTCAGGGAGCATGCCAGGAGTGTGGGTTGAAGTCCTCGGAGCACGAGACCCGAAGATCGAAAGACTTATGACCAATACGGAGCAAAGGGAAGAAACCGTCGGGGGACCGCTTTTTACCCCAGGACGAGAAAACTGAGTCCGGGGCATTCCCGCTCGCGTTTTCTTGGGACGAGCACCGGAAGTCCTCGAGCTCAGCCCGTTTCCTTCGCTGCAAGTGCATTTCCAGTGGTTTCTGACACCAGACGAGCGTTCGCCACTCGTTGGAAGCTTCGGCCATCTTTTGGACCGTTTTGGGTCGCACCACAGTTGTCCCTCCAACGAGCTCGCTTCCCGACCTATACCTCCGGAAAACGTGTCAGGGAGCATGCCAGGAGCGTGGGTTGAAGTCCTCGGAGCACGAGACCCGAAGATCGAAAGACTTATGACCAATACGGAGCAAAGGGAAGAAACCGTCGGGGGACCGCTTTTTACCCCAGGACGAGAAAACTGAGTCCGGGGCATTCCCGCTCGCGTTTTCTTGGGACGAGCACCGGAAGTCCTCGAGCTCAGCCCGTTTCCTTCGCTGCAAGTGCATTTCCAGTGGTTTCTGACACCGGACGAGCGTTCGCCACTCGTTGGAAGCTTCGGCCATCTTTTGGACCGTTTTGGGTCGCACCACAGTTCTCCCTCCAACGAGCTCGCTTCCCGACCTATACCTCCGGAAAACGTGTCAGGGAGCATGCCAGGAGTGTGGGTTGAAGTCCTCGGAGCACGAGACCCGAAGATCGAAAGACTTATGACCAATACGGAGCAAAGGGAAGAAACCGTCGGGGGACCGCTTTTTACCCCAGGACGAGAAAACTGAGTCCGGGGCATTCCCGCTCGCGTTTTCTTGGGACGAGCACCGGAAGTCCTCGAGCTCAGCCCGTTTCCTTCGCTGCAAGTGCATTTCCAGTGGTTTCTGACACCGGACGACCGTTCGCCACTCGTTGAAAGCTTCGCCCATATTTTGGACCGTTTTGGGTCGCACCACAGTTCTCCCTCCAACGAGCTCGCTTCCCGACCTATACCTCCGGAAAACGTGTCAGGGAGCATGCCAGGAGTGTGGGTTGAAGTCCTCGGAGCACGAGACACGAAGATCGAAAGACTTATGACCAATACGGAGCAAAGGGAAGAAACCGTCGGGGGACCGCTTTTTACCCCAGGACGAGAAAACTGAGTCCGGGGCATTCCCGCTCGCGTTTTCTTGGGACGAGCACCGGAAGTCCTCGAGCTCAGCCCGTTTCCTTCGCTGCAAGTGCATTTCCAGTGGTTTCTGACACCGGACGAGCGTTCGCCACTCGTTGGAAGCTTCGGCCATCTTTTGGACCGTTTTGGGTCGCACCACAGTTCTCCCTCCATTGAGCTCGCTTCCCGACCTATACCTCCGGAAAACGTGTCAGGGAGCATGCCAGGAGTGTGGGTTGAAGTCCTCGGAGCACGAGACCCGAAGATCGAAAGACTTATGACCAATACGGAGCACAGGGAAGAAACCGTCGGGGGACCGCTTTTTACCCCAGGACGAGAAAACTGAGTCCGGGGCATTCCCGCTCGCGTTTTCTTGGGACGAGCACCGAAAGTCCTCGAGCTCAGCCCGTTTCCTTCGCTGCAAGTGCATTTCCAGTGGTTTCTGACACCGGACGAGCGTTCGCCACTCGTTGGAAGCTTCGGCCATCTTTTGGACCGTTTTGGGTCGCACCACAGTTCTCCCTCCAACGAGCTCGCTTCCCGACCTATACCTCCGGAAAACGTGTCAGGGAGCATGCCAGGAGTGTGGGTTGAAGTCCTCGGAGCACGAGACCCGAAGATCGAAAGACTTATGACCAATACGGAGCAAAGGGAAGAAACCGTCGGGGGACCGCTTTTTACCCCAGGACGAGAAAACTGAGTCCGGGGCATTCCCGCTCGCGTTTTCTTGGGACGAGCACTGGAAGTCCTCGAGCTCAGCCCGTTTCCTTCGCTGCAAGTGCATTTCCAGTGGTTTCTGACACCGGACGAGCGTTCGCCACTCGTTGGAAGCTTCGGCCATCTTTTGGACTGTTTTGGGTCGCACCACAGTTCTCCCTCCAACGAGCTCGCTTCCCGACCTATACCTCCTAAAAACGTGTCAGGGAGCATGCCAGGAGTGTGGGTTGAAGTCCTCGGAGCACGAGACCCGAAGATCGAAAGACTTATGACCAATACGGAGCAAAGGGAAGAAACCGTCGGGGGACCGCTTTTTACCCCAGGACGAGAAAACTGAGTCCGGGGCATTCCCGCTCGCGTTTTCTTGGGACGAGCACCGGAAGTCCTCGAGCTCAGCCCGTTTCCTTCGCTGCAAGTGCATTTCCAGTGGTTTCTGACACCGGACGAGCGTTCGCCACTCGTTGGAAGCTTCGGCCATCTTTTGGACCGTTTTGGGTCGCACCACAGTTCTCCCTCCAACGAGCTCGCTTCCCGACCTATACCTCCGGAAAACGTGTCAGGGAGCATGCCAGGAGTGTGGGTTGAAGTCCTCGGAGCACGAGACCCGAAGATCGAAAGACTTATGACCAATACGGAGCAAAGGGAAGAAACCGTCGGGGGAACGCTTTTTACCCCAGGACGAGAAAACTGAGTCCGGGGCATTCCCGCTCGCGTTTTCTTGGGACGAGCACCGGAAGTCCTCGAGCTCAGCCCGTTTCCTTCGCTGCAAGTGCATTTCCAGTGGTTTCTGACACCGGACGAGCGTTCGCCACTCGTTGGAAGCTTCGGCCATCTTTTGGACCGTTTTGGGTCGCACCACAGTTCTCCCTCCAACGAGCTCGCTTCCCGACCTATACCTCCGGAAAACGTGTCAGGGAGCATGCCAGGAGTGTGGGTTGAAGTCCTCGGAGCACGAGACCCGAAGATCGAAAGACTTATGACCAATACGGAGCAAAGGGAAGAAACCGTCGGGGGACCGCTTTTTACCCGAGGACGAGAAAACTGAGTCCGGGGCAATCCCGCTCGCGTTTTCTTGGGACGAGCACCGGAAGTCCTCGAGCTCAGCCCGTTTCCTTCGCTGCAAGTGCATTTCCAGTGGTTTCTGACACCGGACGAGCGTTCGCCACTCGTTGGAAGCTTCGGCCATCTTTTGGACCGTTTTGGGTCGCACCACAGTTCTCCCTCCAACGAGCTCGCTTCCCGACCTATACCTCCGGAAAACGTGTCAGGGAGCATGCCAGGAGTGTGGGTTGAAGTCCTCGGAGCACGAGACCCGAAGATCGAAAGACTTATGACCAATACGGAGCAAAGGGAAGAAACCGTCGGGGGACCGCTTTTTACCCCAGGACGAGAAAACTGAGTCCGGGGCATTCCCGCTCGCGTTTTCTTGGGACGAGCACCGGAAGTCCTCGAGCTCAGCCCGTTTCCTTCGCTGCAAGTGCATTTCCAGTGGTTTCTGACACCGGACGAGCGTTCGCCACTCGTTGGAAGCTTCGGCCATCTTTTGGACCGTTTTGGGTCGCACCACAGTTCTCCCTCCAACGAGCTCGCTTCCCGACCTATACCTCCGGAAAACGTGTCAGGGAGCATGCCAGGAGTGTGGGTTGAAGTCCTCGGAGCACGAGACCCGAAGATCGAAAGACTTATGACCAATACGGAGCAAAGGGAAGAAACCGTCGGGGGACCGCTTTTTACCCGAGGACGAGAAAACTGAGTCCGGGGCAATCCCGCTCGCGTTTTCTTGGGACGAGCACCGGAAGTCCTCGAGCTCAGCCCGTTTCCTTCGCTGCAAGTGCATTTCCAGTGGTTTCTGACACCGGACGAGCGTTCGCCACTCGTTGGAAGCTTCGGCCATCTTTTGGACCGTTTTGGGTCGCACCACAGTTCTCCCTCCAACGAGCTCGCTTCCCGACCTATACCTCCGGAAAACGTGTCAGGGAGCATGCCAGGAGTGTGGGTTGAAGTCCTCGGAGCACGAGACCCGAAGATCGAAAGACTTATGACCAATACGGAGCAAAGGGAAGAAACCGTCGGGGGACCGCTTTTTACCCCAGGACGAGAAAACTGAGTCCGGGGCATTCCCGCTCGCGTTTTCTTGGGACGAGCACTGGAAGTCCTCGAGCTCAGCCCGTTTCCTTCGCTGCAAGTGCATTTCCAGTGGTTTCTGACACCGGACGAGCGTTCGCCACTCGTTGGAAGCTTCGGCCATCTTTTGGACTGTTTTGGGTCGCACCACAGTTCTCCCTCCAACGAGCTCGCTTCCCGACCTATACCTCCTGAAAACGTGTGAGGGAGCATGCCAGGAGTGTGGGTTGAAATCCTCGGAGCACGAGACCCGAAGATCGAAAGACTTATGACCAATACGGAGCAAAGGGAAGAAACCGTCGGGGGACCGCTTTTTACCCCAGGACGAGAAAACTGAGTCCGGGGCATTCCCGCTCGCGTTTTCTTGGGACGAGCACCGGAAGTCCTCGAGCTCAGCCCGTTTCCTTCGCTGCAATTGCATTTCCAGTGGTTTCTGACACCGGACGAGCGTTCGCCACTCGTTGGAAGCTTCGGCCATCTTTTGGACCGTTTTGGGTCGCACCACAGTTCTCCCTCCAACGAGCTCGCTTCCCGACCTATACCTCCGGAAAACGTGTCATGGAGCATGCCAGGAGTGTGGGTTGAAGTCCTCGGAGCACGAGACCCGAAGATCGAAAGACTTATGACCAATACGGAGCAAAGGGAAGAAACCGTCGGGGGACCGCTTTTTACCCCAGGACGAGAAAACTGAGTCCGGGGCATTCCCGCTCGCGTTTTCTTGGGACGAGCACCGGAAGTCCTCGAGCTCAGCCCGTTTGCTTCGCTGCAAGTGCATTTCCAGTGGTTTCTGACACCGGACGAGCGTTCGCCACTCGTTGGAAGCTTCGGCCATCTTTTGGACCGTTTTGGGTCGCACCACAGTTCTCCCTCCAACGAGCTCGCTTCCCGACCTATACCTCCGGAAAACGTGTCAGGAAGCATGCCAGGAGTGTGGGTTGAAGTCCTCGGAGCACGAGACCCGAAGATCGAAAGACTTATGACCAATACGGAGCAAAGGGAAGAAACCGTCGGGGGACCGCTTTTTACCCGAGGACGAGAAAACTGAGTCCGGGGCAATCCCGCTCGCGTTTTCTTGGGACGAGCACCGGAAGTCCTCGAGCTCAGCCCGTTTCCTTCGCTGCAAGTGCATTTCCAGTGGTTTCTGACACCGGACGAGCGTTCGCCACTCGTTGGAAGCTTCGGCCATCTTTTGGACTGTTTTGGGTCGCACCACAGTTCTCCCTCCAACGAGCTCGCTTCCCGACCTATACCTCCTGAAAACGTGTGAGGGAGCATGCCAGGAGTGTGGGTTGAAGTCCTCGGAGCACGAGACCCGAAGATCGAAAGACTTATGACCAATACGGAGCAAAGGGAAGAAACCGTCGGGGGACCGCTTTTTACCCCAGGACGAGAAAACTGAGTCCGGGGCATTCCCGCTCGCGTTTTCTTGGGACGAGCACCGGAAGTCCTCGAGCTCAGCCCGTTTCCTTCGCTGCAAGTGCATTTCCAGTGGTTTCTGACACCGGACGAGCGTTCGCCACTCGTTGGAAGCTTCGGCCATCTTTTGGACCGTTTTGGGTCGCACCACAGTTCTCCCTCCAACGAGCTCGCTTCCCGACCTATACCTCCGGAAAACGTGTCATGGAGCATGCCAGGAGTGTGGGTTGAAGTCCTCGGAGCACGAGACCCGAAGATCGAAAGACTTATGACCAATACGGAGCAAAGGGAAGAAACCGTCGGGGGACCGCTTTTTACCCCAGGACGAGAAAACTGAGTCCGGGGCATTCCCGCTCGCGTTTTCTTGGGACGAGCACCGGAAGTCCTCGAGCTCAGCCCGTTTCCTTCGCTGCAAGTGCATTTCCAGTGGTTTCTGACACCGGACGAGCGTTCGCCACTCGTTGGAAGCTTCGGCCATCTTTTGGACCGTTTTGGGTCGCACCACAGTTCTCCCTCCAACGAGCTCGCTTCCCGACCTATACCTCCGGAAAACGTGTCAGGGAGCATGCCAGGAGTGTGGGTTGAAGTCCTCGGAGCACGAGACCCGAAGATCGAAAGACTTATGACCAATACGGAGCAAAGGGAAGAAACCGTCGGGGGACCGCTTTTTACCCCAGGACGAGAAAACTGAGTCCGGGGCATTCCCGCTCGCGTTTTCTTGGGACGAGCACCGGAAGTCCTCGAGCTCAGCCCGTTTGCTTCGCTGCAAGTGCATTTCCAGTGGTTTCTGACACCGGACGAGCGTTCGCCACTCGTTGGAAGCTTCGGCCATCTTTTGGACCGTTTTGGGTCGCACCACAGTTCTCCCTCCAACGAGCTCGCTTCCCGACCTATACCTCCGGAAAACGTGTCAGGGAGCATGCCAGGAGTGTGGGTTGAAGTCCTCGGAGCACGAGACCCGAAGATCGAAAGACTTATGACCAATACGGAGCAAAGGGAAGAAACCGTCGGGGGACCGCTTTTTACCCCAGGACGAGAAAACTGAGTCCGGGGCATTCCCGCTCGCGTTTTCTTGGGACGAGCACCGGAAGTCCTCGAGCTCAGCCCGTTTCCTTCGCTGCAAGTGCATTTCCAGTGGTTTCTGACACCGGACGAGCGTTCGCCACTCGTTGGAAGCTTCGGCCATCTTTTGGACCGTTTTGGGTCGCACCACAGTTCTCCCTCCAACGAGCTCGCTTCCCGACCTATACCTCCGGAAAACGTGTCATGGAGCATGCCAGGAGTGTGGGTTGAAGTCCTCGGAGCACGAGACCCGAAGATCGAAAGACTTATGACCAATACGGAGCAAAGGGAAGAAACCGTCGGGGGACCGCTTTTTACCCCAGGACGAGAAAACTGAGTCCGGGGCATTCCCGCTCGCGTTTTCTTGGGACGAGCACCGGAAGTCCTCGAGCTCAGCCCGTTTCCTTCGCTGCAAGTGCATTTCCAGTGGTTTCTGACACCGGACGAGCGTTCGCCACTCGTTGGAAGCTTCGGCCATCTTTTTGACCGTTTTGGGTCGCACCACAGTTCTCCCTCCAACGAGCTCGCTTCCCGACCTATACCTCCGGAAAACGTGTCAGGGAGCATGCCAGGAGTGTGGGTTGAAGTCCTCGGAGCACGAGACCCGAAGATCGAAAGACTTATGACCAATACGGAGCAAAGGGAAGAAACCGTCGGGGGACCGCTTTTTACCCCAGGACGAGAAAACTGAGTCCGGGGCATTCCCGCTCGCGTTTTCTTGGGACGAGCACCGGAAGTCCTCGAGCTCAGCCCGTTTGCTTCGCTGCAAGTGCATTTCCAGTGGTTTCTGACACCGGACGAGCGTTCGCCACTCGTTGGAAGCTTCGGCCATCTTTTGGACCGTTTTGGGTCGCACCACAGTTCTCCCTCCAACGAGCTCGCTTCCCGACCTATACCTCCGGAAAACGTGTCAGGGAGCATGCCAGGAGTGTGGGTTGAAGTCCTCGGAGCACGAGACCCGAAGATCGAAAGACTTATGACCAATACGGAGCAAAGGGAAGAAACCGTCGGGGGACCGCTTTTTACCCCAGGACGAGAAAACTTAGTCCGGGGCATTCCCGCTCGCGTTTTCTTGGGACGAGCACCGGAAGTCCTCGAGCTCAGCCCGTTTCCTTCGCTGCAAGTGCATTTCCAGTGGTTTCTGACACCGGACGAGCGTTCGCCACTCGTTGGAAGCTTCGGCCATCTTTTGGACCGTTTTGGGTCGCACCACAGTTCTCCCTCCAACGAGCTCGCTTCCCGACCTATACCTCCGGAAAACGTGTCAGGGAGCATGCCAGGAGTGTGGGTTGAAGTCCTCGGAGCACGAGACCCGAAGATCGAAAGACTTATGACCAATACGGAGCAAAGGGAAGAAACCGTCGGGGGACCGCTTTTTACCCCAGGACGAGAAAACTGAGTCCGGGGCATTCCCGCTCGCGTTTTCTTGGGACGAGCACCGGAAGTCCTCGAGCTCAGCCCGTTTCCTTCGCTGCAAGTGCATTTCCAGTGGTTTCTGACACCGGACGAGCGTTCGCCACTCGTTGGAAGCTTCGGCCATCTTTTGGACCGTTTTGGGTCGCACCACAGTTCTCCCTCCAACGAGCTCGCTTCCCGACCTATACCTCCGGAAAACGTGTAAGGGAGCATGCCAGGAGTGTGGGTTGAAGTCCTCGGAGCACGAGACCCGAAGATCGAAAGACTTATGACCAATACGGAGCAAAGGGAAGAAACCGTCGGGGGACCGCTTTTTACCCCAGGACGAGAAAACTGAGTCCGGGGCATTCCCGCTCGCGTTTTCTTGGGACGAGCACCGGAAGTCCTCGAGCTCAGCCCGTTTCCTTCGCTGCAAGTGCATTTCCAGTGGTTTCTGACACCGGACGAGCGTTCGCCACTCGTTGGAAGCTTCGGCCATCTTTTGGACCGTTTTGGGTCGCACCACAGTTCTCCCTCCAACGAGCTCGCTTCCCGACCTATACCTCCGGAAAACGTGTCAGGGAGCATGCCAGGAGTGTGGGTTGAAGTCCTCGGAGCACGAGACCCGAAGATCGAAAGACTTATGACCAATACGGAGCAAAGGGAAGAAACCGTCGGGGGACCGCTTTTTACCCCAGGACGAGAAAACTGAGTCCGGGGCATTCCCGCTCGCGTTTTCTTGGGACGAGCACCGGAAGTCCTCGAGCTCAGCCCGTTTCCTTCGCTGCAAGTGCATTTCCAGTGGTTTCTGACACCGGACGAGCGTTCGCCACTCGTTGGAAGCTTCGGCCATCTTTTGGACCGTTTTGGGTCGCACCACAGTTCTCCCTCCAACGAGCTCGCTTCCCGACCTATACCTCCGGAAAACGTGTCAGGGAGCATGCCAGGAGTGTGGGTTGAAGTCCTCGGAGCACGAGACCCGAAGATCGAAAGACTTATGACCAATACGGAGCAAAGGGAAGAAACCGTCGGGGGACCGCTTTTTACCCCAGGACGAGAAAACTGAGTCCGGGGCATTCCCGCTCGCGTTTTCTTGGGACGAGCACCGGAAGTCCTCGAGCTCAGCCCGTTTGCTTCGCTGCAAGTGCTTTTCCAGTGGTTTCAGACACCGGACGAGCGTTCGCCACTCGTTGGAAGCTTCGGCCATCTTTTGGACCGTTTTGGGTCGCACCACAGTTCTCCCTCCAACGAGCTCGCTTCCCGACCTATACCTCCGGAAAACGTGTCAGGGAGCATGCCAGGAGTATGGGTTGAAGTCCTCAGAGCACGAGACCCGAAGATCGAAAGACTTATGACCAATACGGAGCAAAGGGAAGAAACCGTCGGGGGACCGCTTTTTACCCCAGGACGAGAAAACTGAGTCCGGGGCATTCCCGCTCGTTTTTTCTTGGGACGAGCACCGGAAGTCCTCGAGCTCAGCCCGTTTCCTTCGCTGCAAGTGCATTTCCAGTGGTTTCTGACACCGGACGAGCGTTCGCCACTCGTTGGAAGCTTCGGCCATCTTTTGGACCGTTTTGGGTCGCACCACAGTTCTCCCTCCAACGAGCTCGCTTCCCGACCTATACCTCCGGAAAACGTGTCAGGGAGCATGCCAGGAGTGTGGGTTGAAGTCCTCGGAGCACGAGACCCGAAGATCGAAAGACTTATGACCAATACGGAGCAAAGGGAAGAAACCGTCGGGGGACCGCTTTTTACCCCAGGACGAGAAAACTGAGTCCGGGGCATTCCCGCTCGCGTTTTCTTGGGACGAGCACCGGAAGTCCTCGAGCTCAGCCCGTTTCCTTCGCTGCAAGTGCATTTCCAGTGGTTTCTGACACCGGACGAGCGTTCGCCACTCGTTGGAAGCTTCGGCCATCTTTTGGACCGTTTTGGGTCGCACCACAGTTCTCCCTCCAACGAGCTCGCTTCCCGACCTATACCTCCGGAAAACGTGTCAGGGAGCATGCCAGGAGTGTGGGTTGAAGTCCTCGGAGCACGAGACCCGAAGATCGAAAGACTTATGACCAATACGGAGCAAAGGGAAGAAACCGTCGGGGGACCGCTTTTTACCCCAGGACGAGAAAACTGAGTCCGGGGCATTCCCGCTCGCGTTTTCTTGGGACAAGCACCGGAAGTCCTCGAGCTCAGCCCGTTTCCTTCGCTGCAAGTGTATTTCCAGTGGTTTCTGACACCGGACGAGCGTTCGCCACTCGTTGGAAGCTTCGGCCATCTTTTGGACCGTTTTGGGTCGCACCACAGTTCTCCCTCCAACGGCTCGCTTCCCGACCTATACCTCCGGAAAACGTGTCAGGGAGCATGCCAGGAGTGTGGGTTGAAGTCCTCGGAGCACGAGACCCGAAGATCGAAAGACTTATGACCAATACGGAGCAAAGGGAAGAAACCGTCGGGGGACCGCTTTTTACCCCAGGACGAGAAAACTGAGTCCGGGGCATTCTCGCTCGCGTTTTCTTGGGACGAGCACCGGAAGTCCTCGAGCTCAGCCCGTTTGCTTCGCTGCAAGTGCATTTCCAGTGGTTTCTGACACCGGACGAGCGTTCGCCACTCGTTGGAAGCTTCGGCCATCTTTTGGACCGTTTTGGGTCGCACCACAGTTCTCCCTCCAACGAGCTCGCTTCCCGACCTATACCTCCGGAAAACGTGTCAGGGAGCATGCCAGGAGTGTGGGTTGAAGTCCTCGGAGCACGAGACCCGAAGATCGAAAGACTTATGACCAATACGGAGCAAAGGGAAGAAACCGTCGGGGGACCGCTTTTTACCCCAGGACGAGAAAACTGAGTCCGGGGCATTCCCGCTCGCGTTTTCTTGGGACGAGCACCGGAAGTCCTCGAGCTCAGCCCGTTTGCTTCGCTGCAAGTGCATTTCCAGTGGTTTCTGACACCGGACGAGCGTTCGCCACTCGTTGGAAGCTTCGGCCATCTTTTGGACCGTTTTGGGTCGCACCACAGTTCTCCCTCCAACGAGCTCGCTTCCCGACCTATACCTCCGGAAAACGTGTCAGGGAGCATGCCAGGAGTGTGGGTTGAAGTCCTCGGAGCACGAGACCCGAAGATCGAAAGACTTATGACCAATACGGAGCAAAGGGAAGAAACCGTCGGGGGACCGCTTTTTACCCCAGGACGAGAAAACTGAGTCCGGGGCATTCCCGCTCGCGTTTTCTTGGGACGAGCACCGGAAGTCCTCGAGCTCCGCCCGTTTCCTTCGCTGCAAGTGCATTTCCAGTGGTTTCTGACACCGGACGAGCGTTCGCCACTCGTTGGAAGCTTCGGCCATCTTTTGGACCGTTTTGGGTCGCACCACAGTTCTCCCTCCAACGAGCTCGCTTCCCGACCTATACCTCCGGAAAACGTGTCATGGAGCATGCCAGGAGTGTGGGTTGAAGTCCTCGGAGCACGAGACCCGAAGATCGAAAGACTTATGACCAATACGGAGCAAAGGGAAGAAACCGTCGGGGGACCGCTTTTTACCCCAGGACGAGAAAACTGAGTCCGGGGCATTCCCGCTCGCGTTTTCTTGGGACGAGCACCGGAAGTCCTCGAGCTCAGCCCGTTTCCTTCGCTGCAAGTGCATTTCCAGTGGTTTCTGACACCGGACGAGCGTTCGCCACTCGTTGGAAGCTTCGGCCATCTTTTGGACCGTTTTGGGTCGCACCACAGTTCTCCCTCCAACGAGCTCGCTTCCCGACCTATACCTCCGGAAAACGTGTCAGGGAGCATGCCAGGAGTGTGGGTTGAAGTCCTCGGAGCACGAGACCCGAAGATCGAAAGACTTATGACCAATACGGAGCAAAGGGAAGAAACCGTCGGGGGACCGCTTTTTACCCCAGGACGAGAAAACTGAGTCCGGGGCATTCCCGCTCGCGTTTTCTTGGGACGAGCACCGGAAGTCCTCGAGCTCAGCCCGTTTCCTTCGCTGCAAGTGCATTTCCAGTGGTTTCTGACACCGGACGAGCGTTCGCCACTCGTTGGAAGCTTCGGCCATCTTTTGGACCGTTTTGGGTCGCACCACAGTTCTCCCTCCAACGAGCTCGCTTCCCGACCTATACCTCCGGAAAACGTGTCAGGGAGCATGCCAGGAGTGTGGGTTGAAGTCCTCGGAGCACGAGACCCGAAGATCGAAAGACTTATGACCAATACGGAGCAAAGGGAAGAAACCGTCGGGGGACCGCTTTTTACCCCAGGACGAGAAAACTGAGTCCGGGGCATTCCCGCTCGCGTTTTCTTGGGACGAGCACCGGAAGTCCTCGAGCTCAGCCCGTTTGCTTCGCTGCAAGTGCATTTCCAGTGGTTTCTGACACCGGACGAGCGTTCGCCACTCGTTGGAAGCTTCGGCCATCTTTTGGACCGTTTTGGGTCGCACCACAGTTCTCCCTCCAACGAGCTCGCTTCCCGACCTATACCTCCGGAAAACGTGTCAGGGAGCATGCCAGGAGTGTGGGTTGAAGTCCTCGGAGCACGAGACCCGAAGATCGAAAGACTTATGACCAATACGGAGCAAAGGGAAGAAACCGTCGGGGGACCGCTTTTTACCCGAGGACGAGAAAACTGAGTCCGGGGCAATCCCGCTCGCGTTTTCTTGGGACGAGCACCGGAAGTCCTCGAGCTCAGCCCGTTTCCTTCGCTGCAAGTGCATTTCCAGTGGTTTCTGACACCGGACGAGCGTTCGCCACTCGTTGGAAGCTTCGGCCATCTTTTGGACTGTTTTGGGTCGCACCACAGTTCTCCCTCCAACGAGCTCGCTTCCCGACCTATACCTCCGGAAAACGTGTCATGGAGCATGCCAGGAGTGTGGGTTGAAGTCCTCGGAGCACGAGACCCGAAGATCGAAAGACTTATGACCAATACGGAGCAAAGGGAAGAAACCGTCGGGGGACCGCTTTTTACCCCAGGACGAGAAAACTGAGTCCGGGGCATTCCCGCTCGCGTTTTCTTGGGACGAGCACCGGAAGTCCTCGAGCTCAGCCCGTTTCCTTCGCTGCAAGTGCATTTCCAGTGGTTTCTGACACCGGACGAGCGTTCGCCACTCGTTGGAAGCTTCGGCCATCTTTTGGACCGTTTTGGGTCGCACCACAGTTCTCCCTCCAACGAGCTCGCTTCCCGACCTATACCTCCGGAAAACGTGTCAGGGAGCATGCCAGGAGTGTGGGTTGAAGTCCTCGGAGCACGAGACCCGAAGATCGAAAGACTTATGACCAATACGGAGCAAAGGGAAGAAACCGTCGGGGGACCGCTTTTTACCCCAGGACGAGAAAACTGATTCCGGGGCATTCCCGCTCGCGTTTTCTTGGGACGAGCACCGGAAGTCCTCGAGCTCAGCCCGTTTCCTTCGCTGCAAGTGCATTTCCAGTGGTTTCTGACACCGGACGAGCGTTCGCCACTCGTTGGAAGCTTCGGCCATCTTTTGGACCGTTTTGGGTCGCACCACAGTTCTCCCTCCAACGAGCTCGCTCCCCGACCTATACCTCCGGAAAACGTGTCAGGGAGCATGCCAGGAGTGTGGGTTGAAGTCCTCGGAGCACGAGACCCGAAGATCGAAAGACTTATGACCAATACGGAGCAAAGGGAAGAAACCGTCGGGGGACCGCTTTTTACCCCAGGACGAGAAAACTGAGTCCGGGGCATTCCCGCTCGCGTTTTCTTGGGACGAGCACCGGAAGTCCTCGAGCTCAGCCCGTTTCCTTCGCTGCAAGTGCATTTCCAGTGGTTTCTGACACCGGACGAGCGTTCGCCACTCGTTGGAAGCTTCGGCCATCTTTTGGACCGTTTTGGGTCGCACCACAGTTCTCCCTCCAACGAGCTCGCTTCCCGACCTATACCTCCGGAAAACGTGTCAGGGAGCATGCCAGGAGTGTGGGTTGAAGTCCTCGGAGAACGAGACCCGAAGATCGAAAGACTTATGACCAATACGGAGCAAAGGGAAGAAACCGTCGGGGGACCGCTTTTTACCCCAGGACGAGAAAACTGAGTCCGGGGCATTCCCGCTCGCGTTTTCTTGGGACGAGCACCGGAAGTCCTCGAGCTCAGCCCGTTTCCTTCGCTGCAAGTGCATTTCCAGTGGTTTCTGACACCGGACGAGCGTTCGCCACTCGTTGGAAGCTTCGGCCATCTTTTGGACCGTTTTGGGTCGCACCACAGTTCTCCCTCCAACAAGCTCGCTTCCCGACCTATACCTCCGGAAAACGTGTCAGGGAGCATGCCAGGAGTGTGGGTTGAAGTCCTCGGAGCACGAGACCCGAAGATCGAAAGACTTATGACCAATACGGAGCAAAGGGAAGAAACCGTCGGGGGATCGCTTTTTACCCCAGGACGAGAAAACTGAGTCCGGGGCATTCCCGCTCGCGTTTTCTTGGGACGAGCACCGGAAGTCCTCGAGCTCAGCCCGTTTCCTTCGCTGCAAGTGCATTTCCAGTGGTTTCTGACACCGGACGAGCGTTCGCCACTCGTTGGAAGCTTCGACCATCTTTTGGACCGTTTTGGGTCGCACCACAGTTCTCCCTCCAACGAGCTCGCTCCCCGACCTATACCTCCGGAAAACGTGTCAGGGAGCATGCCAGGAGTGTGGGTTGAAGTCCTCGGAGCACGAGACCCGAAGATCGAAAGACTTATGACCAATACGGAGCAAAGGGAAGAAACCGTCGGGGGACCGCTTTTTACCCCAGGACGAGAAAACTGAGTCCGGGGCATTCCCGCTCGCGTTTTCTTGGGACGAGCACCGGAAGTCCTCGAGCTCAGCCCGTTTCCTTCGCTGCAAGTGCATTTCCAGTGGTTTCTGACACCGGACGAGCGTTCGCCACTCGTTGGAAGCTTCGGCCATCTTTTGGACCGTTTTGGGTCGCACCACAGTTCTCCCTCCAACGAGCTCGCTTCCCGACCTATACCTCCGGAAAACGTGTCAGGGAGCATGCCAGGAGTGTGGGTTGAAGTCCTCGGAGAACGAGACCCGAAGATCGAAAGACTTATGACCAATACGGAGCAAAGGGAAGAAACCGTCGGGGGACCGCTTTTTACCCCAGGACGAGAAAACTGAGTCCGGGGCATTCCCGCTCGCGTTTTCTTGGGACGAGCACCGGAAGTCCTCGAGCTCAGCCCGTTTCCTTCGCTGCAAGTGCATTTCCAGTGGTTTCTGACACCGGACGAGCGTTCGCCACTCGTTGGAAGCTTCGGCCATCTTTTGGACCGTTTTGGGTCGCACCACAGTTCTCCCTCCAACAAGCTCGCTTCCCGACCTATACCTCCGGAAAACGTGTCAGGGAGCATGCCAGGAGTGTGGGTTGAAGTCCTCGGAGCACGAGACCCGAAGATCGAAAGACTTATGACCAATACGGAGCAAAGGGAAGAAACCGTCGGGGGATCGCTTTTTACCCCAGGACGAGAAAACTGAGTCCGGGGCATTCCCGCTCGCGTTTTCTTGGGACGAGCACCGGAAGTCCTCGAGCTCAGCCCGTTTCCTTCGCTGCAAGTGCATTTCCAGTGGTTTCTGACACCGGACGAGCGTTCGCCACTCGTTGGAAGCTTCGACCATCTTTTGGACCGTTTTGGGTCGCACCACAGTTCTCCCTCCAACGAGCTCGCTTCCCGACCTATACCTCCGGAAAACGTGTCAGGGAGCATGCCAGGAGTGTGGGTTGAAGTCCTCGGAGCACGAGACCCGAAGATCGAAAGACTTATGACCAATACGGAGCAAAGGGAAGAAACCGTCGGGGGACCGCTTTTTACCCCAGGACGAGAAAACTGAGTCCGGGGCATTCCCGCTCGCGTTTTCTTGGGACGAGCACCGGAAGTCCTCGAGCTCCGCCCGTTTCCTTCGCTGCAAGTGCATTTCCAGTGGTTTCTGACACCGGACGAGCGTTCGCCACTCGTTGGAAGCTTCGGCCATCTTTTGGACCGTTTTGGGTCGCACCACAGTTCTCCCTCCAACGAGCTCGCTTGCCGACCTATACCTCCGGAAAACGTGTCAGGGAGCATGCCAGGAGTGTGGGTTGAAGTCCTCGGAGCACGAGACCCGAAGATCGAAAGACTTATGACCAATACGGAGCAAAGGGAAGAAACCGTCGGGGGACCGCTTTTTACCCCAGGACGAGAAAACTGAGTCCGGGGCATTCCCGCTCGCGTTTTCTTGGGACGAGCACCGGAAGTCCTCGAGCTCAGCCCGTTTCCTTCGCTGCAAGTGCATTTCCAGTGGTTTCTGACACCGGACGAGCGTTCGCCACTCGTTGGAAGCTTCGGCCATCTTTTGGACCGTTTTGGGTCGCACCACAGTTCTCCCTCCAACGAGCTCGCTTCCCGACCTATACCTCCGGAAAACGTGTCAGGGAGCATGCCAGGAGTGTGGGTTGAAGTCCTCGGAGCACGAGACCCGAAGATCGAAAGACTTATGACCAATACGGAGCAAAGGGAAGAAACCGTCGGGGGACCGCTTTTTACCCCAGGACGAGAAAACTTAGTCCGGGGCATTCCCGCTCGCGTTTTCTTGGGACGAGCACCGGAAGTCCTCGAGCTCAGCCCGTTTCCTTCGCTGCAAGTGCATTTCCAGTGGTTTCTGACACCGGACGAGCGTTCGCCACTCGTTGGAAGCTTCGGCCATCTTTTGGACCGTTTTGGGTCGCACCACAGTTCTCCCTCCAACGAGCTCGCTTCCCGACCTATACCTCCGGAAAACGTGTCAGGGAGCATGCCAGGAGTGTGGGTTGAAGTCCTCGGAGCACGAGACCTGAAGATCGAAAGACTTATGACCAATACGGAGCAAAGGGAAGAAACCGTCGGGGGACTGCTTTTTACCCCAGGACGAGAAAACTGAGTCCGGGGCATTCCCGCTCGCGTTTTCTTGGGACGAGCACCGGAAGTCCTCGAGCTCAGCCCGTTTCCTTCGCTGCAAGTGCATTTCCAGTGGTTTCTGACACCGGACGAGCGTTCGCCACTCGTTGGAAGCTTCGGCCATCTTTTGGACCGTTTTGGGTCGCACCACAGTTCTCCCTCCAACGAGCTCGCTTCCCGACCTATACCTCCGGAAAACGTGTCAGGGAGCATGCCAGGAGTGTGGGTTGAAGTCCTCGGAGCACGAGACCCGAAGATCGAAAGACTTATGACCAATACGGAGCAAAGGGAAGAAACCGTCGGGGGACCGCTTTTTACCCCAGGACGAGAAAACTGAGTCCGGGGCATTCCCGCTCGCGTTTTCTTGGGTCGAGCACCGGAAGTCCTCGAGCTCAGCCCGTTTCCTTCGCTGCAAGTGCATTTCCAGTGGTTTCTGACACCGGACGAGCGTTCGCCACTCGTTGGAAGCTTCGGCCATCTTTTGGACCGTTTTGGGTCGCACCACAGTTCTCCCTCCAACGAGCTCGCTTCCCGACCTATACCTCCGGAAAACGTGTCAGGGAGCATGCCAGGAGTGTGGGTTGAAGTCCTCGGAGCACGAGACCCGAAGATCGAAAGACTTATGACCAATACGGAGCAAAGGGAAGAAATCGTCGGGGGACCGCTTTTTACCCCAGGACGAGAAAACTGAGTCCGGGGCATTCCCGCTCGCGTTTTCTTGGGACGAGCACCGGAAGTCCTCCAGCTCAGCCCGTTTCCTTCGCTGCAAGTGCATTTCCAGTGGTTTCTGACACCGGACGAGCGTTCGCCACTCGTTGGAAGCTTCGGCCATCTTTTGGACCGTTTTGGGTCGCACCACAGTTCTCCCTCCAACGAGCTCGCTTCCCGACCTATACCTTTGGAAAACGTGTCAGGGAGCATGCCAGGAGTGTGGGTTGAAGTCCTCGGAGCACGAGACCCGAAGATCGAAAGACTTATGACCAATACGGAGCAAAGGGAAGAAACCGTCGGGGGACCGCTTTTTACCCCAGGACGAGAAAACTTAGTCCGGGGCATTCCCGCTCGCGTTTTCTTGGGACGAGCACCGGAAGTCCTCGAGCTCATCCCGTTTCCTTCGCTGCAAGTGCATTTCCAGTGGTTTCTGACACCGGACGAGCGTTCGCCACTCGTTGGAAGCTTCGGCCATCTTTTGGACCGTTTTGGGTCGCACCACAGTTCTCCCTCCAACGAGCTCGCTTCCCGACCTATACCTCCGGAAAACGTGTCAGGGAGCATGCCAGGAGTGTGGGTTGAAGTCCTCGGAGCACGAGACCTGAAGATCGAAAGACTTATGACCAATACGGAGCAAAGGGAAGAAACCGTCGGGGGACTGCTTTTTACCCCAGGACGAGAAAACTTAGTCCGGGGCATTCCCGCTCGCGTTTTCTTGGGACGAGCACCGGAAGTCCTCGAGCTCAGCCCATTTCCTTCGCTGCAAGTGCATTTCCAGTGGTTTCTGACACCGGACGAGCGTTCGCCACTCGTTGGAAGCTTCGGCCATCTTTTGGACCGTTTTGGGTCGCACCACAGTTCTCCCTCCAACGAGCTCGCTTCCCGACCTATACCTCCGGAAAACGTGTCAGGGAGCATGCCAGGAGTGTGGGTTGAAGTCCTCGGAGCACGAGACCCGAAGATCGAAAGACTTATGACCAATACGGAGCAAAGGGAAGAAACCGTCGGGGGACCGCTTTTTACCCCAGGACGAGAAAACTGAGTCCGGGGCATTCCCGCTCGCGTTTTCTTGGGTCGAGCACCGGAAGTCCTCGAGCTCAGCCCGTTTCCTTCGCTGCAAGTGCATTTCCAGTGGTTTCTGACACCGGACGAGCGTTCGCCACTCGTTGGAAGCTTCGGCCATCTTTTGGACCGTTTTGGGTCGCACCACAGTTCTCCCTCCAACGAGCTCGCTTCCCGACCTATACCTCCGGAAAACGTGTCAGGGAGCATGCCAGGAGTGTGGGTTGAAGTCCTCGGAGCACGAGACCCGAAGATCGAAAGACTTATGACCAATACGGAGCAAAGGGAAGAAACCGTCGGGGGACCGCTTTTTACCCCAGGACGAGAAAACTTAGTCCGGGGCATTCCCGCTCGCGTTTTCTTGGGACGAGCACCGGAAGTCCTCGAGCTCAGCCCGTTTCCTTCGCTGCAAGTGCATTTCCAGTGGTTTCTGACACCGGACGAGCGTTCGCCACTCGTTGGAAGCTTCGGCCATCTTTTGGACCGTTTTGGGTCGCACCACAGTTCTCCCTCCAACGAGCTCGCTTCCCGACCTATACCTCCGGAAAACGTGTCAGGGAGCATGCCAGGAGTGTGGGTTGAAGTCCTCGGAGCACGAGACCCGAAGATCGAAAGACTTATGACCAATACGGAGCAAAGGGAAGAAACCGTCGGGGGACCGCTTTTTACCCCAGGACGAGAAAACTGAGTCCGGGGCATTCCCGCTCGCGTTTTCTTGGGACGAGCACCGGAAGTCCTCGAGCTCAGCCCGTTTCCTTCGCTGCAAGTGCATTTCCAGTGGTTTCTGACACCGGACGAGCGTTCGCCACTCGTTGGAAGCTTCGGCCATCTTTTGGACCGTTTTGGGTCGCACCAAAGTTCTCCCTCCAACGAGCTCGCTTCCCGACCTATACCTCCGGAAAACGTGTCAGGGAGCACGCCAGGAGTGTGGGTTGAAGTCCTCGGAGCACGAGACCCCAAGATCGAAAGACTTATGACCAATACGGAGCAAAGGGAAGAAACCGTCGGGGGACCGCTTTTTACCCCAGGACGAGAAAACTGAGTCCGGGGCATTCCCGCTCGCGTTTTCTTGGGACGAGCACCGGAAGTCCTCGAGCTCAGCCCGTTTCCTTCGCTGCAAGTGCATTTCCAGTGGTTTCTGACACCGGACGAGCGTTCGCCACTCGTTGGAAGCTTCGGCCATCTTTTGGACCGTTTTGGGTCGCACCACAGTTCTCCCTCCAACGAGCTCGCTTCCCGACCTATACCTCCGGAAAACGTGTCAGGGAGCATGCCAGGAGTGTGGGTTGAAATCCTCGGAGCACGAGACCCGAAGATCGAAAGACTTATGACCAATACGGAGCAGAGGGAAGAAACCGTCGGGGGACCGCTTTTTACCCCAGGACGAGAAAACTGAGTCCGGGGCATTCCCGCTCGCGTTTTCTTGGGACGAGCACCGGAAGTCCTTGAGCTCAGCCCGTTTCCTTCGCTGCAAGTGCATTTCCAGTGGTTTCTGACACCGGACGAGCGTTCGCCACTCGTTGGAAGCTTCGGCCATCTTTTGGACCGTTTTGGGTCGCACCACAGTTCTCCCTCCAACGAGCTCGCTTCCCGACCTATACCTCCGGAAAACGTGTCAGGGAGCATGCCAGGAGTGTGGGTTGAAGTCCTCGGAGCACGAGACCCGAAGATCGAAAGACTTATGACCAATACGGAGCAAAGGGAAGAAACCGTCGGGGGACCGCTTTTTACCCCAGGACGAGAAAACGGAGTCCGGGGCATTCCTGCTCGCGTTTTCTTGGGACGAGCACCGGAAGTCCTCGAG